>NC_090937.1:954272060-954591672 GCF_040938575.1 Ambystoma mexicanum | reverse complement strand
CTATTATTTGCTTTGTTATCAGTTACTCTAAATTCCAAATGTTAAATCTAATGTAGTAATATGAGATCAGAGTGACACATAGATTGAGCTGGTCATCGCAAAGAAATTAGGAAGCTCTGTTCGCAGCTGACCGCGAGAGATACAATATGCTCCCATTACCAGCATGCCCTGCATGGTAGTTGCAAGAATTCTGGAGGACAGCAACATAAAGTGCCCCATACAAAGTCATTCTAACTAGTACATATCAGTGAGTATGAGTACAATTATCTTTAGTGTCAATACACATAGAGTCGGTGAACATTAATAAAGTGCTTGTGCATACTAATATAGTCTAAACTGAATTTTCTGAATATAATCCGGGTGTAGGTTTAAGGCTCCTCTCTGAATGGATCATACATATGGATTGCATAAAGCAATGTGATGTGATGTGGATACTATTAAACATGCAAGCAATGCTATCCAATATAAGACTCTCTTAGACATGAGGTAAAGTGCAAGTGCTTTGTAATCTATATTGAGGTAGCACAATGGTAAAAAAACAAATACTAGTATCACAGTTCAAAACGTACAGGTGCATCTATTCTATGAAAACTGAAATGTGCATCTAACAAACAACCAATTTGTAAAATAGTGCAAATGCTGTTCTTGTCTAAAAGAGAAAGCATGCTCTAAGGGGCAAATGCATTTTGACAGAGGATGTTAAAATACTATTCCCCGTAAAGCTCTCTTTGGCATGAGGTAAAGTGCAAGTGCATTCTAACCCATATTAAGGTTATGCATTGATAAAAGATAAATACTAATATCACATTTTAAAAGGTGCATGTGCATCTAGTCTATATAGACTGAAATGTACATCTAACAGATGACCAAACTGCAAAATAATGGATATGTTGACCTTGCCTAAAAGAGAAGGCATGCTGTAAAGTACAAATTCATGTTAACCGAATATATGTGAAGTGCAAGTGCATCCAATGTATATTAATTAGAACACTATTCAACACAAGAATGGTAAAGACCATTAAGTATATCAACCATTCATAACTACACAATGCATGATTAATCGCAATAGCCTAAGTACCTGTTAAGGCTGCAAAATAATGCAAATGCTAGCCTGCTCATATTGAAAACGGCAAGTGGAATGTAAAGTGCATGTGAAGTTTAGCTAGGCAGATTAACCTTACAAATAGTTACAATATCAGAAAAAAAGAATATTACATGATCTATAAATCACATATCAGAACATATTCTGGGTGAGAGAATGTCTATTAGACTACATTAGTATTATAAAGTAAATGATATCGCATCTAAACTAGTCTCTTATGAACCAAAGTCTTAAGTCTCAACAGGTGAAATGTAAATACAAAGCCAGATTTTTGTCTCATAGCTTAAAATAATCGCAATGTGCAACCAAAAGGTAAATGCATCTTAGTCTACCAGAACAATCTCATTATTTCAAAAACACATGCATTTCTGAGTCTACATTTAACTCAGAAGGTTTCAAAGTGTCCATCATGCATATCAATGTGGCTTATAATTGGTATCATTTTAGGTCTCTATTCCACTTTCTCTTATGTTCAGGGATATGTTCAAGACCCAATAAATCCATGCATAAAACATTGCTGTTGTGTTTGTCTACAAAATGTTTTGTCAGCGGATAATTGATGTGTACATTTTTTATCGCTCTATAATATTACAATATGCACAACTTCAAAGGTCCAATTGAGGACCCAATGAATCGCAGGCCACAACTACATATAGTAGCATAAACAAAACATGTTTTTAAACATGTGATTCTGTGTTTAAACAGCCATGATTTACCATCCTGAATCTCAACCACATCTTTATACACAAAATCACATATAAACAAGTGCATGTTCTTCTTGCTGGCTCTGTGACCTCTAACAATGATTTTCTACAAACATCCAGCCTTGGGTATTGGAATATCTCCGGATTTGTTAACTGCAGGTAAAGCCCATGACCTTTTATTTGAAATGGATTGTGAGCAAAATTCTGTAAATACTTCATTTCAATACATTATTTAAAAATAATTATTTGTCTTGGGGGCCTCAAACCTCCCAAAAAGGGTTGGGCTCCCATCCTTTACTAATTTACTTTAGCATAATCTGAAGGAAATGTATTCCTGTGAATTGATAATCAGAAATGTGCAGTCATGCCATCATCAATATTAAAACAGTCCATATCTGCGGCAGGACACGAGTGGGACATATGACACAGCATTATTTATTTATTGATTTATTTTACATGTTTACATTTATAAAGCACCTTAGACCTGGGGCAACAGGGCGATGTAAAGGAACCAATTACACATGAAATCTTAGGAGATGGGTTAAGTCTTACATTCATCTTGCAGTGTCATTTAGGCAGAGCGCCAAGTTTTTAGGGCCTTCCGGATGGGTCAATAGGATTCCATTGCTTTTAGTGTAGGTGGAAGTGTGTTCCAATGGTGTGCTGCCACTGTAGGGAAGCTGGACCCTCTTCTGTTGGCTAGTCTGACCAAGGAGGGACAATGCGGTGGACCTGGAAGGATCTTACTGGTCTAGTAGAGGTGGGTCTAATAATTCTTTGAGAAGGTGTTTTGGGGCAGTGTTCACAAGACATTTGTGGGTGATGGACAGAGTTTGAATAGGATTACTTCCCAGATGGGGTGCCAGTGCGCTTCCTTTCTTGATGATGTAATGTGAACATTTCTTGGGATGTTCAGCGCTGCACATAGGGCATTGTTTTGAATCACCTGTAGTCTCTTGATATTTTTTTAGAGGTCCCAGGGAATTTGGCATTGCAGTAGTCTAGTCACGCACCTATGATTGCTCTGGCAATGGTGAGGTAGCTGGAGGGTGTGAGGAAATGTCTGGCTGCATTGATGAGTTTGCTGTGCCACAGAGGAGGCAATATCATTTACTTGTCTGGTGAGGCTTAAGGAGTCATCCAAATAGACACTGAGGGTTTTAACTGAAGCAGAGATGGCAATGCGTAAGCCATCAATGGTGAAAGTATTGGGGGTCAAGTTTTTTCAGCATGATTGGAGATCCCGCTAGGAGGATCTCAGTTTTGTTGTTGTTGAGGCAAAGGTGATTCGTGGCCATTTATGCTTGAATTTAAGTGTATATATTGTTGATTGAGTGGGAATCTGTGTCACAGGTGCCAGAAAGGGGAGGAGGATTTGGGCATCATCTGCATAGTTGGTATAGTCTATGCCGATGGAGTCTAGGGGGTCAAAGAGGGGTTTGGTGAAAATGTTGTAGAGGGGGGAGACACAGGATCTTTGCGGGACACCACATGCAATGTGTGTGGGTGGGGGTGCTGGCAATGTCAGAGAAGGCTCTTATGGTTCTTCCTTCCAGGAAGGAGGCTACCAGGGTTGTGGCCTCTAGGGAGAAGTCAGCGGCTGTTGTGAGGTGGTGGCAAAGGGGCAAATCCAGGAGGAGTAGCAGGGCTGGCTTACTTTCATCTCTGAAGGCATCAAGCTGGTTTTCTGGTCCAGCAGTGGTTCAGTTCCATGACCTGGCATGAAGCTTGATTGGTGCATTCCTAGGATGTGGTTGAATGCTAGGAAAGCTTGGAAGGCTTGGATTTGTACATAGGCTGCTGTGTCGAGGAGCTGATGATGAGGTTGTGTATGTCCAGGGCATGGGCGGGGAGTGATCTGGCATTGATGAGGGCTCCCTTAAGCGGTGAGCGGCTCAGTGTGGTCCACATGGTGGATGGGGTAAAAGGTGAGGCAGTGGGCTCAGTTATCTTGACCTGGGGGCTGAATGATGAATTGGGGGATGTGAAGCGGTAGGAGTACAGGGTTGGCGCCATATTAGATCTTCAGGATTTGTGTCAATGGGCGGGCAACAGTTGGTAGTTAGATCAGGGAGGCCTGGGTTAGGTCAGCTTGTGGTGGCTCTAGTGGACAGGTAGTGAGTGGGTTGTATGGGCAAGGATGTATGCCAGTGAAGGGTGTCTATGAGGCTAGTGCGGTGCAGGTAGTGTTTGTGGTGAGTCCTAATGCCTAGGTGGGTATTTCTGAAGTGGGTGGGTGCAGGCTTCAGGAGGTGTAGGATAGGCTTTGTGAGTCTTGAGGCCAGTCTTTTATTCCTTGGGTGGGCCATCAGGTGGTGGGGAGGCGTTGGGCAATCCAGTACAGTTTGGTGTGGACAGTTGTATTTGTGCACTGTTGTTGGTGGAGGTGTGCTGCAGTGGAATAGGTTTGCATGGCATGTCTCTGGTGTAGTTGATGTTGGGAGAGGGGTATTGTGAGGTTTGGATGGGGAGGAGGTGTTTGGCTGGAGGCAAGATGCAATTGGGGCTGGGTAGGGGGTAGTGTGGTCTTGCTGCTTGGTGTGGCATGGTACAAGGGGTTTTCATGTCTGGTACCTGACATCTCTGTGCTGTTTGGGGCTGTTGGATGTGTGTGATTTGGTGATAATTTCATTCGTTTGAGGTGGGTGCTTGCTGCTATCACGGTTGCTGTGGATCTGGCAGTTTGGGGTGTTAGTTTGGTTCAAGCATTCATTGGAATTGTTACGGGTGGAATGAGTATTGCAGTGAGCCTGGAGGTTCTGCTCCTGAAATTTACTGGGGGCTGGGGATCCACTAGCGTTGTGAATGCTGGGTATATGAGGTGGCCGGCAGCGCAGCATTTGCTGGGGGGTTGATTTGAAGGAAACAGTGTGTAAGAAGTTTGTGGGGGCAGGTAACCTGGTGTTGGGCAGGCAGCGTAGCTTAATTACATGGAAGCCTGCAGCAGCGTAGCCATTTGTATGCTTAAATACTATGATCTTACCTTTAGAGTGCTGCTGCTCAGCATATCCCGGTTTCAGAGGCTTCCATGGTGGTTTTCAGCAGAGAGCTGTAGAGAATGGATGCATCCTTAAAACACTACCCTTAATAACAGAGGGCTCTGCCATCTGGCTCAAGTCAGAAGTTGGCTCATAAAGACTTCTGGCCAATCAAAGCATTCCTCCGAGAAAGAGTGGATGTTGCTGTGGACAGGAACGGCCATCTTAGAAGGACTTCTCTCGTGGGCCCGTTGATGCAGATGTACATGCTCCGGCATGCTTGTAGATTCCGGAGAGGTTCCCTCTGGGGATCGGGGTTGCAACAAAGCTGCAGAGACTGGATTCAGCCTTCAAACATGGCCTTTCATAATGGCCGGCTCTGCCATCTGGCTTGGGTAGGAAGTTGGCTCATAAACGGCTTCTGGCCAATCAAAGCATTCCTCTGAGATAGAGTGGATGTTGCTGTGAACAGGGGTGGCCATCTTAGAAGGGCTTCCCTTCTGGGCATGTTGATGTTGATGTACATGCTCCGGCATGCTTGTAGATTCCAGAGGGGTTCCCTCTGGGGATGGGGGTCGCATAGTGTGGATGCAGCCTTAAAACACAACCTTTAATAATGGCCGGCTCTGCCATCTGGCACGGGTCGGAAGTTGGCTCATAAATTACTTCTGGCCAATCGAATCATTCCTCTGAGATAGAGTGGATGTTGCTGTGGACAGGGGAGGCCATCTTAGAAGAGCTTCTCTTGTGGGCATGTTGATGTGGATGTACATGCTTCAGTTGTCACGATTGTGCCACTGGCACACCAATTGGCACCCATCGAGGACTATTTGGGACTCATTTGTTTCCGTAATACGCCCGGGGCAACACCTATTCATATTATTGTCTATACTTTTGAAAGTGAGACTCCCCCAAAAACACAGTTAAACTCTTCAAATAGAGGCAATAATGGACGCACCCCAGCAGGGAATGAAACCAGGACCAAGTGTGGGTGAGATATAAAAGGCTATATCCAAACCAATATAGGGCATGCAAAGGACTCTGCAAACTCTGAGAGCGCTCTGTCTGACAATATCAAAGGCAGTCATATTTATTACAAAAATATGTCATGAATTAGATAAGTTATAGGGGGCACATAATCGTGGGGATTGGATGATGAGGACTGGCTACTATGTACAATGTAGGTGCGACGATCCATGATTGGTGGAGATCCACGTGGTGGCATCGCTGGGTGCTTGGGTCAGCTGGGCTCATAGGGGCGGAGTATCAGTTCATGAGCTTTCCATGTGGATACATTGCTGCTGCACTAACATTTTGCCCTTGTGGCCACGCATACACATTCATCACTAATTTCTGTGTCAATTTGACCTATAAATCCTACAACTCATTAATCTAATACCATAAAAGAGACAGAAAGAAACAGTATATACCTCTGGGCATCTTTAATACATCATCATAAAATCGCTGGTACAAAGGACCCAGTGCCATGAGTCCAGGGGTCTTGTTTGGGGGCACGGGTTAGGGTACATTTATCATTCTCGCTTGTTCGATGTAGTGAGAGACAGCTTTATGGTCTGTTAGTACAAAGATGAATAACTGCCTCTGTGGTCAGGTGAGGGTTGGGTGAACTGGGGTACCATTGGGTCAGAGGTGCACATAGCGGGCACCTTAACAGGCGGCGTGTTGTGGGGCTGTGTTAGTTATAATTCTTCTTGACCAGGGCATCGCGGTACATGTTAATTTTATGGTGGCATCAGGTGTCAGGAGCCGTGGGGGGAGGTAAATACTTGATACAGACCCAACAGGAATGCGGGGAGGTGTAACTGTATTGTCAGTAAACCAGGGACCTTCAAGCCCCAGCCGGGCCTTGGAGGGAGGAAGGTGGGAGTTGAATACGCACCTCGGTAAGAGGGGGGGTGGCCTTGTAGTTTCTTGTGGCTCTAAATTTATTAAGAAGCATGCACATCATTATAGAGACGAAAAACTGAGATATTTCAGTACACGTACATATTTACGTATATGCATTCATCTATGGATATATCGTATAAGCTTATGCACATTATTTATTTTACATTTCTTCGTGGTTCATGAATACTGTGTTTACAGAATCAATAAAAAAGCTTTTGTTAACATTGCATCATTCGCAGTTCTTAATTTTGCTGCAGGGACACATGGGGAAAGCTAGTATAAAACGTGAGGTAGAACGAGGTTGGTGTATGCGTACAATTACAATGTCACACTTATAATTTGACTGAGGTACATTCTTGAGGGTAAAAACAATTGCTTCAAACGATATCTCATTTGCCAACAGGTGGGGTGTGTTACGTTAAATGGCTGGTATATGTTAACACAAAATATTATCATGCATATGTATTTTGTACATTGCCTGTTAAATATTGCGCAGTAGTAATGATCTTTGGTCTGTGACAATAGGTTCGACTATACATATGTTGGACAACTTTACATGTGAATATCTGGGATGGGCAAGGGTCGTTCCATTTTAATATGGACAATCAACATTATGAGTTTTGGGCCTCCTCGTAAATGGCTTAACAGCATGGGTCAGATTGGGTGGCACACGGGTTTAACATTCAAGTCTATCACCTCAGAAGGGGAACAGGGTAGGGGATTAGGCACAACATATATCATGAGTGTGGGGGTCTGCAGTGGGTCAAAACATGTTTATCGGGACAACTTTGTTCTTTCCCAGGCCTCAATTTAAGCTCCGGTCACCGTCAGGGCAATGATGTACTGCAGAAGGTAAGTGATACAATGTTTGTTCGTTTACTTGTTCGCGCCTAGATGCTCGTGAGAACAGGCCTTCAGTGGAGCCGCCATGGGGAGGAGGGTGGGGGAAGTGCAAGCTCGCTGTCCGTGATCAAGTGGGGGAGAGCTGCAGTACCACAGGCTGCTTGTTCCATGGAGGCCTGAATTAGTGTATTCAAAATGGACTCTAAGTGTACTACAAAATGGAGTCTGTATCATGCTACAAGATGAGCCGTGCAGTCTCATGCGTCGGCCCGCAACTGTCCTGCATCCCGGGCCCAGGCGCATGGCGGGATGCAGACGAGTCATAAGCCTCGCATGAAAGAGGGGTATAAGGGGGTGGGTGGTCTAAAAGACCTTTCCTCCCAAACATTTCCCCCCTTTCGTTACTTAAGTAATGAATATTGTAACTCACCCAACCTTTGTTGTTCCTTTTCATCAGCTTCTGCATCGTCCCATGCTTGTGTCCCTTTTATTGGCATCCAGGCCCTACATACCCCCGGAGGCTCTGTCCTGCTTTGGAATATTCATCAGCGGTGCAGGTCATGTATATACATCCCTGTCCCCCTCCAGGTCTACCCATACATCTTTATACCATGCTCGTTCCAGGGGCTCCCTTATTGTGGTGTGATACAATCTATCCATTATATCCCCATCATAGTACAATGCTACCATCCTATATTTGGGTTCAGGTTCCTCACCCATTTGTACCTGTGCCTCCTGTGTAACCTGCGCTGCTCCTCTAGCATTGCTCATTGTCACCATCATCATTTTACCATTAGGAACCGCGTTTGCGGAGCATCGAAGACCTAGGTGGCACACACAAAAAATCAAGAGAAACAACACGATGATGGGTATCAGCATTTTAACGGCCAGTCCAAGCCAAGAGGGTACCATGAAAAAATGTTGTCGAACGAAGAGCTCAGCTCCGCACCCCCTTCCTTCTTCATCCGCTCACCCAGGTTATGCACTGCTGTGATAACGTGAGACAGTGTTCCATTGTCCGCATCCGCAGAAGGCATGAACGTGCAACATGCGCTCCCGATTTTTCGACAAACACCTCCATCCATCGCCGTTAACATGTCTAGGACATAACTGTTCTGCATTGTCATCAGCTGTAGGGCCCGTAGCTCCACCTTGATCATGTTGAACCCTTCTTCAGAGTCGTTGGACAGTTGGATCAGCTCCCAGCGTGTGATTTGAAGCCATTTTGAGTTGGCTCACGCTTGGATACTGGGGACGGGGGAGGCGAAGAATGTTTCAGCGGAGTTAAAGAGCCGGAACCTGTCAGGAATTTGTGCCAAAAGTTATGAGGATGCTTTTGATATGTAGTTGGATGACCTCTGTTTTCTTGATATCGGGCTTTGCATGTTGTCCGCGGATAGGGCATATACTGGCGAATCATCTGTTGGTTGTGTGTGTTAGGGATTTGGACGGCTCGCAGTCCCTATCCCCCTCCAATATGACTCTCCGGAATCACAATCAGAGTGGAGTGCAGCGTTGCCAAAGAACACATGCCCTTCCAGGATCGTGGAAGGTGCAAGTATGCCTGTTTACCGCAGACCCAGTAACTATCCATCAGAGCGGCTGTCCCTTTCTTCATATCTGGAATGATGAGTGTTTTGTTACAGTTCTTATTTGTGCCATTTTATTTTTCCCTTTGCCAAGGAGGCACAGTTCATATATCATTTCTTTTTGCAGTTTGAAGGGTTTTCCCAGGGCTATGACACAGGTGAGCTTTGTGATGTGCTCGGCCCATACTGGTGCGCATGTTTTCTTGACCCATTGCAGTTTTTCTGCCGCCAACTCCCGTAGTGCTTCTGCTTTGCATGTCAATTGTTCTTCTGCCATGAGTGTACCGTTGCAATGTGAAAATGAATAAAACTTGCGTTCATAATCAGGGTTCGCGATTACTGGTACTGTTGAGATAAGCTCTTTGAGTGTGGTGAAGGCTTCTTCTATCTCTGCTGTCCATTGTATTTCTGTGTTTCTCTTTGTGCCTTTTTGAGGCCCTGTAGTAATGGAATTGTGTATCCTGCATATTCTGATATCCAGGCTCAACAGTAATTACACATGCCGAGGAAGTTCTGCATCTCTTTTAATGTTTTGGTTTGCTTACAGCTTTGATGGCAGCTACCCTGTCTGGTAAAATCATAATTCGTTTACCGTCTTTTGAGATCAGTTGTCCCAGATACACCACTTCCTGTTGACATTATTGTAATTTTTCTTTGTCTGCTTTGTAACCTTTGTGGGCCAACAATGTCAAAAGAGTAATAGAATCTTTCCTGCACTCATCCTCATTTTTCCCACAAATCAGCAAATCATCCAGGTACTGAATAATTGTGCTTTCTGTGGCAATATTTCCTAGATATTTCTGCCAAATCCTATTGAATATACTTGGACTTTCGCAGTATCCCTGGGGTAATCTACAATGTTCGTATCTTTTTCCTCCCAACGTGAATGCTGTCAAATATCGGGACTCCTCATCTAGTGCTACTGAGAAGAATGCGTTCTTCAAATCCACTGCTGTGAAACAGGATGCATCTTTTGGTATACTGCACAGAATTGATGCAGGGTTAAGAACTAATGGGAATTCTTTCTGTATGACATCATTAAGTGGGCGTAAGTCTTGGATCATCCTCCAAGCCCCGCCTTTTGCTTTCTTGTTGGGGTAAATGCAGGTGTTGCATGGTGAATTGGATGGCATTATTATACCCTGTGCTAACAGTGCAGTAATTGTTTCTTTTATCCTTTCCTCTGCTTCTCGGGATATGGGGTACTGCTTTACTCCGGGTAGCAAGGCTCCATGTTTAATTTTTATCTTGACTGGTGTTACCTCATGCAATAGTCCCACATCATGTGGGGCGGTGGTCCACAGGTCGACCGGCTCTGATTGCATTTCATTGTCACAAAATGAAGGTGGTGTCCTACCACTGCCATCAGCTTCACTGGTACCTGTCTTGTCTGTATCACAATATCACAGGGGATTGCTATTTCCATTATTATTTCCCCATCACTCTCTTAATCAGTGAAGAGGTCTTCATCTGATAAGTCCTGCAATGCAATGTCAGCATTTATGCACAATTCTGTGCGCCACTGGCAGCCATGTATGTCCATTCCAATAATTGCTATTCTTTGCGCTGATACCTTTACTGCATGCAACTCTAATGACATCACTGTTCCTGGCACTATCTCTGGACCTGCTATAGGACGGAAAACAAACTCTGCAGGTACTCTCCATTCCTGGCGTTTCAACTTTGGTACCACTTGCGCCATGGTTTTCAACCTTTAAATGAACATATCTGGCTCCACTGGTATTCCGCGTATTTCTGGCGCTGTTGCTGGTGTATGTACTACCAACATGACTCGCAATGGGCAGATCCCCGGGGTCGAGCAAACTATTCCCCTTTTTGTAAATGAAATAGTCATGTTGAGCTTGCTGAGGAGGTCCCTCCCCAGCAAGTTGATTGGGGATTGTTCATAATACAGCAAGGGAGCTCGTACCGTTTTTCCCCCTACTGTTACAACTAAATCTTCTGTGTAAGGAACTTCGACCACTGCCCCAGAGAACCCCTGTGTCTCCAATTTATGGTTAGATAGCGGAAACCCGCCTTCTCAAAGGCATGACTTCTCATCCACTGAATCTACCATAAAAATGAATTGTTTGTTCCCTATCTCCGCACCCACCAATGGTTCCTCTGCTGCATCGAGGGTCGTTGATAGTACTGGACACGCAAGTGCTCTCTGTGGGCTGTCCTATGCTGGATGCCTTGTGGTACCCCCATGGTCGAAAACATTTCATGATACCATGGCTACACCCCAAAGGGTGCAGCTGCACTGTTTGCAGTCCTGGCAAAAGGGTTGCTCTGTGTGTATGTCAGGTGCTCTCGGCATTGTGGGTGTTGCTGAACATTATGCGTTTGCGCCCTATGTTCCTCTGGGCACCTCTGATCTTGTTGCCCTCTTCCCCCTCCACCACCAATTGGTAGCCCATATGGGCTTCCTGGGTGGGGGTGGCCATACTGCTGTTCATTCCGAAAAGTATTCATTCGTCTGACCTACACCCCCGTGTGAAATGCCCCCACCTCCTGCAATTCCAACAATTCCCTTGTCCCCCCCTTGGGCCTGGACCCCCATACCCGACATGCCCTCCGTACACCGGACCACAACCTCTGTTCCCTCTGTACCCACCTCTTCCTCCCCGGGTGCTCCACGCTTGCCACTGCGGTCCTCCTTACTGCTCCTGTCCGTTCCACTGTGATTGCCCATTTCCCGCCCAATTGGCTGCCATTCTCCCTTGTATTGCTACTGACCCCTCCTCCTCCTCTGCTCCTCTATCTGTGGGGAGTGCGGCTAGAGCTGCTGCGACCTTCACCAGTTTCGTTTGTATTCATTTCTCCTCGTCTGCCAACCTTTTCTGTGCTAACTCTTTCTCCCTTTCCTTGATTCTTTTGCAGTGGTGCACTATTATGCTTTGTATTTCTGGCCAGCCTTTTGCTTCTATTCCTGCTATTTTGTTGTGTGCCTTCTGAACTTCTTTTGGGAGCCCTTGCTTTATTATAAAGTAAAACAAAGATGTTGATTGATCCCAGGCCGTACCCGTTTCCACTCTCCACATCTCCTGCACCCGTAAAATGAAACCCATGGCATCTTCCCCATCATTCATCGTACACTGCATTACTGACTGAAAATCTGGTGCATCTGGGAAGATGTCTCTCAAGGCATCCCATATTCTCGTGCGTACTGTATTGAACGAGGCACCATCGTGCCGGTCACAATCTAGTGTTATTCCTGGGAATCCGGCCTTTGCCCAGACCCTGTCAGCTTGATCACCCACTGCGGATACCATCAAACTTTTAACATCACCAACAACTAGTGGAAATCCTGCTGTGTGTTTCTCTAAAGCATATATCCATTTACTTGCGCCTCCCGACAGCGGGGTAACAATTTCAACAAGTTGGCCTTATCCATTTGAGCCCAGGGTATATAATTTGGCCTCCCTCCTCCTCTGTGTATCAAGGGCAGCTGTAACCTACTCTTTGTTCCTTTCCCAATACTCACCTTTGATCCCTTCTTTCCCAATGCTGCCATTCATCCCACCTTACTTCTTAATTTCCCATTCCATTGTTCCTCCATAGCCCTTACCAGAGGTGTTTCATCTAACCTCACTGGCGCCCCACTTGCCGCGAATCCTATTCTTCTTCCTTCTAGCTCATCTTCCTCTATGTCACACCACAACTCTTCCACCCCTCCAGTGGCCATCCCTTCTTCCCCTGTATTTATCGCGGGCGTGTGTTGTTCTAGCTCTATTATTCTAGTTGGCTCATCCTGTATTTGGAATAGTATCTCCCCTTTCTTCCACCCTTCTTCTATGGATCTGTCAGGTGTGTGTACCTTCTGTGTCGGCTCTATTCTGGAAGTGCCGATCCACTTTGTTAACATATATCTTGTAGTCTAGACAACTCATTTCGGGCCATTGATAGTCGGGAGTTTAAATCTTATGTGAATTTTTCAATGTCTATTGTTGGAGTACTCACCTGTCCACTTGTTCTAGGGCAGTCATATGGTGGGGGCACGGTAGGTTGAGATGTAACTTTGGCAGTAGGTGTAGACACATACACTGGGTCACTGTATCCTTCCGCGGGCACTGGTTTATTCAAAAGGGGATACAGTTGTGTTACCTCTACTGGCCCTTCCTTTCCTTCACCCTTCTCGCCGCTTCCTTCTGTTGCCAGAGGAGAGGTAGTCTGTTCTTGTGCTGTTTCTTTTTTTTTATTGGGGGCACTTCTTCAAATAGCCTCCATAAATCTAATATTTCCCTTCTATTATGCAACTGTTTTCCTTTGTACTTCACAAACAGGCATGTGGCCACCACGTCCAACACGCCTTTGTCAAACGACCGTCCTTGGGGCCATACATGTGGTAGCCCTTCCCCTTTTAATTCCGCGACCCACTGGTCATGGTATTTTGTTATGCGTTCTGCAATGCATGGTAAATATGGCCCAGAGGTGTTTCAGCCCCCATACTGTTCCCCCGTCTTTCACCCACTTGTGTCACCCCCTATTGATCGGGACACCTTATTTAGACGCTCTTAGTGATGGTAATTCTTAAACACTAGTATATCCCTATTATAGCCTGTATACCAGATCTCAAAAGGTCACACTTACAATGACCACTTTTCACCGAAGCTCAATACAACCGAGTTATCACTTTGTCACAACATTGCAGTTCACAAAAAAGGCATAACATATTCAATACATGACGTCAATTTGGCAAACGTGTTACTTACAACATATAACATATACCTCCATTTCCTTCCTTCACCTCCTAATATGCTAATGGGCCCGTTTATTCTAACACGTCACACCCTTTAACCCTTAGGTTGTCAGAATATCCCCTCATAGATTTTTTAGAGAAAAGAAAAGAAAGCGTTTTCTAAATTATACACTGAGTCTTCTACTCATCTAAGACTCTTACTCATATATTTTTTTCTGTTTCACTTATTCCCAGTACTAGTCAAGATGGCACTATGTGGCGCCGCCTTTTACCCCTTTGCAGAGCTAGGTTCCCGTCTCCCTTTTTCACTTTGTAATCTCCTTAAGTTATCCTAACGGCCATATTCAACAGAGAGAGAGAAGTAGAAAAGCAGCAATTAGTTTACCCTTAAAAAAGAGGCCCTTTTTAACTTAGCCTGGCCTCATACACCCTTATTTATATCCAACTGCTTTTAATGTCGCTCGCACTCAATACTCACGTACCCGTTTTGATCTGAGACCCTCCGGACCCGGTCCATCCAGGCGGCGCTGCTCCACGCTCAATGGCCGTCCCCGGCAAGCGGTACTAAGGGTTTTTTGAAATGGGACCCGTAACCCTCTTGCACTACTGCATGCGCACATCTAAGCGTACCAGTTGCCGTATGCGGGCAGCTCTCTTGAGAGGCGTGCTTTGCGTCTCTGCTGTGGCCAGGGACAACTCATGAAAAAAAGGACAAAAAGAACGCAATCGCGTCGGGGTCACCACTTGAAAGTGAGAGTCCCCCAAAAAGACAGTTAAACTCTTCAATGAGAGGCAATAATGGACGAACCACAGCAGGGAATGAGACCAGGACCAAGTGCGGTGACATATAAAAGGCTTTATCCAAACCAATATAGGGCATGCAAAGGACTCTGCAAACTCTGAGAGCGCTCTGTCTGACAATAGCAATTACAGTCATATTTATTACAAAAATACGTCAAGAATTAGATAAGCTATAGGGGGCACATAATCGTGGGATTGGGTGATGAAGACTAGCTACTATGTACAGTGTAGGTGCGGCGATCCATGATTGGTGGAGATCCACGTAGTGGCATCGCTGGGTGCTTGGGTCAGCTGGGCTCATAGGGGTGGAGTATCAGGTCACAAGCTTTCCATGTGGATACTTTGCTGCTGCACTAACATTTTGCCCTTGTGGCCACGCATACACATTCATCACTAATTTCTGTGTCAATTAAACCTATAAATCATACAACTCATTAATCTAATACCAAAAAAGAGACAAAGAGAAACAGTATATACCTCTGGGCATCCTTAATATATCATCATAAAATAGCCGGTACAAAGGTCCCAGTGTAATGAGTCCAGGAGTCTTATCAGGGGGCACGGGTTAGGGTACCTTTATCATTCTACCTTGTTAGATGTAGCGAGAAACAGCTTTATGGTCTGTTAGTACAAAGGTGAATAACTGCCTCCATGGTCAGGCGAGGGTGGGGTGAACTGGGGCACCATTGGGTCGGAGGAGCACATAGCGGGCACCTTAACAGACGACGGGCTGTGAGGCCGTGTTGCTCATAATTCTTCGTGACCAGGGCATGGCGTTACATGGTAATTTTATGGTGGCATCAGGTGTTAGGAGGCATGGGGGGAGGTAAATACTTGATACAGACCCAACAGGAATGCGGGGAGGTGTAGCTGTATTGTCAGTAAACCAGGGACCTTCAAGCCCCAGCCGGGCCTTGAGGGAGGAGGGTGGAAGTTGAATACGCGGATCGGTAGGAGGGGGGGTGGCCTTGTAGTTTCTCGTGAGTCTACATTTATCAAGTAGTGCATGCACATCATTATAGAGACGGAAAACTGAGGTATTTCAGTACACTTACATATTTACGTATATGCATTAATCTATGGACATATCGTATGAGCTTATGCACACTATTTATTTTACATTTCTTCGTGGTTCATGAATACTGTGTTTACAGAATCAATAAAAAAGCTTTTGTTAACATCACATCATTCGCAGTTCTTCATTTTGCTGCGGGGACACATGGGGAAAGCTAGCATAAAACGTGAGGTAGAACGAGGTTGGTGTATGCGTACAAATTATAATGTAACACTTATAATTGGACTGATGTACATTCTTGAGGGTAAACACAATTGCTTCAAACGATATCTCATTTGCCAACAGGTGGGGTGTGTTACTTTAAATGACTGTTATATGTTACAACACTTAAATGGTATCATGCATATGGATTTTGTACATTGCCTGTTAAATATTGTGCAGTAGTAATGATCTTTGGTCTGTGACAATAGGTTCGACTATACATATGTTGGACAACTTTACATGTGAATATCTAGGATGGGCAAGGGTCGTTCCATTTTAATATGGACAATCAACATTATGAGTTTTGGGCCTCATCGAAATTGGCTTAACAGCATGAGTAAGACTGGGTGGCACACGGGTTTAACATTCAAGTCTATCACCTCAAAAGGGGAACAGGGTAGGGGATTAGGCACAACATATATCATGAGTGTGGGGGTCTGCAGTGGGTCAAAACATGTTTATCGGGACAATTTTGTTCTTTCCCAGGCCTCAACCTAAGCTCCGGTCACCGTCAGGGTAATGATGTACTGTGGAAGGTAAATAATACAATGTTTGTTTGGTTACTTGTTCGCACCTAGTTGCTCGTGAGAACAGGACTTCAGTGGAGCCGCCATGGGGAGGAGGCTGGGGGAAGTGCAAGCTCGCTGTGCGCGATCAAGTGGGGGAGAGCTGCAGTCCCACAGGTTGCTTGTTCCACTGAGGCCTGAATTAGTGTACTCAAAACGGAGTCTAAGTCTACTACAAAATGGAGTCTTTATCTTGCTACAAGGTGAGCCGTGCAGTCTCATGCGTCGGCCAGCAGCCATTCTGCATCCCGGGCCCAGGCACATGGGGGCTGCCGACGAGTCATAAGCCTCACATGAGAGAGGAGTAGAGGGGGGTGGCAGGTCTAAAAGACCTTTCCTCCCATACACTTTCCGGATGCAAGGCTTTGGAACCTTCTTATTCACTTTTACAAACTACATGTCCCATAATGCA
Source organism: Ambystoma mexicanum (assembly GCF_040938575.1). Classification (NCBI taxonomy): domain Eukaryota; kingdom Metazoa; phylum Chordata; class Amphibia; order Caudata; family Ambystomatidae; genus Ambystoma; species Ambystoma mexicanum. Next base: position 954,574,791 of record NC_090937.1, on the reverse strand, counting down.
GCATGTGGCAGTTCCCATTTCCTGACTATTCCTACGCAGCAGATCTAGCACTACAATCCCCAGAAGCCTTGGAGAACAGTGAAGCTTTCGCTTTACCAGGACTAGAGAGGGCGGAGGCCAATTGCATTCAGATGTGCTGCTCCAGGTGCTGCTAATTAGCCTACTTTAGCACAGGGAAGCTCAGTATTTAAGAAGCTGCCTGCAGGAGCACTGGTCTCTTGCATTGAGCCTTCTACCAGCCCTTTGTTGCCTTATTGCTTTGAAATGTGCTTTCTCCTGTGGTTTCCAGTTCCTGCTCTTGTTCCTGAGCTCTGTGCTTCCTGCCTTACAGCCCGGCTTCTCAGCCCTCTCTCCCCTGGCTTTTGCCTGCACCTCTGTGCTTCCCATTCTGCAGCCCTGCTCCCTGGTTTGCAGCCCTCTGTTCCCTGGCTACAACCTCTTTGCTCTCTTTCTTGTTTGAAGCCCTCTGTTCCCTGGCTACTGCTCCCTTGCTCTATTCCTTGCCTGCTGCTCTTGTTAGGGAAATTTCTCTGTTTAGGCTGAATTTCCTAACCTAGTGTGTCCCCCAGCAGCTTTGCTGGATTTTTGGAGTTTGTTTTTTTCTCCTTCCAAGAGTGAGACTCTTTTTCTCCCACTCTTGGACATGATTTATGGTGTTCCTTTGACTGTTAATGTGTTTTATGGGCTATGGGGTCCTTTACTCCATAGGGTCTCATGTGTTTTTACTATGTGTGTTACACAGCACCCTCCGTGCAGTAACACAGGGGTGTCATAGTGACACCCGACCATAGACTCCATACCCTGGGACTGACTACTGTCTCCCAGGGCATGTAAAGTCACCATTGGCTTTACTAGTCCCAAATTATGAACAGAAACCAGTACAAACCATCATATTGTGGACGTACTGGTCGGGGCAATTCGATTGCCCCGGGGTCTGTTAGTCGAGGGGGCACGTCTCCGTCCCTCCTGATCGAGTTTTGGCTGGTGGCAGTGGATACTACTTTTTATATTCGACCGCAAATATATCCCTATGGGATTTTCCCATTGTTCGAGGCTACCAACTTTAATTATTTAATTCTCATAGCCTCGAACATACCGCTGGTTTATTTATTTAATATTAATTCGCTGGTTGGTATTTTTTGCCAGGACTCGATTCTAAAATGGCATTTGTGTTCTCTTCTGTGACTCCAACCCAAGTCGAGCACTTTGTTCCACTTTTTGGCGGGCTTCTCCACAGAAGCCTCCAAAAGTGGTGCCACTCTGTCTGTTTACCACAAGGGGTGTGGGAGGGGGTTTAGGCACCCTGGACTGAGTTACCTTGGTAACTCAAGTCACACTCTTGCGTGATTGGCCCAAGTGGTGAGCCGGCCGGCTCACCACTTAGCATGTTTGATTGACAGCTAGGCTGAGTGAATATGGGTGTGCTGCATAAAAGCAGGGCTTTGGGGACTGGAACTTCAGAAGTCACCACAGGACCTGAGAATCCGACGAGGGAGAAGCTGAGCCGACCTACCACGATGACACCACCGGTGGAGCCCTGCGGAACCGACTCACCACTTCCCGACGACAGAGAAGATTTCCCGGCTGGAGAGGCTTCTTCCCCTGACTGGTGGGCACAACCAGTTTACCTTCTTCTCTTCGCACCCCAGACCGGCTTGTGGTCGAATTGCCCGTGCCAAGCACCCCGGCAACCGGATAGCCACTTACCACTGGACCGCAAACTAAAGGACCGCTCCTTTTACCTGAGAACTCCGCGGCTGGTTTCTTCCCTGGCAGTGCAACAGACTCCTGTCTTCCTCCCCGACGAGATCCTCTCTTCCCCCGGACGAAGCACTGACTTGCATCCTCTGCCAGGAACAACTGCCCCCGCTGGAGTATTATCACCACTTTAAGGTACCGTGTCCGCCAGGCCTCCCTTTCTAAAGATTGCTACAAGGTAATAATAACCCCTTAACCTTCTGGACTGGGCTGGCCGCCTTGACCTTCTAACTCGTCCCTTTCTTTTGGTATAACTCTTTTTGAACCTTTGCAAGACTCTTGTGCACTTCACCCGTGTGACCTTGGACACATTTCGTTCTGATCCTCTTAAAGTGGATCCGGCCTTCTGAACTCTAATCTCACTGTTTTACTTTGCCTTCCTCTCTTGTTGTGTTCTTGTAAAAGTGTTGGGACCTGTTTCAATTTATTCTCTGTTTTTCTCTCCCTTCCAAAACGAATTATTAGAGTGCCATCTGCGCTAAGCGCTCACCGCTGTCTGAAAATAAGTGGGGCTTTACTTAAGACTTGTCTAATATTCTTCTAAGGGAGTGTATATCTTTTAGTGACCATGTTTTTGAATTGCTTAATATTAGTGCCTGTGTGTTTTTCTAGATGTGGTTTTAAATAAATAATTATATCTCTTTTACACCAAGCCCTGGTCAGTGTTTACTTGTTCTACTGTGTTCTTTTGACCTATTTTGAATACTCTGTATACTGCCTAACTCTTCTTGAGGGAAGTCTGACTGCTCAGCCACAGCTACCAAGTGAATCTGTGTGGTACAGACTGCTACCAAGTGGGTTTACTGCCAAACACCTACACCTGTAGTCTTAAATCTTTTGCAGTGGTCCCAGAGGGAACTGCACAGGTTTCTGCCTAACAGCTCTCTGTTCATGATTCCTGTCCTTAACTTCCTTGAGTCTTCAGTCCTCCCCTTTGGTTATCCACTTCAGTTGTACTGTTTCCTTAATTTCCCTCTGCTAGCTTTCTCTTGCCTTTCCAGCCCTGAGTTACCATTTTGATACCTGTGTACTGTTTCCCGGTCACCGTTCCCTGCAATTAGATACTAGTTTCTGCCCTTCCTTTCTTCCTGTTCTCTGTCCTGAACGTTGCTCTCTTTAACTTCCTTTCCCTGGATATTTCTGTTCTTGTCTTTACTTGTGTTTTATGTAATTCCTATGTACAGAGTTTGACTGCTGGATTTCCGTCAGGCAATCTCTGCCCCTTCCCTTGTCGCGTTTCAGTGTTCTAATTTGTGTCATTGTTTACAGTGTACTGGTTCCTGTTTTAGGAAGTTCATTTTGTTCAGTTCCTGCTGGACCTGTACAGGCTTCAGTCTTGTCAGTACTGTTACCGTGTTCGTGCCTTAGGGTTCAGATACAGACACCCACTACTGCTGCTCCTAGCCATGAGTATTCAGAGTGGGCCCCTGTGATATAAATCTGTTCAGAAGTCTGGAGTTTCCCAAGTTCTGTGGAACACTCTTTCCCCATTCTGCGTACACCCCAAGAGGGAACCCAACGTGTGTGTTATCTTTGGATTCCCTTCCCCTTTTTGTTCACAGCCTCTGTTGCCTATCATTTCTTGTCTGCAGGACTCCTTGTAATCCAGCTTCTTTTGTGCCTTTCTCCCTTTGGCTTAGTGGGCACGCCTCTACCCTCAGGCCCCTCTTGACACCAGTATGCTTGTAGATTCCAGAGATGTTCCCACTGGGGATCAAGGTCACAGCAGTAGTAGTAAGAGGTTAGTGTCAATACCCTTTACCCCAGACCATTACTTGTGTATCTCATGGTGTAAAGCCAGTAATACTATTCAATAGTATGAGAATAATATCCAGCACCCTGTATCACTGACCTCAACAGCGCATCTAAACTTGTACACACTGTAGTACCATTCAATAGTAAGCAGTGTGTAGCCAGCGCTCTTTGTCTGAGACCTTTACAGTGTATCTCAGTTACTGAAACACCATTCCTTAGTCATAGGCTTAAACAGAGTTTGGCAGCATGTGAATCCTATAGTGCCTAAGCTGGTGTCTAGTTAAATCCTTCCATGGCTTTGGGGCAGGGTTAACAATATGCTGAAATACTGAAACCATGAGAAATACTTTTCATTTTTACTAATCAAATGTAAATTCAAAACAAATACTGTGAGACCTGTGGAGTTCCTAATGTAAATTAACCATAATATTTAGTGTGGAACAAATTCATTGGGAAGGATTTTTTAAAAATAAATTATTGTCACCATACATTCGTTTTATTGTGTTCCCTAACAGGATTCCACTCTTTCCAAATTTCCTCCATGTAAATTCCCGTCAAACAAACAATGTTCATTCTGCACAGTCTAACCCCAATTTTATTGCCACACCTAGTTACAGAACCTGGGGAACTATTTCGGGGATAATTGGAGCCCCCTAGTAAAGTTGATATTTTTCCAGAGATTCGCCTGGAAAAGAAAAATCCAACTAATGGTCAATAAGTAGGCCTTCCAGGGGAGGGAAGACTTCTGCCATTCTCCAAAGGGACCTACCTGTCTCACTACCATACTGAGTCCTCAGTGGCCATTTCAGGGCATTTTGCCATGTTAAAATAGAAGAACATGCCTTTACACTTTTTTGGGAAGGTGGCGAGGGAGTATAGCAGCGCTTGGTGGCTGATTCAACACCCTACAACGGACACCTAGTCCTAGATCACCAAACATTTGAATGGTTGGCCCACAAATATTTCTTCCTCTAAATGTAGGTATACAAAGCGGTTGTAGTGAAAACAGGATCAAATTCTTGTTGCCACGGAAAACTCCCTGAAAAATGTGACTGTGACACATTGGTGCATGGGGAGTGGAGTCTAGGAAAGGTCACTGAGCTATGCAACATACGACATTCACTGCACACACATTTTTAATAGCCCAATTTAAATCTTTGTCCTTAGTCTTGAGAATATGATGGCGTTTTTGTTTACTCTTCGCGTAGCTGTTCCCAAATGAGAATATCGAAGTCTGAGGACTAAGATAGAACGCTCTAAGGTGACTGTGTCCACATCTCACCTAATCCTGCGCACCAAGTTTGGGCTAGGCCAAGCCTCTTCTGCAGCGCAGTCAACACGCTTTGCAGTATTCACTTTCCGTTTTTGCATTCAATAAAGAACATGCATGAATAGAATTATGACATCTATATGTAGTATATATTTTAACAGTTGCAATAGTTGCTCTGGGCTGATAAGGTTTTATACCTGAAGTTGAAAGCTCCGTAACATCTGTATCGCTCGGCATTGAGCAGTACCGTGGTACTTTGTCACAAAAATAGCATTTCGGAAACAATGCTGAATCACTACAAAGGAGTCTCCTCTCACAACAAGTACCGTAATGATGCTGCTATAAAAGCACACAGGATAAATCATCGCTGGTTATTGCACAGTGTGCCTTCGAATTTCCCAGAGAGGAGACTGGCAGAGTGGCTCTAAGGGGAGTTACAAATATTGCAACTTTTTTGTTTTTCATAAAAAAATTGTTTCCTAACTTAAAACTTTCCTGCCTCGGCAAGACAAATAGACATGGGAGGTATATAGTCTTTTCCTTCCTAATCTCAAGTTTTAATTGTGGAAAGTCGGAGTGCACAGTAATCAACTACGAAATATCATGCCTTTCAATTTCAGACTAGTAAAACAAATAAAATTATTCTTTGTCATTACCTTGTTATCTCTCTTGCAATATTGCTATTCTCGACGTTAGGGACCTGGTTGTCCATGGTGGCTACAATCGGTCATCCTGCCATTACATTGCACTGCCAACACTTTTAGGCCCCTTGGATTTGGCACTGTCCATGATCATTAAATAATAATCATGTGCAGTTGTGGACGCTGAAGGTGTGCCTTGTGCAGCAAACGTATTGACAAGAAAAGCCTTTGTTTTCTGTGGCCAGCAGCACTGCGAGCAGGAGCTCTTGCTGCTCCCTGCTTCCTGGAGGAGGCGGGGCTCATCCCGCTCACGTGACTGATCACGTGACCACAGCCGGGTACTAATTGTCGGCCCAACCACCCTCGCGGCGTAAGCCCTGGTGGCAGAAGGGCTGGTGCTGTTAGGCTGTTCGGCGTGTGCGGCTGCCGGATGCCAGTAAGCTCCATTATCCTTGTGCGGCTAGAGGTATCTTGAGAGGAGAAAAGGCTTGGACTCGCTGGTTCCCGCTGGTTGCGGTGAGAAGCTACATCGCGCCACGTCCGACTTGGACAATACGGTCACACACCTCTACATATACGCTGGTAAGTGGAAGCGGGAGCTGGTGTGTATGTCCTTGCCGTGGATGTGGTCCAATCCATTACTGACAATATAGAAACTATTTGTGCAACGGCTAACATTCGCTCTTAAGGAGCAGTACAATAAAATTTAAGCGGGCTCCCACAATGCAAGAAACTCGTGCCCAGTGCAAATTAGAATCTATGTCGACCATGGAGCCGCCGCAGTACATAAATGAACAGCAGAAGGCTGCTAGTGCAGCAGGGTTAAATATGGAGTGGCCTGCTGAGCTAACAAGCACTGTCATCCACCCAGTTGAGGTACTATCACAACATACTATAGTACCACCGCCTACACTATCTAGAGGTTCACTTCATATGGAACAAATAAGTGGTCATTTGCACAGTGCGACGCTGAAACCACCTAATTGCCTTGCTCGAGTCATGGATTGGGAGACTTGCCCTCAGACACTGCCCTCTACCGTGTTATCAGTGGACGTACAGGAGCAGGAAATATGGCTGCCTGAGGAGCGGCATTTAATAAATGGCATGAGCGGCAGTGGTGGGGCTACCCTTGTTGAAGATGTAAATAGAGAAGGATCCTACCTTAGATATCATGTTGCCGGGGCAGGAGTGCCTACCGCTGTGGACGTGGTAGGTGGAGGGACCCATCCAAGGCTCATGGAGCAGACGAGCTCCCCTGCTGTAGCAACTATGGTGACAACTTTAGTTGTCATGACGGACTATGTTGACAAACTGCCATGTGAACACAATGTATTTGCTGGTGCCAAGCATCAGATATCCATGGATGGCGCGACTTCACACTTGAACTTGTCTACTAATCAATCGCCCAACCCCACTGGAAATCTAATGTTCCCACGGCCTAGGTCCTACATTGCTGTAGATACAGCACCCTTCATTGGCAATACCAACCATCTGGCAGAGGATACCAGCAATGACGTATTCAAGGGTAAGAACGGCTCAGAGTCAAGTGGGGAAGATGTTGTGTTAATAAAGAGTGTGACACCACCACGGGTGGGAAGGGTGGTTAGCCAAGACCAAAATCAAGAGTCAACTATTCAAGATTGCCCTACCCCCTTCATTGACCTGAAACCTGGATCGGAAAGAAGAAACTCTTTGGAGGTAGTTAACAAACTCTTAAACGCCCTCACACGCCTTAATGCGGAAAGAGCCTCTAAAAATTTAGCGAATTGTGGAGTGTCCATGTCAGAGTGTGAAAACATTGCTCCGTGTGTTGATGAAGTACCAACGTTACCACAGCCCATAACTCAATCACGAGAAGAAAGCTCCTTATTGAAACGTAGGAGGCTAATTGAGAGCATATCGCCTAGCGTTAGTTGTTCACAGAATAAAAAACTGAAAATGTCAACTATTCCACTAAAGCCTTCGTCACCGCTCTTAACAACTAACACAATACGACTAGAACCCACTAAATCCTTAGCCGCTACCGTTTCTTCAACAGATGATGACTCTACTGACTCATTGATAATGGAACGCCCATACCCAAAGATTAGAAGACCTGTGAATCGTGATAGGGTACATCCACGAATTATTAGTAACGTGTTAGAAGAGAGGGATACTGCTTACCATGCCAAAGACTTACAAGCAACTATAATTTCATCCATGACATTATCAATTGCTCCATTTATCAAAATGTATGAAAATCTTAATGAGAACGTAAAAGAGCTTTCATCAGTCGTTGCTACAATAAACAATAAGTTGCTTAGCATGAAAACAAAAACTTCCATTGTAAAGAGGTGCTCCATGAAATCCATCGAAAGACCGACTGGGCCATAGAAACCCTTGTCGACCATGCCAAAAACGCAAATTTGGACAAAAGATTGTTGGCCGAAGTCGCAGAAGAGGCATTGGGGATTTTTCAACAGCAGAAAAAAAAGTACGACCAACAAATGGACGTGACCCGTTGTCCAGCAAACGGCCTGTTACCTAAAACAGCTAATCCAACAAATGTGGAACGCCTCAATGAACAAGACTGTGTTAATGCTACACGGAACACTCAAAAACACCCTAGCGGTCCAGCACAAGATGCTACCTTAAGCTCACAGTTACAAATGGAAAACGCACTGAACCGTCAGAGCCCTGTTGACAGCGAGGTATGCTCATTACAAACACTGAAGAATCCTGGCGGTGTATCCGTATCTGTGGTTGCTGCGAATAGCACACTTGCAGTTGACTGCCAACCTGTGAACGTTCCTTTAAAAGAACTAAACAAGGTCAGCAGTGGTTTTGCAAACGCTATTAAGGATTCCCAAGTGGCCTCGAATTTGGCTCTTTTAAATCCACAAGTGCCATCGACCTCAACACTACCAGCCATTAGGGAAGCAACAAGCACTCAAACGCCAGCTACGCCCCTTAATGGGGTGTCTACTGCCATGCCCGAACTATATAACATCTTCAAAGGCCCATTGGGCACCCAAAAGACCACTGCAAGCAGTGCACAGCCTAAGAGCGGCTTGATTAAAAAAAGTAAAAATCAGCCGCAAAGGAAAGCCAAACGCAATGCTGACTCAAGAAAATTCTTGCGTCATCTTAAAACAGTCAACGTAACGGTTAACGGGCCCTTACATGGGGCTGAAAACGCTGGAAAAAAGGAAGGAGTACACGTAGCACCAGCTGGCCCAATCATTTTAGAAGAATCTATAAGTAGCAGCAGCGATGGCACCGAACTCCTAATAAACCTTTCAACATATAATGATGAAGAATTGGTAGAGAAGGAGCCTGCCGCGCCACACCCCTCGAGTGTGCTCGAAGCACCTATTATGATGCAACCTGTAATTGCTCTAGAGGGACTCATTGTGCCGGCGATCCAGGATGATATAAAAGTATGTGATACGGTGACACTGGCCGTAACACAGGATCAAATTACAGCGACCTCCTCGACTTTTCCATACAGAAAGTGCAAACTTCTCCAACCATTACCCTCGCTACAAAATGCGAAGGATCGTTTGGAACCTATATTTACGACACTAGAGGCCAAACGAAGATTAATTACTGCCAAGTCGCAAATCGAAGGCCGGGTGCCAAATCCACAAGTTGATAGGGAGGTGTTGCATGATACTGTTAACGCGCAAGATCAAAATAGAGAAATTCTCTCTGTGAATAATGGTCACCTGATACCGCACAGAAACAGACAAACTTCATGCCTTAAGACAGGAATTGATCTAAAGACGCAAACAGTGAGGCAGAGTTACAAAAATGTGTATACTCCAAAAGTCAACAACAAGGGAAGGAACTCACAAGCACATTCAACACAAGTGCTACACCGACTCCTTTTGGAACGAATTGAAACATCTGACGATCTAATTCTAAATCGACATAATGTGTTATGGCTGTGCCATTTAATTCCAAGTCTAAGAGCAATCGAATCCGCGGATCTAAAAATCGTTGAATTCTTTGATGAGAAGAAAAATGATGCCGTGATTTTACACCTACAGTCTAAACTCATAGTGGAAGCCCTTTTGGACGCCAGCCCCGTATTAATATCGCTGGGGTTTGACATAGCGAAAATCAAAGAAGACAGACAGTTTGGCTCGTCTGAAGAGAAGACAGATTTGCAAACAGTTGCGGCGACAAACTATCCTCTGATTGAAGAAATAGAAACAAACCAGGGTGAAACCAAAACTGGCAAGTCGCCGTTGGGTTTGCATCAGGTATCCCACATAAAGGATCCGATAAGAATAACGATTAACGGAATGACAAGCCCTCTGTGCACAGGGGTTGACGCAAAGAATCAGGAATCTTCAGGCAACAGAGATGACGACTGGACATGGTTGGCTGCAACCATAAATAATCAATCGGAGAAGTAACGCCAGGAACCAGAGAACCCTAAAGGATGCACCCTGGGCTCATGGAATACCCGTGGTTTTTTGCACCTCTTTGAAACATCGTGGGCCAGTGGATTGGACATAATATGCTTACAAGAAACTTGGCTATCGCAAACTCCGTTGCTGGAAGGCTTTGAGGTGGCATTTAATCCAGCCATAAAACTGGCAAAAGGAAGACCGATGGCTGGACTGCTTGTGGCCACAAAAAAAGCGTCCGGCCTCCAGATTGTGAATTCTTTTAATCCATCCCTTTTTATCCAGGTTGTCACCATCACTACACACCAAAATGGATGTAAGGCACCTTGTCTGTTTATCATTAACGTATATTGGAATCATCTGGCCAAGGACGACTCACTTTTTATTGATCAAATTACAGCATTGATCGATGATCTCTTAACAAAGGAGCTGCCACTGGACCTAATTGTATGTGGGGATCTAAACATTATCTGTGCCCAAAACGGAGATAGAACTGAGCTAAAAGATAAGAAGGCACATAAACATGAAGGAATAGCAGCGCAGTGGTGCCTAGAAATGGAGTTTCGTGATATATCAATGCTCAACGGCCATACTATTGGGGACATTCCTGCATGTCCTACTTGGAGAAGATTTGATCAGGCCTCAGTACTTGACTATATATTCGTTTCTGAAAACATCCACAAACGGACAAAAAAAATGGAAGTCATCAGAACATAGCATAGTGACCACGATATGGTTCAATTCATATTTGAACTGTCTACTCCGTGTACTAAGGAAAGTTGGGGCTTTGCGGTTACTGCTGGTTCCAATAGGATTCGTTTAAATTTGTTAGATATAGAAGTTATTGCCATTACACACAATTTCCAACATGGCTCAAAAGCACTTGAATATCGAGACCTCCTGTGCGACTACGAAGAACAGAAACGCAACACATATCGCAAGGGGTTTCGAGAAAAACACAAATTTGATATGGCTGTTATGCAACGAAAAAGAGCCATGCGACAAGAACTAAGGGCCATAAAAAATACAAGCAGTTTAACTAAAAAGGAGTGTAAACGAATGATTAAACAAAGATATCGGAACTGGCACAAATCGCATGCCGCAATTCTGATGCAAAATGACTCCGAACTTATGTTACAGAAAATGTCTGGTAAAAAATCGGCTGAGTACTGGAGATTGATAAACAACAGCTTGGCTCCTCAACATGCACTACAAGCCAACGCAGTCTCGGAAGAAAAGTGGATCGAATTCTATTTGAATCTATATGCTAAAGATCCATCTTCCACATTTTGGGCATATACGGCGCTAAAGAAATGGGATTTGGTGTTTGAGCATCTTGACATACTTAATGTAATTAAAAACGTGCACAACTCTAGAGCACCCGGGCCAGATGGCTTAACCAATTTCACACTCAAGAAAAATCCAGAACTATGGACAGACTTCTGTATAACGCTGTTCGAAAGGGTTATTAAGAACTGTTCGACCCCAAAGTCATGGAAAAACGCGGTGGTGGTACCTATTTTTAAAAAAGGGGACCGAACTAATCCTAGAAATTATAGGCCTATAGCGCTACTTGATGTTTTGGGGAAAGTCTATGCCAGCCTTCTACAACAAAAACTCCTCAAATGGGCCATAGCCTCAAAACACGTAGATCCCAGACAAGCCGGCTTTGTAAAAGGAGTAGGATATGGGTTGAATTTGCTACTGCTAAATCTGCTAAAAATGGATGCATTGAAGTCAAACACAAAGATATACACGGCACTAATAGACCTGTCACAGGCGTTTGACAGCCTAAACAGGGAACTGTTGTGGGAAAAACTCAAGAGGTGGAACTGTCCTTCGAGTCTAGTGGATGCAATCCGCGAGTTACACACAGGCACTTCTATTAAGATTCGTTTGGATGAGAAAGGCACGTTGTCTGCTGATATTGCTACATATAAGGGCGTGAAGCAAGGCTGCCCATTGGCAGCAATTATCTTCAATCTCTTTATCTCAGATATAAAGCAAGCATTCAACGGTGTAGCTACCATTCCTCCAAAACTTTATGGAACCTCAATAGAATACTTGGTCTATGCTGATGATCTCATCTTGGTGGACTCGACGCCGATTGGGCTCCAGCGAAAACTCAATTGTCTTGAGCATTACACAACAGAAAACGGCCTTAAAATCAACAAAGAAAAAAGTGAAATTTTGATTTTGGAAAAGTTACAGGGAAACAAAGGTAAAAAAGGAAAATTTTGCTGGCGAATTGCAAATGAGGACCTACAAATCGCAAAGAGCTCGACCTACCTGGGCATGAAAATTAGCGCCAGTAGAAGAGACGAGCCGTGGTCTATTGTTGCAAAAAGCAAGTGTCGGCAGCTGGCGTGTCAAGCGCAATTAATTAATAAGAAATTTGGCAAATTCTCGTTAAAACCTGTCATTTTATTTTATGAGCAAAAAGCGGTACCTGCACTTATATACTGCGGAGAAAACGCATTTGGTTGCGCAGAGGACTTGTGGAAATCCCTAGAAAACATTTTTTGGTCCCGTGTTTTGCAGCTTCCAAAGGGTACATCAACAACATGTCTACGGTATGAGCTAGGGCTCATATCAATCAAAGCAAGAGTTACATGGAACCTCCTAAGTATATATAGAAAAACGATGGTTAAAACTCCGGTGCCGCAATTTGAATTGCTACACTAGTCTGACAAAGACAGAATCACTACTACCTTGTTCGACTGGAACGTCCTCTGCAAGGCTCTACTAGAGGAGTATGGCATTAATCTCTCACTGCTAATAGAGAATCCAGACATGACTAAAACGAAAATCTGGAGAACTGACTGGATATCAACCTGTGACTTAAGAGCAAATTCAATTCTAATGTGCGAGGTACCGGGAGAAGCAAAAGCCTACGGTCAGCGACACACATATCTAACCTGCTTACCAGATCAATATTCAAGAGCTCTGTATATGCGATTCAGAATTAATTTGTTCTTAACAAAAGAACGTTTGGCTACATGGACAAAGTATGCTAACATTGATCCAGTATGCAGATTCTGTAAAAAGAGCAATGAATCCATCAAACATTTAGTCATGAGTTGTCTTGCTTTTGAACACCAAAGAGAAAGACAATTTGGAAAATTGATCAACGAGCATCAATTTATGAATACAGAGGACTGGTGGAAGGTACTGTTTGAGGGGAACAATAGAGCAGTTCTATTTGCTCTAGTAAATTTTCTTCTATTGCTGAGAAGTAATTTAGACATGGAGAATGAGCAACTGGGTTTACGTAATTAAGAAAACTGTTACGGAGTAGGAACCTGGGTTGTGTGTGTGCAATTAAATGTTTCAGATTGATGAAGGAAACTAGGAATTGAAAGGAGAGACTGGAAGATTGCAATGTGTTGTTATTTTAAAGGTTTGAATAAACCAAATAAAAAAAATAAATAAATAATAATAATCATCATCTTTGTCTAAAAAATAATCATCATCATTTCTTGCACAACATTGGCTGGTGTGCTCAAATGCTTTAAGGTGTTAATATAACCTTATAAACAGAGAGAGGGGTCATTATTGTGGGATCATGACCCTTCATCAAGGGACGTAATTTGGGGAAGGGTCATTATCCCAAGCTATGAAGACCCCTCCTGAGGACTGGAAGTTGCAGCAACAAAAAAAGTCATTTACAGAGAGAAAGAGTCTGGTTGAAAAGAATGGTGCCTAGAAATTGCATTTGTTCCTCCCTGTTTGCATATGAAAACACAGAATGGAGTCAACAAATAGTTATTGGCTGCACTGTTAACATTATGATTGGCTGTGAGGAGGTCAACAATGATCTCCATGTGCTAATTCTCAATATTCCCAATTCAACATAGTTGCATGTATGGCTATTGAGTCTTGTACACATCCTTGCAGGCATGAAGTCGATAAAGGCTCATAGAATGAGACGCACACCAAAACATTTCAATCTTATATATATATATATATATATATTACATGTCCACGGTAGTGGCCATGTAGTTTTGGTTAAGTTGGTGTTTCCATAGGAAGAGCACTTTTTGGGCAGCTTATAACTTCGCTCCCCCTGGACGAATCCTCACCAAACTTTTCCAAAAAAGTATATGGCCCACTCTGAATTTTTTTCCCAAAGTTTGGTGAGGATTCGTCCAGGGGGGAAAAAGTTACAGGGGGGTCCCAAAATTTATTTTTTTCCCATAGACTGAAAAAAAAACTTTGCTCGCGCCTACAGTCTAAACCGCTGGATGGATTTTCACTAAATTTGGATCAGGAGCAGCGGCTTGGTCCCGAAAGCGTGCTTTTGCAGATTTGGTGAAAATCCGTCCAGTAGTTTTTTAAAAAATGACCAAAAAATGGGTCATAAAAAATGTGTGATATCTGTGTTTGGTCCGCGGACACACTGCCCGGTTCGCTCCGCGGACAGTGTCCTGATTGGCCGATCGGTTTACGTCATGTCCGCGGACATGCGACGTGTTCGCTGATTGGACGATGTGGAGAGTGAAGCGCGTCAGATTTTCGGTGGCGCCCGCCATCTTGGATTCACGGACGTCCACGGACAGCGCGTTGAAACTTGGTTGATGTATTAAGTAGAGTGTGTTGGTGTGTAGGAGTGTTTGGGGAGGGTGGGAGAGTATGAGATAGGTTGAAAGTTGTGTTTTTTTATGTGGTAGACGTTCTTGTTGTGTTCAATTTGTCTGTGGAGATCACGGTTGTTCTGAAATGTTCTATATAAACTGAATGGGGGGTCTTCTGAGTACTCAATATGTGTCCGTTTTGTTCGAAAGCAAGCTGAAACTGTTCTAAGAACACTTGCGGTGTCCTGAAATCCTCGTAAATAAACAAAATGGGGGTGTTCTGAGGACGCTGTCCGTATTGTTCGTTGTCAAGTTGGAAGTGTTCTAAGAACTCTCACGTTGTCCTGAAATGTTCGTAGGGGGTGTCCTGAAGATGCTGTCCGTATTGTTCACTGGCAAGTTGAAAGTTTTCTAAGAACACTCATAATGTCCGCGGACATTAAAAGTTTCCATATGCCATAGTTGAAATGTTTGACTCTATGGGTTTGATATGCTGCAGTGGTTGTGGCCAGGGCATAGAGTGTTGGGTGCATGGCCATTTGGCCATGCACCCAACACTCTATGCCCTGGTCACAACAACTGCAGCATATCACACTTATAGTTGCTTATAACTTTGGGTCAAAAACAAATGTATAAGGAACAAAGTTATAAGATACTATGGTGTGATAGGCTGTGATGGTTGTGGCCAGGGCATAGAGTGTATAATATACTTACTGTTTGGTTTAGTAACTGGAGTACATGTATTTCTTGTTAATTTCTGTGATAAAAGAAAATAGCATGTTAGTATTAGTATTTTGTAATGACTTATTACATTGTATAATCAACATTTTTTTTATTTTTTTTTACCCTCATATTTAGTAGATTAGAAACCAGAGTACTGTGCAATTTGCTCAGTTTCTGTGTTTGTTGCTAAAATCATTGGGTCTGTGGGAGAAAAAAAAATCCATGTGGGATTTTAAAAAAAACCTTTTTCTGTTATGCTACAGTTTATTTGTTTGTTTGTTTTCATTCAGTGTTCACTTGTTGTTTCTGGGTAATGCTTTATACATTGGTTTGTTGCATTTTTTTGGAGCAGTAACATATTATTTATTTGTTTGGATATTTTAAAATTTTGGAGCAATTAGATACCAGTAGGTGTATTCTAACTGCCTATTTTTTTATATATTTTAGTGGTATTGATTTATCTGTTTAGATATTGTTAAATTTTGGGACAGATAGATATCAATTGGCGTATTCTAACTGTCTATGTTTTGCTCTAATTTGCTGGTATTGATTTATCTAATTAGTTGTTGTAGAATCTTTTGGTAAATAGATAGCTTTTGGAATATTCTAACAGTTTACATTTTTTACTACAAGTTTACTTAGGTTTCAGGTACAGTTTAGTTATCAAATTTTGGTTTTAAGAACATTAAATAAGCGTTTGTAAGATTTGCTGGAAATCTCTGCTTTAGAGTAATGGTACTATCATTACATTGAAACCATCCACATTTCTTTTTTATATATGCAGTTTAGTGCCCTGAATTGGATGTGGCTCCTGCATGGTAGATTATACCTATTGTTGTGAAGGTTTTTTTACCAATCGATATTTGACCATGTGTGAATCCAGTCAGCTTGCAGTTGTTTTTGGTACCATCTGCATTGTAACGTATAAGCATTAGTATTACGTATTTACTATGTGTTTGTATTAGTAACGTGGAGCGATTATCTGAATTGCAGGTAGAACATAATCTATAATGGTTTGCATTTTGTACACGTTGCGGACATGTAATGGATTGAATATTGATATATATACAAAGCGTTCATTGGGGATTTGTTCTTCTGTCACATTGTTGCAGAGAGTGCATGTATGTTTCCACATGTATGAAATCTGGAAGATTTCATTTATAGGTATGCTTTTGTTTTACAGTACTTGTAGTAAGTACATGAGAGAATTTGTGTGGATCTTCCTGTGAGTTTATAGTGAATTTCACCATTCCAGCACAGCAGTCCAATTGTTGTCTTATTCCATAAACACTATTTGTGTTATCAGGATTGTTTGCTGCATTTCTGTGAAGTACTAACATTTGCAAACACAATGGGTCTGTACTGTGTAAGTAAATGTTGTCAACAATTGGTGGCAATTGAAATAGAATATTGATTGCTACATTTGCGTAGCAACTTACACCAACTATATTTGAGAGTTTAAATGGACCAGGTAGTTCTATATCTGACTGCTTTTTTTGGAGTTTGTCTTCCTTCTTTGAAGAAGTACCTGGTTTACTTACCCTAATTGATTCTTTTTTGCTTGTGGTATTTGATCAAGTATTAGTTTCTTTTACTCTCTTTGGAGAATTTGAAGTGACATCCTGTTGTAATTCTGTTTGATTTATTTTTCTTTTATAACGATTTATTTTTCCTTAGAATACGTGTTTAGATGGGGGGTGTATAGTGAGCGAAATCTATTGTATTCTAAAATGCAAGGAATATCAGTGTTTACTTTACTTGCATCAAAGTTGATTAGAAATAGACCGTCAAGTGTACGTAAGCATGATAGTGCTACGTAGGTCATGCCTTCTTTAAAGACTGTGTTACCAATATCTATCATTGCTTTGTCTAGGGTAAGACCTTGTGATTTATGAATTGTGACTTGCGTATGCAAGAGTTAGAGAAAATTGTTCTCTGCGTAGATACATGTCTTTGAAGAGAAGGAATCAAGCTGTTGAGTGTCCTATCCTTTTTACTTCTGAAAGTTTGTCAAAGAGAATATTGACAAACTAAATTTTGTTGTCACGTGGGTATGTTTGAAAGCCAACAACTGTACCCAGTGCTCCATTAACTAGTCCTTGGTCCACGTCAATGTTATGTTTAAGCATTACTCTGCAATGTAAGGATAATTTTAATATCTTTTCTAAGCCTGCTGTGTTTGAGATTGATTTTTCTAAACTATTTAGTCTTGTTGTGGCTTGGTCACACATAGCTAGTGGCATACCATGTACATCTAGTTTGTCTGTGGTGCTAATTTCCATTATTGGTTGTATTTCTTTACTTAACATTATTTCATTGAATTTGAAACAGCTTGCAAGAGTTGGCATTAAGGCCATACAATTAACATTTTTGTGGGCTAATTGTTCCATGACATCTGTAGCACATGCATTATCGCCATGAAGTGCATTAATGTTTTCAATATTGCTTCTACTTCTTTAGAAAGTGTACCAACTCTGATACGTTTTAAGATGTTGGCATAAGTGAGATCTGCAGATTGCCACATGTTTTCTGTTAATTCTCTGTATTGGAAATGTTGCCAAAGGTTGGCATTTCCAATGCTGCCAGCAGTTTTACAGCAGAGTTTGCGTCCTAATGTTTTAAAAATAGGCTTACCTTTTACTGGTGTCGATTGAAGAAGATCTCTGAAAACAATAATGTGTTTTTCTGCAAAGAGCTCTTCATAGTTTGTTTTGAGTACTTCTTGTAATCTGAGGTGAATCAAAGCCAACATTAGGTTGGAGACCATGCTCACTTCATCTATTAGTAGCATTTTCATTTGGTTCAATACTCTGCGTAGTTCCATTGCAGCTTCTGCAGAAAGTTGTAATAGTCTAATTTGTTCTGGTGTTCTACTGGCAATAGTAGTAATCGGTGTAACGTGACAACACATATGTTGTAGGCAGCTAAACCTGTGGGGGCAGTGACAACACCTGAGAGTTTGTTGTTTGTCAATTGTTGAAGGAACTTACTGATGATTTTGATTAGGAATGTTTTGCAAGAACCAGCTTCACCACTGACGTACAGTAGTATAGGTTTATAATTATGGCAGGAACATTCTTCATTTTCATGTTGTACACCATGTGCAATTTGTTCTGTTACTTCTTGAAAAAATGCTACATTGCTCATTGTTTAGTTTTGATTGTAGTATAGTTAAGTCTTCTTTATCTTCATACTGACACATGGTGTTTTCTACTTCAAACAGAGCTAATTCAGCCTCATTTAATATTAGTGGTTCTCCCAGTGATTCTTGGCTTCCTGCTATAGAAGGTTGACTACTGTCAGGAGTTTCTTTATCCAGTTGGGCCTGGAGTTCTTCTTTGTGTTGCTGTTCATTGTGCAACATTGTTTTGTACTGTGTAAAGTTTACATCAGTTATAGAGCTTTCATTTGCTTTGAAAGCATCTTCATATGAGTCTTAGTTATCTAGTATTCCTTCTTCTTTTCTCCATGGTTTAAAAAGTTGTAGCAGGGGCATATAATATACTTCTTTATGTTGAGGAGTCTTTAATGACAATTTGATATGATTACTTAAATTTGGTTTAGTGAGTTTAACTAAGCTGCCTTCACAGTTTGTCACTCTGTATTTACCTTTTTTTTTCATCAGGTTTTATATTATTTTTGTATGTGTAGTTTTGGGCTATGTGGTATAGACACATGGTTTCCAAGGTATTACTTCTGTTTGGGTAGTATGTGTCCAATAAATTGTTTTTTAAGATGTCTTGGCTGTTGGGATCATGTTTAGCTATTGTTTCTATATCTTCGTAGGATTTTAGAACTCTTTTTCTAGATTTAGCTGGACCAAGACTTAGCCATACTATATTTTCAGATTTACCATACAATGCAGTACCCGTTAAACGATCAGCTGCTTCATGTGATCCACATTCTCTATAGGAGAGCATTTTTATACCCAAGCTGTATAATTTCTGAGACACTGGTTTATCTGATGACAGGTCATTCCAGAGGTCTTGGAGCTCTGTCTTTTCTGCTTTGGTTAAGTATGCTGTTTGTTTGTTTGTTTGTTTGTTTATTTATTTGGTAATGCGCTCCGAGCCCGTGGGCATCTAGGCGCAGCAGTACAAGAGGACTCGAAACTTAGTTACAAAGCCTGACACAGGCTAACACAGCAAAACAGTGGTCACTTACAGTGGGTGATACAATGCATATAAAATAAAAAGGGTTTAGGCGCATAAGAGTAACATATTAGCAGGTTGTATCGTTGCCGCTAGGGTGAGGGTCGTTGCATATCATTGTTGTGCAGCCATTTGAGAGCGTAGGATCTGAATCTTGTGTAGGGTAAAGGGCATCTAAGGTCAGATGGGAGTGTGTTCCATGATTGTGCGGCTCTAACTGGGAAGCTAGCACCGCCCGCTGTGGTAAGTTTGAATCTGGGGACTTCCAGTAGGAAGGTGTTGGCAGATCTCGTCGGTCGATTAGAGGGTCTCCAGTTGATTCTTTCCGCTAGGTAGGGGGGTGCTTGATTGTTGAGGCATTTAGAAGTGAGGGAAATAGTTTTAAGTAGGATTCTGTCCTTTATCTTTAGCCAATGGGCTTCTGTCCGGTGTTTGGAGATATGTTCTCTGCGTGGGATGTTCAGAGCTGCTCTAAGAGCGTTATTTTGTAATCTCTGGAGTTTGTCAGTGACCGACTTGTTGGCACCTGAGTATAAGGCGTTACAGTAGTCCAGTCTGGACATGACAAGGGCATTGGCCAAGGTGAGGCAACTGGCACTGGACAGGAAGGGTCTGGCGGCCCGGATGAGTTTGCACGTGTAGGTGGTTGAGGAGGCAAGGGAGTTTACTTGCTTTTTGAGGGTAAGAGCTGAGTCAAGGTAAAAACCCAGCGTTTTAACCTCGCGCATAACCTTGATAGTGTTGTTATCAATGTTAAATGAGGTATAGTCCGGGGTGAGTTTGGATAGTTTGTGGTCTGAACCAAGGAGCAGGATTTCAGTTTTATCGTCGTTCAGGCAGAGGCCATGTGTGGCCATCCATGCTTGAATGAGGATGTAAATTTTGTTCACCAGAGCCAAGTCCACTTCATAGTTGCCCGAAAGGGGTATGAGGATCTGGGTGTCATCTGCGTAATTAGTGTAGGTGACGCCCAGTCTGTCCAACTTGTCGAACAATGGCTTGGTGAAGATATTGTACATAGTGGGTGAGACACAGGAGCCCTGTGGGACTCCACATGTGATTTGGATAGGGTCAGCACAAGTGGAGGGGGAGAACACTCTCATAGTCCGGTTGGCTAGAAAGGATTGGACCCATGCTATGGCGTCTCCTGTGAAGTTGGCAGCCAGCTTGAGGTGGTTGCATAAGACTGCATGGTCCACCAGATCAAAAGCTGCTGACAAGTCCAATAAGAGTAGCAACGCTGTTTTCCCATTGTCCTTGAATTCCTCCATTTTGGTTTTAAGATCTAGCAGGGCTGTTTCCGTGCCATGGAGGGGGCGGAAGCCCGATTGGCGCGAGCCTAGTAGATGATTAGCTTCTAGGTACTCTTGAATTTGGAGATAGGCTACTCTGTCGATAATTTTTAGTAGGAAGGGTACCGTGGTGATAGGCCTATAGTTAGTCGGGATAGATGGATCGAGGGTTTGTTTTTTGAGAAGGGGGAGGACCCATGATTCTTTTAAGTTAGCTGGCACTGTGTTGGATTTGAAGGATGAGTTGATAAGCTTCGAGATGAAAGGGGCTAAGTCTCTGGCAGCGTCCTTTATTATTTGAGCTGGGCAGCTGTCGCCCTTACAGTTAGAAGGCTTCAGTGAGAGGATAACCTTTTCAGTGTCAATGATGGAGATGGGTTTAAAGCTGAAAGGGGGGATAGTGATAGGTTCAGTTACTGGAGGCACTTGTTGATCAGTAGGAGAGAGGGTGTCTTTTTTATTCATTATTTTAAGTTGGAGGGTGGAGATTTTGTTAGATAGGGCATTCTGTATATTAGTGCACCATATCTTGTCCTTAGGGACCGTGTCAGATGGTTGGATAGGGGATTCCATTTCCCGGAGGATGGCAAATAGTTCCTTGGTATTCGATTTGGCATTGGTAATTCTGTCATTGAATACGTTTTTTTTGGTGTTGATAATTTCAGACTTGTAATGTTTTGTAGCTTGGGTTAGCTTGGCTTTGTTGTCGTTGGTGGGCGAATTGCACCAGATAGTTTGGAGTTTTCGTTTCTGCTTTCTAAGGTCCTTAAGCTGGGGGGTGAACCAGGCGTTAAGGTGGGCTTCTTGCTTAGCTTTGCGTGGTTTTGCAGGTGCAATGGTGTCTAGTGCGTGAGACAAAGCTTTGTTAAAGGTGTCTACTAGTGTGTCTGGGTCGGTGTTGTCCTTCAGACCGTTAATAGTGGGCAGGAGGAGGGGGATAAGTTTTTCTGTAGTAATATCTTTTTTACTTCTGGTAGGGAGTGGTGGTGCCATTTTGATAGTTTTGGGGCTGGGGAGGTCAAGTGTGGCAGTGAAGTTTATTAGAAAGTGGTCGGTCCATAGTTGAGGTGTGATGGCAGTGATGACTATGTTGCAGTTGAGTTCTGAGACCCAATCAAGGGTTCTGCCTTTAGCATGTATTGGGGAGAGAACTTTTTGGGTAAGGCCTTGGTCATTTAAGATAGATGTTATAGAAAGGGCATTTTTATTGCCTGGCTCATTGAAACCGATGTTGAAGTCGCCCATCAGCAGCGTTTGTGAGTGTTTTTGGGTATTGTTCGCTATGAGGGTAGTAAGGTCATCTTCAAAGCTTCCCAGGGGACCTGGGGGCCTGTAGATCAGGTGAATGGCTAGCGTGCGGTTGTTGGAGAGTTGCATTTTTGCTGAGAGTACTTCGCAGGAAGCACAGGGGTGTGAGGTGGTAAGTCGGATAGGCAAGGTGGTTTTTGCGATGATCGCTAGGCCACCGCCTTTGGCATTGGGTCTGTCTACTCTGTGGATCTGGTAGTTGTCAGGTATGGCTAACATCAATGAGGGTCCTGCTGTCTCATGGAGCCAGGTTTCAGTTACGGCAAGGAAGCCAATGCTACTGTTGTTTAGTATGTCAGCAATTTCAATTGCATGAGCTACCATGGATCTGGCATTGATAAGGGATCCAGTGAGAGTTAGGGTGTTATTGGGAATCGGATGACTTGCAGGTGTATCTGTATGCTTATTTTGATTCCGGCGTTTCTTTTGGTGGAAGTAAGTAGGAGTTGGGGTTGGAGTTAAAGGTGTCGTAGCTAGGGTTTGCTTTTTCATGTGTGTCTGTATGGATGGGAATCTAGCAGTATTGTTGGTGCTGTTTCTTTTAGGTTCGTATATGCAGGGTAGCCTTGCCCTGAGTCTCTGGTTTCTATCTATGGGTGGGCGAGAGCTGAGGGAAGCAAGCAAGGTCATGATTGTAGCTAGGAGGGTCAGGGAGGTCAGGTTTCTGCACATGGTAGTAGGAGTGGTCCGCTAATGCGATTTGCTTCCCTTGTTTCGCTAAGATGTCTGGCTAGGGTGACGCAAAGTGTAGTGCAGGTGGCTAGTTGAAGCTAGGGCTGCGCCTAACGATAAACGATACGCGATACGATACGCTGTGACATATCGTGCAACTGCAGTAGAATTGTCTGCAATGTACTGCACATCTATGTTTGCATTCCATAAGTGGCCAATGATTGCATTGTAATCATTGATATATTTTTCTTCTTCTTTTCTTTTTATGTAATATGTATTTTTAGGTGACTTTTCTTTAACACTATGTCTAACTGAAGACATGAGGTTGTTCACTTGACCTGTATTTGTAACTGGTCTAGGGAAACCAAATCGGCATTTGGTGTAGTATTTCCCTTTGTTTTTGTATTTGCGACGACAATATTTTCCACATTTGTGTCTTTGAAATTGTAATATTTGTGCATGAAGATCACTATTTGTTGCTTCCAATGGAATTTCACAAGTGACATATTTTTTTAATAAACTGTAAAACACTGGCATCACTGTCTTGGCCAAATTTAGGAGCATCTTTAATCCATAAAAGCATGTGGATATGTCGTGTTCCTCTAGGCTTGGTATTCTTTTCTCCAAAAGAAGTGTTGCACTTCTCCAAATACAAATAAAATGTAGCATAGCAATAAAGCGATGGTGAAAATATCTTGAAAAATTACAAGGGTCCAAAGAACAAAGTTCTCCAGGTGTTAGTATATCTATGTTTGTTTTGTTTTTGTTTGATATGCGTAGGAAATCATGTAAATCCTCCCATGCATATTCTGCACAACTTAATGTAACAGACCAAGTGGGTGGCCCAAGGTTTCTGATCATACAACATACATCTCAATGATGTCAAAACCAGTACTCTTTAGTACCACGCATATTTGCTAATAGATTTGTAATATTTGATTGTAAAACCTCATCCTTTTGTTGCACTTTTTGTAATAATTGTGTAGCTGTCATATTTTGAAAGTGTGATCCTGATTTTAATATGTGTGCAACTCCATAACATAAAGTTGCTAGTTCACTTTCAAAGAGTAGGTGGAATATGTATTCCACATTTTGTCTAAATCTGGGATCTTCAGAATACATCCATAATGAGCGGTATTCGGAAGCTGATATTTGAATAGGTCTATCATCATACCTTCCTCCTTTGCCAGTAGGAAAGAGTAGAGGAAAAGCATGTGCTTCTATACTTTTTTCCCATATGCTGATTGGTGATCCTTTTCTTTGACGCATTTGGTACGTTTCCAGTGCATCTTCTATGGTGTCATTATAATGCAATGGGTGAATTGTATAATCGTCTAAAGTATTTGATATTTTAGCAGGATCTAGGAGCTCAAACTGACCAGCTTCTTGTGTTTCTTGAATTATTTCAGTTGTATCCTTCAAGTTTTCTTCAATATTAATTTCTTTGTAATATTCATTATTCTCTTTAAGATATTGCAAGGCATGTCTAACTTTATGTAAATCTACCAGCTGTTGTCATATTTTTTTGTCTTTTGCAGGTACTAAGATAATTAAAGATTGCTGAATTGGACGTTGCACTTCTAGAGTATGCACATTCTTTTAAATATAATGGTAAATAAACTACTTTTCCACAAATGCCTTTTACCAATTCAGAGGGAGGTAATTTTGCTGTTTTTGGTTGAAGGCGTATTATTGCTTGAAATGGGTGCACTGTTTGAATTATGATGCTCTCATATAAATTAAGTTGTTTTAGGGGTTTTGGTAGTGGGTATAATTGCAAATTATTTGTGATAGCACGTGAAGGAGTTTGGTTGTTGTCAAGTTTTGTAGTGCCGTAACTGCAAAGTATTAAGGGGTCAGTTATTTCGTATTTGTTTTCTGCTACAAGGTAGAAAGCTAATTCAAACCATTTAGAATCTTCATTGTCTTCTATTTTGTATGATAGGTCTACAGTTTTTGTGTTACTTTTATAAAAAGTTCTGCAGCAACATACACACACACATGGTTTGGTACTTCAGCTGATGTACTTTTAAATTTTAGTGTTTCTTTTTTGTATTTGTTTAGTAAAAGGTTGCCATGTGTAGAATTGTTGCTAATTTGGTTTAAAGCTATTTCATTCTGTAAGTGGCTTTCACTTCCAAAATATTTTTTCTGGATATAGTCAATTTCTTCAAGTAGGTCTTTTGCTGTACCATGTAGAAGAATGTTATTTAAATTTGCTAGTGCTAAAGCAGGACTTTTAGCATAGTACAGTTTATAAACTAGATTTCTTATAGTTGAATCATGTGTTGATATCCTTTTGATATCATGGAAGGTGGTTTTACAAGTAGGTCCTGTAATGCAGGCCAATGAATGTCCTTGTAGTCCTGTGTACTTGCGCACTGGACAGGTACCCATATTTTGCAGTAGTTTAATCTTGATTTTGTCTTTGCTTTTTACATATTGATTTAGGAATTGGCGTAAAGACTTGAAAAATTGGTTGGTAATGTTACACATTGACGTGCATGGCCATTTGTATACTAGATGTTCTGATTAAGTTGAATGGAGGGGTAATTCTAAGTTTTCAGGGCATATCTTTGTAAGGAGTACTTCTTGTTCCATTATGGTATTATTCACTTTTTCATAACCTCGACACTGCTATGTATGGCAATTGTATTTGTTTGCTTTTGTTTGTACGCTTCTTCATTAAAATATGTTTCTGTGCTCGTAGTGTGATTCCATTCACCTCTGCAGATACTTAAGAAGTTCTTTCTGTTGACATTTCGTTTATTGAGAAGTCTTTTTTTGTAATTTAGTTATTAGTTTTGTTAGTGGTTTCATTTTGTTTAACACTAAAATAAATAACTTTCTTTTGAGAAATGCTTCTAAGATTAATTTCCTAGGATAGGTTTTAAGGGTTGAACCTGGTTTCTCTCCTGTTTTTATAAGATTTTGAAGGACTCTGTGACGGAAAATTTTGACTAAAATAATTTTCTTGGTATGCTTACTTTGAACTTTATCAAGATTTATAGAAGCAGTTTTATCTGTAGTGATAGCTGATTGTTTGTTAATTGTTTTCTGGTTTGTTTTACATTTAGATAGAGGAGGCAAAGTTTTTCCACTTGAAACTTCTTTTGTTTCACTAAATGACTGTATTAGCTGTTTTGTTTCAACTTTTTTTACAAATTCCGCTAGATATGGATGCTTACTTATGTTGAACACTTTTATTTTCATTTGCTCTACTTCTGCGGTGCTTTCTACGGACTTGATTTTTGGTAGGCATTCTTTAGGGTCTGTTGAAAAGAGAGAAGGTATGGGTTGGGGTGTTCTGCAATGTATGTGTGCTGTGTGCATGAGTGTTTGAGTAAGATGATAAAGATGTATGTAATGGTGTGTGATTGTGCATTGGGAACTACAACTAGTAGGGATAGGTATTCTTGAATTTATATGCTACTATTCTGGGGTTCAGATGACAGAAAAAGTAAGCTAGTGGTGTGGAGAATTACAAATAGTAAATCTAATGTATACAATTAAAACAGTTGTTTGTTCTATAATTTCCAAATTGTACCGGTTGAGTTGGGTAATTTGTGTGTCCAAAAAATAGGAATTTGTGGGCCATTCTGTCTGTAAATCGCTGTTTAAGACATGGGGATTTTTGGACAGAATGGTACACAATCTCTATTTTTAGGCACAGAAATAGCATGCATTAACTTTACAGGGTGTTTCAGTAATAATACAAATATTATTGTGATATTCTACTTACTTTTTTTCTAAAATGAACAGGTTACTTCTTAGTTCTTCTTTGTTCTTCAAATTCGGTTGCTTCTTTTCAGGAGAATTGTCTTCACTGCAATTGTAATATATAGCACTGTTTTTAATTTAGACATTGATTTTTTTAATTGAAATCCTCAACGCCTTCCTCAAAACCATTAAAACTATCTTATTTACATAGATACGTTGCACAAGTTCAATACATATGCTATGTTCTTAATGAACATATTGCATTGTAATAACTTTAGCAAACAAAATATCTTTAATATGTTTGTGAAACTCATAATGTACCACTGAATACCACTATTTCTGTAACTAAGCTCTTCCAGGTAATAGTTCCTCAATGTCATGCTTAAATTAAAGCAATTGAATAAATAAAGAAATAAAACAAAAATATTAAGTCAGTTTGAAAATGTGTTCATGTATTGTACAGAAAATATGCATACCTTTAGTTTGTGTTCATGCATTTGGATATGCATGGAGCTGCAAGTAGACATTTTGGAGACTTGTACAGTATTTCTTGTAGATGGTCCTTTCCAATGATATGACACTTGTACTCAGAGAGATTCACAGTACATTTGCAGTGCTGATCTATGATGATGCAGTTAGATGTAGAGGTCTTGAATGTGATTGGTGGATGGTCATGTGACTTCTTAGCTACATCCAATGAGGGAATGGCACAGAAAGTGAAGTGGAAATGGTAGAAGGGCTCTTTATGTTACGGTATGTCCGAGGACATGGCGGTAGTTCGCGGACATCGGGTGTTACATCTGCGGATTTTTGGGTTCAGAAGTCATGCAAATGAGAATGAGCACTGAAAGGGATTGGTCAGGAATGTTTAGTGGGTGTGTTGTGCCAGGAAATAGTTTCTCAGATACTCTTTTTGCTGAGAGAACAACAGATAGCTATGGCTGTGTGTTTCAGAAAACCGATTGTTTGGATTTTGGGAGATTCATGGATGCATTGGTTGAAGGTGAATGCAGAAAGCTGTGGAGTAGCTGTAGATCTTGGATTTCCACATGTGGAAGTACACTGGCATGGAGTACGTGGAATGAAGTGGTTGGACTTGCTACCTCTTTGTGCTACTTTGGAGACAGAGCATAATCCAGACATAATTGTAATTCATTGTAAGGGAACAGTTTAGGACATGTGTCTGGAATTTCTTTGCAATTTTCTATGAAAGAAGGACTTGGGAAGGTCATGGACATGTTTCTAATTCTCAAGTAATATTTTCACGGATTGCACAGAGACAAATGTGGCTTTGTTCTTCTTCATTTGGTCCACAAATGGAAAAAGCAAGGCGCAATGTTAATAAGGCAGTTTGTGCCTTTCTAAGAGATTTTGGCATGTCCTCTTTTCATAATGAAAATATTATGTTTCGTAGTACATACATTTTTCACAGAGATGGAGTCCATCTTACTTATGCTGGCAATCAGATTTTTTTGACAAATATACAAAATGCATTACGACCTTTTTTAGATTTACAGCATCCATTTTGAAGTAGGTGTTAAGTATTTATAATTTTTGACATACAAACACTTCCCAAAGGCTCTTTTCAGAGCCACCACTGGTTATGATAGGGTATCAACCCAATTATTTTGATGTCCGTGGACTGTCCGCAGACTTCTAAAAAATACAAAGGGCCCTGCTTCATTTATTTTCACTTCTATTTTTTAACTGTGAAAGGCGGCTCTGAAAAGAGACTTATTTTTTTTTGATTTTTGTAATTTTGTATTTTTTTGTTTTTTTATACACGACACACTAGGAGAGGAGGGGAAAGGAGGGTAAAGGGGGGACACCAACCACAGGGATAAGAAAGGGCGAGCTGACAGAGGAAGATGTAGAGTGGGTTTTATTTGGGTAGTGAGCAGGTGTTCTCATGCTCTGAGACAATAGTCTCAAAAGCACTGCGAAGTCGCTCCCCCCTGCAGAGTACTGTGTCACAGTACATACATACAACTGTGACCCTTGAAAGGTAAGAGTCATCAGAATTCTGTATGGCCTTTGAGGCAGCTTGAGGAGGACGCTGTCCCACAGAGGTGGTCCTTGTGGTGACAGGATCAGAAACAGAGGATGAAGTAGAGGAAAGCAACCTACCACGTTCTTCGCAAGGTACAACCTTGCGAATAGCCCCAGAGTGAAATGACCTCAGGTGTCGCTTCATGGTAGTGGTCCCAAAGCTGTACGAACCATGCCTCCCGCGACTGAGTTTCATTTTGCACTCATTGCAGGTAACACGGTTCACACAAGCCTTAAGACCATTCCCATGAATGGTAAACAACCGCCACACCCAAGACTCATGCCTAGTGCTGGTAGTAAGGATTTCCTTTACCTCATTCTCCTCATCCTCTTCTTTCTCCTCTGCATCCTCACTCCTGTTCCCCTCTTCAGGCCCTTGGGGAGGTGGTGGTGGTGAAAGGGGTGGCGGTGGTGCTGAAGCAGGTGCAGCACCAGGTGGCAGTAGTGCAGCCATGGATGCCATCAAAGATGAGATGGAAATCTGCAGTTCGCAGTTGGCAGCAAAATTCGCTGTGCTCTTTACAAAAGGCAGAAACACAATGAGAATAAGCTCTAGGGCGTGGTCTTTTATAGGGGTGCTTGTACGCAGTTCGCAGACATGCACGCTGACCGCGGACAGATCGAACACAAAAAAAGGTTCAAAAAGTTTCAAAAAGTATGTAGAAACTCAGGATTACTATGTGGGACTTGTGCCATGGTGAGTTTGTATGGAAAAATATTGTGGATTACTTGAAAATGTTCTTTTAAATTGTTTGGGGACACAAACAGTGTCCGCATTCAGAACACACGATCAGCGTGGGCATGGTCACATGATCGCTTCGCAAACAAGTTCGCGTAGGAAGTGGCTGTCTGCAGGACACCAAATGCACGGATATTGGTTTGCTCATGTACGTTGATGTTCTACGGGCACTGTTCGGGTCCTGAAGTAATTAAAAGTGCGTCACACGTCAAACTAACAGTTTGGGACAGGCGTTTCTTCTTAGAACAGTTTCAACTTGCTTGTGAACAATACGGATAGACATAGCGTCCTCAGTACACCTCCATTTTTGTTTCTTTACGAAAATTTCAGGACACCGCGTGTGTTCTTAGAACAGTTTCAACTTGCTAGCGAACAGTACGGACAGGTATAGTGTTCTTCAGGACACCTCAATTTTCGTTTATTTACAAACATTTCAGGACACCGCGTGTGTTCTTAAAACAGTTTCAACTTGTTAGCGAACAGTACGGACAGGTATAGTGTTCTTCAGGACACCTCCATTTTCGTTTAATTACGAACATTTCAGGACACCAATTGTGTTCTCCAAAAAGTTTCAACTTGCTAGCGAACAGTACGGACAGGTATAGTGTTCTTCAGGACACCTACATTTTTGATTATTTACGAACATTTCAGGACACCAATTGTGTTCTCAGAACAGTTTCAACTTGCTAGCGAACAGTACGGACATGTATAGTGTTCTTCAGGACAGCTCCATTTTCATTTATTTACGAACATTTCAGAATACCCGCGTTGTCCGCGGACACCTACATTATTTTATTTTTTTTTTAAACGGAAAACTAATTACAACTCAATATAAAAATGTAATTTATTTAACATATATTAATAATATATGACAGAGAAGGTGAGGCAGAAACGGAAAAAAAAACAGGAGAATTAGGGGTTTCAACATGATTGGTATCAGGTGAAGAAGGGATGGAAGTCTCATCAAAACATTTTGGGTTATGGAGAGGGTTTGGGGATAATTGACTGGGATATGGTGAGGGGGACAAGTACATGTGGGGCAATGGTATGACGTTTTTTATTTTAAAATGATCTTCAACAAAAGTTTTCAAATTATTAAAATTGGTCAACAATAAATCAATTTTTTCTTTTATGCTGTCAAGCGTGTTTTCCATAACAGCTTCTTCAGATGTATTTTCTATGTTAAATGTATATAAAATAATAATAATTAAATGTTTTATATTGTAAAGTGTTTACCATTAGTTTCACTATCTTGTGACATTTCCTCATGTGGGAAATGCTCCTCTAGCCATTCCAGAGTACTAGACATTTCTGTCAGAAAAAAAAAGATATTATATATTTTTTTAATCTAATACAGAAAGTTTATAAACATATGAGTAAAATGAAGTACACTTACTATTTCAGGTAAAATATGTTCTAAGTACTGTATAGGTCTGGTCTTGTTCTTAGTTCTGTAGTGTCTGTGAGGTAATTATGTTGGAAGACAATTTATCTTCTTCTGGTATATTCCATTTTAGAACGTATTGTATTTAAATGAATGGTTAGTGTGTTACATATATGGCTTACATTTCGTATGTATTACTACATATAATGTATATGTCATAATGTGATGTCATCAATGACATTTGTGATGTCATCTTTGATGTCCTGGGTGTTAGTCTTAGCAGTGCACGGTGGTGGCACGAGTTATGGTTGCTTAGCTTACCATAACTGGCGAATTTCAAGGGTTTTACTTGGAACCATGATGTCCCTTTAACAAAGTTTTTTTCACTGAATTTCATAGGTTTTTAGTAGCACAACCTAATGATAACATCCCTTTAACAAAGTTTTTTCACTGAATTTCGTAGGTTTTTAGTAGCGCAACTTAACCAAAACGTCCCTTTAACAAAGTTTTTTCACTGAATATATATATATATATATATATATATATATATATTCAGTGAAAAGAACGTTGTTTTTCACTGAATATATATATATATATATATATATATATATATATATATATATATATATATATATATATATATATATATTCAGTGAAAAAACGTTGTTAAAGGGATGTTATGGTTACAAGTAAAACCCCAAGACATTCGTCAGTTATGGTAAGCTGTGCTACCAAAACTCGCGCCACTGCCATGCACTGCCAATACTAACAACCAGCACATCAAGAATAACATGAAAAATGACCTATTGCGGCACTTCTAATGAACTGGAACTTAATAAGGACATGGTGCGTCTCAGCCGATCTTGTTAACTTCAAAGAAGGCTTTGCGGATTAGCGTGTTTTCTTCTCTTTAAAAAAAAAAAATGCTAAAATTCAATGGGGGAACTTTCAAACCGACTCCTTTTTTTCAGGAGAAAAAAAACAGTGTCCCCTTTATAGTCTGAGTTTGGAATGCTTGATGAACGTGAATTCATTCAACACACATACACGACTGTATTTCTTTTAGGATGTCAACTTAACCGATAACGAGGCACATTTCTATGACAGACAGTGCGAGAGAAGTAATTGTGCCTACAGTGAGAAGCAATATAGGAACCTCATTCCGAGCGAGATGAACTGAGTGGAAGGGAAAGTGGAATAGGAGAGCATTTCTGGCACCCAATTCTGAATCAAGTATGAAAGACTGTATTTTCAAGACTGTATTTTCAAGAGATGCTTTCGAAAGGAAATTGACTGTTTCTAAAACCTGTAACAGTATTAATAAAATAGAATACTGAGCAACAAAGGGCATCATGACCAGTCACTTCATACTTGTAAGGTCCCAAGTCCAATGAACCCAGGGGCTTTTGTTTGCATGGGAACAGATTAACATTATGGCAGGTTGCAGCAGCAAAAGTGCACATGTTACCAAAAGAAGAAGGAGGATTACACAGACTGTGACATCCAAAAGAATCTCAGCCCTCTTGAACACTAGGCATTGTTGAACTGCAAAGTTTGCATTTTAATATAATAGTATGCTTCTAAAACCACAGTTTTGAGTTGCCCATAATGCTCCAGCTAGCACAAGTCCAATGCACAAATTATGCACATATTGAATTATTTTGCTTCTAACAGCATAATTATAAATTGGCCATATTGTCCCTATAAATATGAAACACACTGCAAGTTTAGAATTCACATCACCCAACAATATGATAATGCTGCATTTAGCACTCTAATACCACTCAACCTGTAAAAGCGAAACCATGCTGCCGTGAATTGGCACCCTGTTGGGGAAGGCATGTCAGCCTCCGAGCCAATCAGAAAGCTTGGAACAGGGGCTTTATCACATGGTACAACCCCCTGTTTGAAGTCTCCTCAGAAGCAGCAGGCCTTTATCTTCCCTGCCAGGAATAAGGCAATTGAATCTCAGTGCTTCCCATTATCCCTTTCTCCACTCCACACACCGAATTATCACATCCCCATTCCCCCGCACCACTTTCCCAGCACTCTTCTGTCCCTCACCGATGCCAGGAACATTCAGTCAAGTGTATTTCCCTTCTCCCTTGTCCATGGGGCCCATCTTGGTTTGTGTTTTTTTTTTCTCAAGTTGAGAAAGGGTAAACACTCAGTTTCTCAAATAAAAAAATAAAAAACAACTATTAGCATCCTGTAAAAAAACACTCTGGGATGCTAGTAACAATAAACACCTCAGGGCGGGGCATTACTTAGCCCGGTAATGCCTCAGTTCTAATGTTAAGGGCCAAGCAAAATTCATCCACAGGACATTGCCTGACCCGGTAATGCCCTCGCCTGTTGGGGTTTATTGATTAAATATTAGTTTCTTAAAACGTGCTATAGTGGAGGAAACATTGGAATGGCCTTAGGTAGGCATGTGCAATTTGTTTCAGTTAAACATGTGAATTACACACGTAGGTAGATCCTCCAAATGACAGGTAATTTACCTGAGATATTTGCACTGTTGCATTGCATACCCTGCAAAGTCCCTAAATACTGTGCTCACTAAATGCCATGCAATTTTCCAAAATGCAACCATTGGCACTCATTGTCCAAGTATTCAAACTTTAATGTCTGAAGCCTTTGTTGAAATGCATTGTTTACAAATGTAAACATTTTCCCCATCCCACGAGGTAGGATACGTAGGAACTTTACCCCTCACCGTTTTTGCAACTTTACTTTACTTTAATTAACTTACACTGCACAGCAATGAACCCGTGGGCATGATGGCGCAGACAAGACAATTTACAACATATAACAAATCCAAAAGCGATCTAGGAGAGGTCAAGAACTGATGCAGAGATTTTAGTCAAACAGCAAGGTTTTGAGCTTTTTTTTGAAGGGCTCGGGTTTGGTTTCCAGCCTAGGATCAGGCGGCAGGTGATTCCAAGCTGCCAGAGCCGCTATAGCAAAAGCTCCTTTTTCTGCCTTTTTTGATGTGCTTCTTGGGATCATGAGCATTTTAGTCTCATTAGATCTAAGACATCGAGAAGTACTCTTAAGCATAATGAGCTTGTTCAAACCGACACATCATTCCCAGAAGGCTCTTGAAGGTGATGAGGAGGAGGCGATAGTGAATCCTCGCCTCTATATGGAGCCAGTGCAAAGATCTTCTGGCTGGCGTAACATGGTCCTGTCTAGCTAGACCTGTGACAACCCTCACTGCTCGTTTTGAATAACCTGGAGTCTGTTTAGTTCAGTTTTGCTGATAGCAGTCAGCAGGCTACAGCAGTAGTCCATTTTAGACCCCACGATGGCTCTAGCCAATGTTTCTGCATTAGTCTGGGAGATCATGGGTCGGAGGTGAGCAAAGAATTTTAAGTAGCAGGCCGCTACCGAGACCACACTCCCCACATGGGCTTTCGGAGAAAGGTGCTGGTCAAGGGTCACCCCCAGTGAACTGACCTTCCTAAGTGTATCAATCTTGACTTCACCGAGCTGGAAGTTGCTGTACCTGGGATCTAGCTTGGAAATCCAGCTGGAGGACCCCACAATCATGAACTCGGTTTTGGACCTATTTAATGCGAGTCCATTCTGCACCATCCAATTTTCGATAATGGTGTAAGCCTTGTTGATACAATCTTCATTTCGTGCATGGTCCCCAGTCAAAGGGATGATACATTGTGTATCATCCGCAAAATTAGTGAACCATATGTCTTCTTGCTCCAACATAGTAAAGAAGTGGACAGTGAAGATGTTATAGAAACAGGGCGAAAGACTTGCCCCCTGAGGAACTCCATATTCAATCAGAGCCGTAGCTGCTTCGGCAATATCCGAACAAATGCAGCTAACCCGATTCTGAAGAAAGGAAGCTACCCACCGAGAGGTTTCCGAGCCTGGTGACCAACAACGTGTGGTCATCAGGTCGAATGCTGCTGAAAGATCCAGCAGCATAAGCATAGTGGCCTCTCCCTTATCGATATTAGATAAGAGTCTAGATTTAAGTTCCGGGAGGGCTGTTTCTGTGCTATGCCCGGCTCTGAAACCCGATTGCCGGCAATTTAAGATGGGGTGACTTTCAATATGTTTAGCAGAATATGTGAAAACATTTGAGCTCTGAACTTGGTAATTTTCACTTGATGTCCTCTCTCCCCTTCCCCACATATAGCCAGAGGCAATTTCATTATGTTGTCCTCCTCCCAAAGGCATTTGTTCAACTTTTCATTTTCGGCCTACTGAAGTTCTCTCTCTTGCATTGGGGAAAAACATGTCGGCTTTTTAATTTTTGAAAAGCCTCACTCATGCATTTCGGGACACATATACAAATATCATTTTGGGAGAAGGGTCACCCCCTTCTCCATCAAATATTTTAACAACTACTGGACGTAATAACCCCAGACCCCTCCTGGAAATTTGATTAGTCCCTCTCAGCTTCACCATTGCAAAGCACCAAGACGGATCACCCCGTTCTCTGTTGAACATTTTAAAAATGACTAGATGGATTTCCCGCAAACTAGTCAAAGTAATCAGGTCAATGATTTGTGCCCAAATTGTTTATTTGGAAACTGAAAATTAAGGGAGGGGCATGCGGCACTATGTGTCCAGGTTTCAATGAGGGCACAAATATCAATATCGTGCTCTTCAATGTGCGCTGCTATGTCCACAGTGTGTTTTAGCAGGGAACAGGTATTAAGTAAGAGACAAGATAAATGAGGTAGTGATAAAATTGTGTGAATATTAATAGTTGTTACATTCTTAGGCTCCCGGCCCAGAGGGCCGTTGTTGTTATCTTGCAGATCCAGTCTGATCAAATTGAGTGGGATGGGGGGGCATCCCTTGCGCTAGGCGTGGTAGGCAAGATAGTATGAGATTTGTTAGTTAATACCTGGTGAGATTGTTCACCTCCCATTACGTATGAGCATGGTAAGCCTGTGCTGGTGCATGGGTTGGTACTATACGTGGGAGGAGACAAAGGGGAAAGTGCAAGAACAAGAGGTAAAGCCTCGGAGCTCTTTCCGATGTTCCTCGGGGATCGCATTCTGCCGGTACACTCGTGAGCCAAAGACTTGAGCCTTTTATCTTCAATTGCCATAAGGACCTCGTGCACGCCCATACTGGGAAATTGCTGCAGCGCAACAATGAGGTGTAGAGATCGGGTCCCAGCCTAGTCCGTCGTCCGACACGTACTGACACAGACTGGCTAAGCCCGTCTGCACCTGCGCATTCACGCCGGGTTCCACAAGAAGAACATTTCTGGACTACAATCCTGTTCCAACACGATGACTTTCTCATGGACAGCCCCCTATGAAAGAAAACAGACTAACAGCCGAGCTGTATACCTGATTTGTCCCAATACATTGGTCAGGCTAGGTCAGGCAATTAATGACCATCACACACCCCTGACTTCCATTACACTTCCGCACACAGGTAAAAGGCGGAGAACCAGAGCACACTCTGAGTGAGGCAGAACACACGAGAAAGAAGCAGTTCCAAGACGGCAGTTTGACACGAGAGGAAAGATGACAAGACTGAAGCGGATTGCAAAGAGTGAATTTCCCTTGACCTTTTTTGACAAGGAACCATTACTTTCCAGAGGCCTCCAAGATAGAAAGCTTAAGACCAGGAAACCAGGCTAAAGAATACTGCATTGTGTATCAGAGATACCCGGGGCCCTCCCGTGTCAGTAATCGAGGTGGGGAGAATTACAAGCCCACATGGTACCGTCCTTGGCTCCCAGTTCAAAGCAGCAAATCAACATAGCCGGTGGGTTGGGGAGACCGATACGAGACCGGTCTGTGTTGAAGCCAAGGTTGCAAGCAAAATATTGTACGGCGAACGCTAGAACGAACAGTGTTAAAAATGCATGTGATAAGAAAGGCAGGTGAAGTTAAA
This sequence comes from Ambystoma mexicanum, assembly GCF_040938575.1. Taxonomy (NCBI): domain Eukaryota; kingdom Metazoa; phylum Chordata; class Amphibia; order Caudata; family Ambystomatidae; genus Ambystoma; species Ambystoma mexicanum. The sequence goes on along the minus strand of NC_090937.1, from coordinate 954,538,469 downwards.
ATGCTGATGAGTGATGGAACTTTGAATGATATGATACCTTTGACAGAGTGGTCCAGCACCGCATGTGTGCTCAGTTGAACGTCTCTGTAAGGTATCCAGGTGAGAAATGGCTAAGTGAAATTAAGAAAGAGAGCATATCAAGAAAAGGGCTAGTAATTGTGAATTGAAGTGGTTCTGCGACGGGTTGAGCAACATCCCTTGCACAATCGAAAGTCTTCAATCTCTGAAGTGAAGAAAGTTTGGAAAAAGCAGAGCAAGTTGTTCTGTGCCCAGCGGAGGGAGATCAATTGAAAGCTTGGTATTAATGTAGGTCTGAACCATGCAGATGGGGGATCCGGGATGAACAGTGAATCACCCGAGAATGTTTTGTGTGTTAAAAGGGGTCTAAACCCTGCAGAGGGAGACGTGGGGTGAATCGAAAATCACCCAAGAAGTTGTACATGAGTATCCTGAGGATTAAACAACTTTTAAATGTTTGTCAAATCAGGTACTCTGAAGTAAAAGACGTTGAATGCCAGGAACCTTTGGTACAGAAGGCCCTGATACTGAGATTTGAACTGCATCCTCATGCTATAGAAGCCAGAGACTCTGCTAAACTCGAGACTGCCGCCGTGTCCCGTGCTTAAAACATGGGGAACGGAAGCCAATGGCTTGAATATCTTGACATATCATTTATTGAACACTTTTCTTTTGCATCACATTGATTCCCACACTATTTGTATTTAGAAGTAAGGATTGGCAATAGGCTTATTAGTATAGGCCTTTTTATCTTATCAAGACACCACTCAGACTGCATTATTATTATTTGATGGTCGTACCTTGCTCCCATCTTTAGATTTAGGATTACATAGGCATTTTTCAAACCTAATTGTAGTTCAATAAACACCCTTGAACTGTGATCACTTTTGTCTGTCCTACTGTTTGATACAATGCCTTCCTGACATATAGTGTCAGGAGCGTGATATTATTCAATTGATAAAAATTGAGAATCCATGCTGATAATTGTTGTACCGCCAGAATGGGAACATAGAATCGTCGAGCTCCCTGAATCTGACCATGTATCCACTCTAAAAGAGGTTTTGCTCTCCAAGCTGCACACCCCAAATGGTCAGCAGGAATTTTAGGTGCATGGGCCTGGCCCTGAGCAAGGAAAAATGTGTACTCTGATTTGTTTATTGGGGCCTGCGGCTTGGCCAAAGTTCATACCCCATGGATTGTGGACACTAGCCATGGCTGTAGGCCATGAACACTGGCAATTGGTCTCACTACTGGGATATAATGGACAATGGACGCAGTGGATAATATGGGTATAATAGTTTACCAGTATACTGGTACAATTACCTTGAACCACTTCATAGAATGATACCCTTGGGTACACCGGACCACTGTATTGCATTGTGGCTAGCTGCTAAGCATGCTATTGGACCTGTAAAGGATGCAGTGAGTAATGAGTGCGTTTTCTCTCTGTGAAGGGGAATCGGTGCAGCCTGCTTCCTCAGGCATTCACGTGGGGGCGGCAATAGAAGCAGATCCTCATAGGTTGCACACATGGACAGAGAAAGCTTTCCACACTTTCCTGCTTTGCTGAAATTGCCCTCAGCAACCTTGCTGCCAGCCCCGCCTAGTGAAACAAACAAAGGGAAGCTGGAGACCGGTGAGCTGGTCGACTAGGCTCCAGTGGAAATCCAAATCAGGTCCGATATCAGCCCCCTTTTACAATGTACAGCTGGCATTTATCGGCAAAGCATTGGGGCCATCATGGGGAGGGGCGCACAAAAGGTGGAAAATGATCGTGGGACTAGTGCTTGTTCAGAGCAGGTAGATGTAAAGGGTGCATGATCTCGTTGCTCGCATAGCACTAAAGTGTAATGAAATGTTATGTGGGAGTGAGAAGTTAAGCGACAGCAGACCCTCTACTCCGCAACCACCCAGTCAGAAGGGCCATATTGTTTTAGTTTTTGCGCGCCCCCAAAACCCTGTTTCCCACTCCTGAAAATCCACCTCGACCGGATCCCAAAATTATTTAACCCCTTACCGCACCCCTAAATGCATTCACCATAAAAGTTTTCATTATTAAATATTTCGATATAATCACTGTATACCTAATTGTATCTATTTTGTCTAGGACAAGTGTACATTTGCTGGCATCCTTCAACACACAGAGTTCTCGAGTGGTGCAGGAAATAGTCAGAACAGCTTTGTTTGGGGGTTTGGTGGATAGGCAAAGGCCAGAGTCTTGCCACTGTCAGCAACGGTGTAGTGTGGACACTGAATTCTGCATGCCAGCGCCTTGTAAGTAAAGTGCTGCCTAGCCTGTGCTGCATGCATACTTGCAAAAACGGGCTTTGGCCTGGGGACAAAAGTGATTGCTCGCCTCTCCTACCCTCACCCTACTCCGCTATGCTAGAGATGACTCACTGTGCCTGACGTTGTACTTGGGAGCTTCGAACTGTGGGCGGCTGTAATCAGTCGGTGGCACTTTCTACGGGAATATTTTCATTGTTTTGGTAAAGGCTTCTTATTCCTGAAACATGAGATATGTTGTGAGTGTGCTCCACATGGCATGTGCATGCTTTTTGTTTTCCTTTTCCGTAGTGCAGCTGAGACGTGTGTGTCGTACAGAATGACATATCCCGTTTTTGAAGGAGGGCCTGTTGTGGGCATGAACCAGAGTCGAACTGGGCCATAAAATTGGGCACCAATGAAAAAGTGGGCTACAGTTGCAAATGCCTATTCATTCCTTTTGTGACACTGTTTGAATAGTACTCAAGGGGGATTTGTTTGATAAAATGTGATGCACATTGTGCATTTTCAAGAATATTTATTCATCAACAGTGGACAAAACTATAAGCCGCATATTGAAGTAACTTATCAAACTGGCCAACATTGGCCCAAAAAGTGACCCACTTTTGCCCAAAAAATTGGCCCACACCAGCATTTTGCATTTTTGGTTTGGCCATGGGCCTATTGACCTATAGGCCAGTCCAAGCCTGCCATGAACATACAATTTAAAATGCTGTACATGTTCACACTTCATCGGCTCCTCTTGTGTGATGATCTCTTAGCGATTGTCAGGCCAGCGCTATTTCCCAGCTGAAGATGAGTGGGGGCCAATTTCAAAATGTGCATGGGGTTTGGGGACCATGCCTGCAGCTGGAAAACCTCACATATGTATATGTTAAAAAACAATGTAGTGAGGGAGTAAGGGTTTCAAATTCAAAAAAGACAGTAAAAAAATGTTACGTTTTGCTGGAACAAGCAGTTTCGGGTGGTGGAGCTTTGTATCCCTGAAGCCCATACTGGATCATATGATCCATATCAGGGGCGTTGCTAGGGGGGGTAAGGGGGATATAGCCCCTGATCTTTTGGTTGTAGCCCCGGATAGAATCTCAGGAACTACAGCCAAAAGACTTGCTAGCCCCCAGCCCCAACAGTTCCGACATCAGTTGAGCCAGTTCCGACATCAGTTGAGCCCCGGGTTTTTTCCAGACCTAGCAACTCCCCTGATCCATATCTTACAAGGTATAGGAAGAACACATTCATTGCAGCATGGGAGTACGGCTTCAGTAGGGGCAGTCAGCTGTGTTCTTTCTACATGCTAATTGATTATATAGATTATATCATTATAGATTGGTGAACTGATGTATATCGCAGTGTGTGAACTCACTTGTCTCTTTGTTGAATATGCATAATATGAGCCACACCTTGACTCCCTACAAATGTGCTACCCCACCACACCATATCAAATAACAGCAAACAGGGTGAAAATTGTGTGTTTTTATTAATCACCTTTTGAAGAGATAGTGTTGTTGACCAGCAGGTACATATTTAAAATGGCGCAGCCTTCAGTTTATGATGGATTACTTATTTAGGAAATGCACACCACCAGCCTCAGCTAGCGCCTTCATTCTGTGACTTGCAGCTTACAAAGGGACAGCTTTACTGTCCTCCGAACTGAAGAACAAAGAAAATCAGCCGGTAAGCGAGCTGAACCCTGAAATGATCACTTAAGAAAAAGCTAATGAGCTTTCTTTGTCGGATACACAGCTCCCTCCCCCTGCACCCTTAAGGGTTTGGGGCCAATTTCAAATTAAAGGATTCAAGCTCATGCCTAGCAGTAACTTCGCCTATTCTTAATCTTGACCAGTAGACCTCGTTTGTATGGTGATGTGTGCAATGTTCACTGTCACTCAGTGACACCACAGCGCCTAGGGAGAGGGGGAGGGGGTGTTTTCCAAATTAACAGTCATGGTAGCTGCCCACCTTTTGTCACCGGAACTAAAACAAATGTACATAAAAACACAACTTCTTGGTGTTGTTCATGTTTGTGATGAGAGTTTGTGTGACAATTTGTCACTTTCCTAATCAAAGTATTATTATTTAAGGTAACAGACACCTAATATTGTGGGCAAGGGTCAGGTGGTGAAGGGTGCAGCACAGTGGTAATGGGTGTAACTTGTGATGTCCTGGGTGTTAGTTTTAGCAGTGAATGGCTGTGTCTGCCACGCCCACTATATATTTTAAAATGCTATAGGCCGTATCCACTATAGATGAACCCCTATATGTCAATACATTAGGGCCTTGCATGTCCATCAGGCCCCCTAGCCACAACCTTCATCCCTGGCTGTGAGCACGGCCTTCGGCAATGCCCACTATGCATTGAAAAGCACTACAGGGCCACTAGCCATGCCCTTTTCCTGTGGCCAGGGGTCAGAGCCTTCGGCTGTGTCCACTGAACATGTTTCCCTGATATCTTTCTTTTTTAGGCACTAGGTGGCCTTTGCTGTGGCCACTAAACACGTCTTTTGGGTGCACTATCCAGCTGGCAAATGAGATTTCCTCCGGCTTACCTTCGGCTTTGCCAACTGTATATTTTAAAACACTATTGAGCCACTAGCCATGGTTTTCTGCCATGTCCAATGCACATGTTCCCCCAATATGTTTCTTTTGGACCCACTAGGTGGTTACGTGGCCGTAGCCACTGTACATGTTCTTCGAGCCCACTAGACAGGGTCAAACCTGAGCACAACCTTTGGCAGTGCCCACTGTATATTTTAAAACACACCCAGGCCACTAGCCATGGCCTTCGGCTGTGTCTACTGTACATGGTCCCCCAATATGTTTATTTGGACCCAATAGGTGGCCATGGCCTTCGGTCTTTGGCCATGGCCAATTTGGCCAATATGTTTCTTTTGGACACACTATTTGACCACAGCCTTCGGACATGGCCAGTAAGCACAGCCTTCATTCTCACTGGCCTGGACCATATTGCACCCCTTGACATGTTGCCCCAATAGGTGGCCCAACTCCTCACCGTAGCAGTAAAATTCAACTCTTTTTATATTAATCTCATTCATCTCTCTTTTAAATAATATATTTTCCCCATAACCACAGGTATTTTTGCAATGGACTACAAATAACCCTGAATATTTTGAAATATTTGCTTTATTATAAGTGTGACATATTTTAAATTCCTGATTATAATTACTGCCTTAAGCACAGATGTTCACAAAATAACCGTCAATATGACAAATAACAAAGAGTATGTGAACACTTTTGAGCCCTGAACTTGGTCAATTTCACATGGTGTCCTCTCTCCCCTTCCCCACCTCTAGCCAGATGAAATTTCATCATTTTGTCCTCCTCCGAAAGGCATTTTTTCAACTTTTCATTTTCGGTTTACCGCAGTTCTCTCTCTTGCATTGGGGAAAATTCGGCTTTTGAATTTCTGAAAAGCCTCACTGATGTATTGTGGGACACATGTACAACTATCAATGTGGAAGAAGGGTCGCCCCCTTCTCCGTCAAATATTTTAACAACTACTGGACGGAATAACCCCAGACCACTCCTGGAAATGTTATTAGCCCCTCTCAGCTTCTCTGCTGCAAAAGCACCAAGACAGATAACCCTGTCCTCTGTTGAATATTCAAGGTAATTAAGTCAATGATTTGTGTCCAAATTGTTTAATTGTTTGTCATGACCCCCCCCCCAACCTGGACATGAAAATATAAAAATGCAAATTTCAGCCTACGCCCATTCATTTTCTCATAGAGAAAAAGTGTCGTTTTTGAACAGCTGTAGCATGAAAAACGCTTGGCAGATTTGGACCAAATAAGAAACATTTTGGGCACAAAACATTGACTTAATTTACTTGACTGGTTTGGGGTAAATCCATCCAGTAGTTTTAGAAATATTCGACAGAGACATAGGCTTTTCAGAAATTAAATTCTGACTTATTTTACTTGTTGCTAGTGATTCAATCAATGTTACTGGGAGAAGCACAAATAAAATAACTCAAAATGCTATTTGTTGGAGAGAAAAGGATGCCATCAAACTTTGGTATGAACTGCCCCATGACCTTATAGAAAGAGATTCACAACTCTTCTGTTTGTGTAGTCATTCCTATGTGAAAACTGATTGTTTTGAATGATAGCGCTTAGATGGCCTGGGCGTAGGCACTATATAAATTCCAATAGAGATATCGATCACATCCCGCTATAGCTTGGGAGTGGGAGAGAAGACACCATGTGTTATAAGGTATTTGGGGAGGATTGAGGAGCCACTTACAGGTAGAACATGTTTTGTTTATTAGGGGAAGACTGCAAGACTCTCACGATTAATGATAGGTGATAATGGGAGAGGGTCAGCAAGGGAAAAAGCAATTGAGTGGAGTGAAGAGACCGGGAAAAAGAAGAGGGACACATGCTGAGTGTCTGTGAGGACGTGGAATACTTTTTAATTCTGAGCAATTGTTCTGCAGTGTCAAGGGATAATGGCCAGGAGAAGCCAGGAAGGAAAAAAGAAATTGGGGGAGTGGAGAGACCATGGAAAGGTCAGGGGGCACGGGGGAAGAGAGGAACCTGGTGAGTGGCTATGAGGACAGGTACAAGTTTGTGATTTCTGAGCATTGTCGGGGCAAATCCTTCAGGTATTTGTAGTTCAGTGCCATTGTATGTGTAGTCTGTTACCATTATCAGGGAGTCCCATGGGAATGGGGAGAGAGCGAAAAAAATATGTAATTTACAGTGCAGTGATCACATCTCCTAAACAGAGGGTAATGGACCTCTCTGCCCAAGGCCATGGCTAGTGCGACCGAAAGAAAACTATTGCTGCAACATGTACACAGGCCATGGATAAATACAGTGGCCACTGGCCACGGCTAGTGGGCCCCAATGAAACCTATTGGTGCAACATGACCAATGATCTTCAGCAAGGAAGAATGGCCAAGCTGAAGGACATGGCTAGTGGCCCAGTAGTGTCTTAAAATATACTGTGTGCGTGGCCAAATGCTCAGTAGCTGTGGCCAAAAGACATCTATAGTGGCCACGGCCGAAGGCCATGGCTACTGTTTCAGTAGTGTTTTTAAATATACAGTGGGCACAGCCAAAGACCATGCTCACTGGCCAGGGATGAAGGCCGAAAGACATACAAAGATGCCACTCTGCCATGGCCACCTAAAGAAGTTATTAAAATAGCCACATGTATGCCTACTTTAATAAATATTATTATATTAATTTTATGCCAGTGATGTTGGTTTTCTCACTTAGTCTAAATCTACATTTATTTTTTAAATAGGACTAATGGTTATGAGATATTGCCACAAATCTAGTTCTTATGGCCAATTCAAAATTATTACTTGTTTTGCAATATTTAAAGAATAACTTGTGTCATTCTAACTGAAGTGCATTTGTGTAAGCTCAACCTCTTTTATTAGCAGAAACCATTTACAGAGTAGACCTTCTGTTAAAGAAAGCTATCATATAATAGTAGTTTAGACACAAGGAACTTTTAGGTGATATCAATCAAGTGTACTCCCTCGACCAGAGTCAAATTAAATTTTAAATGTGTTGCATTGGTGGATGAGAACAACCGGAGACCTCGAGTTCCTCCACTCTGTTGAAGAATTATTTTACTAAAGTGTATTCCATCCACCCTTTACTGTGCCACTTGTATTATGCGGTTCGTGGAAGGTAAAAACGGCTTGGTGATTGAAAATAAAAATAGAGTTTCAATATAATGGTTGTTCAAATTGGTTTATTAATTGCCCTCTGCGATAACACGTGTTTCAGCACTTTTAACCTGTGACTTTCTCAAATCAGGGCTAATCTGATCAAACATCACATATATTCACAAATTCAAATTATGGCCAAAAGCAAAATATGACAAAAACATCAAAACAATGAATTAATTGTGTAAAAAAATAATACATTCATGTTAAATTTCCATTTCCAAAAACATAAGTATTTTGAAAACATTCCACATTAAGAGAATCATGATATAGACCAAGATTCAGGAGAGGAGAAAGGGAGGTATACATTGGGTGAGAGAAAATAGTAAGGAAGAAAAAGGGGAAAGTTACAGCCAGGCAATTTATGCTTTTGATACATTCTAATATACCGGTTTGGCTCATTGATGCGGCCATAAAAAACATTTCCTGATCGTTCAAGACTACTGGGCATAATGTAGCACATTACAGATGTTTTCTAATTCGTGTTTGTCATATCTTAAAATACGGACACCATCCCGGGAATCTACTCTTAACCCATGTACCATGTGGCAATAGTGGTTCTCTATGCAATACTGTGTAGTGTGGCTGTCATGAAGCACTTAAATCCTCCTAGTGTGTGATATTTCCCAAGTGTCTTACCCTATAATGCAAAATGATGTGTGTTGCCACATTGTAGAAAGCAATTTGAACATGTAATTATGTTGTGCTAATTTTAAAATATTTATTAAAACTATTTTCTAATTATCGCACTAAGAAATCATTCTTTGTCCATGTAAGCAATTAGCTGTCGCCTGCGCCCCTGGCGCCGAACATCATGCTCAAAATAACTTAATACAGGTTTGCAGTGTTCATATCTGCCATATCTCAGTCAACCTTTTCATTTGCGGGAAAAATTGTTTTTTATAAAATCCATTCCGACCATTTAAAGTGACTCACAATTTCTATGCACTGGTAAAATGTGTTATTGCTTCTGTAAACATAACAACTGCTCGAATATGCGTGTTTAGGATGTAAACGCGGATTCCTCTCTGATTGGCCTCCGTGGTGGGTGGGTTTCCCTAGACCCCAGGGCTTACCTCAACATATTTTCTATTGCATCCTGCGTAGGGTGTGTGGACCACCGGTTCAGAACCTCATTCATGTTTATCAGCTTCACCATGGAAACTCTGTCATCCTACCTCTGTTTCCATGTTATGGCCTAATTCCCTTGCCTAACATAGGCAATGTGTAAATAATGCCTTATTGATGTCTCCATGTTTATACTTTGTGGCGAAGAACTCGAATTGAACTAAACTTTGTATTATTTCTAGGTTTTGTTTTACCTGAATTTAACGTATACTTGCAATCATTCATCTCTAAAAAAAATCTCTTTATCTTTACAGAGATTGAGCCCGAAAGAATGGGTCTCACTAATGGTATCAAATTGCCATTTAACATGCATGTGTTGTAACATGCCATTAAACTTTCTAAAACAAATGCAACATATAATCCCATGAATATGAACAAAGTCCTTAGCGAACAACATGAGCACATACTATCTAATGATCTATATATATAAGTTGAATATTATGTTCACTCTAAACAGAAGAAATCAATCAATTGTCTCATATATTAATTGACAGTGATTGCTAGCTGAATTTGACAATATTAAAATCAAATGCATGCTTACAGAAAAACAGCCATTTAATTATCAGAATGCAGGCCTCGCTCAACAGATTTGAAATGGCAAATTGATTTTGCTTCTTCTTGGTGGAGGAGCAGTTCCTGGTTCCCTCCTCTCCGGCCTAAAAATACCTTCTTAAGTCCAATGAATTTAATTTCCTTTTTGTTGTTCAGTTGGCATTTATTTTGCCAGTGATCTGCTATAGGCAAGTTTTTATCCTGATTCCCAATTGCGGAAACATGTTCTCTAATTCTAGTTCGTAGCTCGCGAATTGTGCTCCCAATGTAGATAAGTTTACAGGTGCACACTATTGCATAAACGACAAATTTTGAGCAACAGTTGATTTTCTCCTTGATTGTTATCTTTACCCCAATGTGGTCCTTGTGAGTGCATATTGACACATTGAACATGTCCCACGCGTTCTAAAACCCACATAAGGGGTAACCATGTTTTAAATGGTGTTTCTTTGACCTCTGGTAATAAAGATGGGCTCAAAACGCTCTTAAGTGTTCTAGCTCGTCTATAAATTACAGATGGGTGTTTGTTGATGAATTTCCCTATATGTGGATCCAGTTTGAGCAAATACCAGCTTCTTTTAAGAATCTGTCTTATCAGGTGATTATTCGCACTGTATGTGGTGATAAATTGAACTTTATTGTCTTCTTTATGCTTCTTCATTTTTTCAGTCAAAGTTTGTAGTCTTGGTGTTTTCTGTGCTTCTTTCTGTTCTGCTTGTATGCATTTATTAGGATAACCTCTAGCAGTGAACCTGGTAGCTAGGAAATCACAGTCTGCATTGAAAATGTTTGTGTCTCCACAGTTCCTTTGAGCTCTTATGAATTCCCCTTTAGGATGTTTTTAATGACTGAGTCATAATGACAGCTGGTAGTAAATAAGGTTGTGTTGACCTCTGTCTCCTCACGATAAGTTTTTGTCTTCAGACTGGTTCTCGACACAAAGATAGTTAAATCCATTGTGATGGGATGCTCCCTGATATTGTAAGTCGAGCACTCACTATTTGTCATTCTAGAGAAACCAAAGGCCACATTGACATCTCAGAGAACTTCTGCTTATGAAGTGATCATATCAAATCCATCGATTAAAGTAGTCCGATGTAACATAGTGAACTCAGCTATGTTTATAGCGGTGCCAGTCACTGAAGGAGAACCAATACATGACTGTGCGGACTATGAAGAATTCTATGATGAAATCCCAAGGGTGAAAGAAAATGCCTTGGCAGAAGGAGAGGTCGTCTTCATTGACGGTTTTTCGAGGATCGATCAAAGTGACGGACAAAGATATACTGGCGTTGCTGTGGTGAAGCACACAGCAAATGGAGAATTTTGAGTGCTTATTAGTGTGCGAATACCATCTCATTATTCAGCACAGTCTGCAGAATTATTGGCATTGATACTCGCCATTGAGAATCACGCAGACCAGGAAGTAAGGTTGTACAGTGACTCCGCCTACGTGACATCAACAGTGCATGCAGGCTTAGCGCGCTGGAAAAGGAGGGGCTACCTCCAAGCGGACGGCACGCCAGTGCAGCACGCAGCCTTATTGGACAGGCTGATCAAGGCACTACAGCTCCCAGTGGGCATAGCGGTCATGAAATGCACTGCCCACACGAAAGGGACAGATTTTTTCTAACACAGAAATCAAGCAGCAGACATGGAAGCCAAGCGTATGGCATCCAAAAGCGAAACGATCATGGAAGTTGAATTTATCCATGTCAACGAGTGAATAATTGTTACACAAACTGCACCTGAAAGGTACAGTAATTTAGGGCAAACACAGCTAATGGAACTCCAAGGGGAGGCACCACAGGAAGAGAAAAATATTTGGAGATGCCAAGGGTGTTCTTTAAACCCCTCTGACAGCTTGTAGTGACAAGACAACACTGGTAAACCAGTAATGCCTCTATCCCTATTCAAAATAGCGCTGGAGCAGTTACATTATCCACAACATATGACAAAAGAGAACCTAGCAGAAACACTCGCTGAAGACTGGTTCATACCGAATTTAGCTGAGCATGTTGCATTCTTTATGGTGAACTGTATAATCTGTCAGCAATTCACGGCTGGGCACACATTAAAAGTAATGAGATGAGTCATCCCAACGTCAAATGGGCCTTATATGCACTTGCATGTTGATTACATCAACATGATTCAAGTATGTAAAGGGTAGAGATAGTTAATTGTTGTGGTGTGTCCATTCTCTAGATGGATTGAGGCTGGTCCATATACACACCCAGACTCTACCTGTGTGGCCACATTTTTTGTAAGAGAGGTATTCCTCAGGTGGGGGGTGTGTGAAGTCATGAGATCAGATAACAGAGCTAATTTTGTAAACAAGACATTTGAACAGATTAGCTTGCTGCTTGGTATAAAGCACAAGTTCTCGTTGGCATATCATCTGCAAGGTAATGGGGTCTGTGAAAAGCTCAACGGCTTGCTAAAGGAAAGTATAGCCATGTTGAAGCTGACTCTAAGGAAGGGATGGTTGCACTGCCTTCCTTTGGCACTGTATGCACTTGGGAACCAACCCGGTTCTGACCATGATCTTACGCCACAGACGATAGCCACAGGAAGAAGAATGAGAACTCCCTTGACACCCCGAGATAGAGCTAGATGAGATGCCCAGTCAACAGGAGAAATGTTAGAGTCTAAGATGCAAAACCATCTGAACTGCATGACATCTTGCCTTAGTGTAATTTCAGACCAGCTGCAGCAACAACGAAAAGGGTGCAGGGCAGCACGGACCACAGAAGGAGATACTACTACAGACACAGCTCAAGGACTTTGTGTACCATCCGTCTTTCCTGGAGACACCATCATCATGAGGAACCATACAAGGAAAAAGTGGGACAAGCCAAGATTTAACAGTCCCTTCAAGGTGGAGGACTGCACCCCATCTGCAGTGAAACTTCAAGGCAAGAGAGCTTGGATTTTTCTCGGTGATATCAAACCCTACATTGGAGAAGGCTCCCTGTCTGAACCCCAATGAGAGGAGTTGACGACCAATGGGGACGAACCACAGCACGTGCAGACGAGGTCCATGATGAGGAAGAAGGACGCATGATCAGCCAAACAAAGACAAAAAACTTTTTGCAAATTGTGGCTTAAATTGGACACTTCCTCTAAGCACTAAGCAAAAAAGGGCAAAAGGACATACAAAACGGACACTCTGTGCATCCTAGTTGCAGGGTGAAGAAGAAAATTGCACGGATAAGCCACAACACAATCTGTTGACTTTGAACTTTGAACTGAGGCACATTTAAACCTTGATGAGAAAAGAATATGCCAAGTTTTGACCGAGGACACTTACATTGGAAGCAACTACAATATCCTGACTCATTTCACACCGAGACCCTATTCAGAATCACTTATGGTGTCCTGCAGTAGCAACATCACCAAGGATGTGGTCACCCATTTTGATCTAGTGCTCAGATCATACCCATCATTGGTGGGAAGGCTCACCAGTGTCACTGACTTTCTTCAAGATGCTGAAAACGAAAAGATAATAAAGAGATTGCTTATTGTCATTGCCAAACAGTTTCTCCTATTTCCAGACCACAATGAGAAAGAACAAAATTGTCCAAACACAGAAGGACATAAATGAGCTTATCAACACATTGTTCATTCACAAAATCGAAGACTGTCCAACTCTTGTCGGAAGAACAACATACACACTCACGTTTCTTCGAGACCAAGCAAATACAGAACATTTAAGCCAACTTTTGAATAAAATCATGGTCCTAGTTACACTCTACGCGACCGGACAGTGCAGATATTGTCTACATAAAGGAGAGAACAGATAACCCTGAACCTCAGCAAGACAGGACAGATGTCCCCGTCACTAGAAGACAGCAGGTTGGCTCACAATGTCCTCTTTCGCCTAGTGACTGACTTTCCAGAGCTAATGGGGAGATGATGGATGTTGACGTCCTCACATTCATCAGAGATCCAGCTTATGTTGCACAGATGGGCATGCTTTTGCATGGAATTGTGCTCCAAGTAGAACACTCGAACCATCAGTCGAATTATCTGAGGAGATTCTAAAAGACTTCCGCCGAGGGACAGATCGAGGAACCAGTATAAATGACTTCACTTATTGCATTTGTTGTTATTTTGTCCTTATTTCTTCATTTTGATCAGCATATATGTCCTCAGGACTGAAGCAAATCCAAGGAGTTGACTTGGCGCTTACCTACTTTGAACATGCACAGTAAAAGAACTTACTGAAGTGTTATTTAATTTGATTTTTCCATAGTCTAGCAAAGGAACTGTATCCTGAAATAAGAGACAATCTGTCACCCGCAAGAGGGGGAGACTTGTGGAATAACTGAGACCCTTAACTACAGAATCCTAAAAGACAATATTGTGTAAAGGAATACGATAAAACATTGTAATTTGGTGAATGATCGAGATGGGGATCCAGAGCAGCAATCTGGTCCTACCGCAGGAGGAGAGACAACCACGCTTCTCTGGAAGTAAATGCTGCCACCTGATATACAGGGGTATAATTGTGTATAATATTCATCATTGTTTTACTGTCATTAACGATCAGAACTGCATTTTTATTGGTGCACAAAGCGTTCCAATTCCAGTGCACCCACCTAATTATGCACGCATGAAACCCACAAACGTACTCAGACCTTACATAGTCATTCCAGTCCCTTGAAGATCTGATGGTGGAGTGAATGAACTTGAAATGGATGTGATTAGAAATGATACACACACACTTGTGGTAACAAACAAACAGAAAAGCTGGAGACAGGGTCGGCAAAGAATGAATGAAGAAAGGTTACTGACAACCACACGCATGCAAATACTGAGTGCACACAAAACAGGCCCAGTGTCAATGACTGCAGAACCACAGGCCAAAACATTAGAAAAGAAGAGACTGCTTGCCTTATGAAACTCCACAACATACATTGTGGAAAGACACAAAGAATTGGAGACAAAACCAATACAAATAAAAATGTTAAACACCCCTGAGACAACACTGAGGGCAACAAAGACAAACTCAAAGAAGATCTCACAAGCACAACGAATCGTAGACACAGTATGGCTGTCATTAGCCAGAGAAAGGAAAAGACTAGAGGAACTGAAGAATAAAAAACCAGAGACAGTAGTCACAAACATATATGTTCCAACACAAAGGACAAGTAGAAGTTCTACGGCACAACCATACACCAGACCAGCATCAGGGTGCTTGGAATGGGCTTTTGTAACCAGCAAGAGAAGGATGTACGAAGAGACAACTGACAACATGTGGTAGGCTCCTCATAAATCCAATTTTGTATAGATGATTGCATCATTGACCTGATCCGAAAGTACTAGTGTAAGCAGAAGCAGTTCTTTATGGTAATCCTGTAGAATGCATGGTGGTTAATTCTGGTATTTCGACTCATTTCCTTCCTGGGAACAAAGACGAGTAGATGGGCCGATGAGCAATTAGGCAGCCGTTTATTAATTGTGTCTATTCAGGTCTGACATCATGGTCCTTCCACTCTGCACGGCAGGAGAATGAATAGTAGGACCTCTATTTTGATACATTTTGAGGTCTGGTAACTTCTCTCTCCAGCAGAGCATCCTCCAAGCAGGAGACGTACTGGGAAACAGGAATCAAAAGGCATGACTCCTTTCTCCTAGTCCTTCTCTGAAATTGTTCTACATTGATCTATAAACACTCCTTCAAAACACTTGAATACATCTCTTTAATTCCTTCCAGAAGTAGAAAAGCTCATAGCCTTTTTTGGCTTTCATTTACCACTCTGATGGGTGATACTATTCCCAGGGTTATAAGTATTTCTCCCAGATGTCCTTTTACTTCTTTCTCCAAAAACAGTATCTTGATGATGGAGATGTCTTCTGAAGGACTCTGGTTTTCATGCTGTATTGTGTGTACCAGTACCATGAGGGAGAGGGCTCCAATTACACCCAAACTTATTAGTGGTATTAGATGGACCACAGTGATGAGTGAGATGACTCCTGAATCACTCTATTGAAAGAGTGGTATTGGTTAGACCACTGTGATGAGGGAGATGACTCCTGATGCACTTTGCTTTATAAGTGTTATTCGTTGGGCCACTGTGCAGAGGGAGATGACTACCGATTCACTCTGTTTTATGAGTGGTATTTGTTGGGACACTGCACAAAGGAAGTTGATTCTTCGTGCAATCGGTTCTATTCAGGCCACTTCCCGGACACCAACCAGAATTCTTGCCATTCCTGTTACTTGCAGTATTCCTCGGACAAAGGTCTGGTTCTTCACGGGGTCGCTCGTGCATGACTTTCTTCTTATGGCTACGTCTCTGTGTCATGTCCGGACCTTACGGTACACCTCACTGCAGTCACACCACCACCAAGTGTGTCTGCTTCCTGCTGGTATTCCTAGGAACAAAGAAGAGTAGTTGGGCCTAGGAAGAACCTAGGCAGCAATTTATTCATTGTGTGTATTCAGGTCTGACATCCTGGCCCTTCCACTCTGCAGGGCAAGAGACTGAATGGAAGGTCCTCTCTTTTGATATGTCGTGAGGTCTGGTAACACCTCTCTCCAGCAGGGCATTCTCCAAGCAGGAGATGTACTGGGAAAACAGGAATAAAAGGGCATAACCATCCCAAAATGACTAGACACGCAGCAGAGTGATGTATACCAAAAGGAATGTGATACTACTAACAAGGGAAGGGGCACTTTTAGTGAAGGCAGAGGGAGCTCAGCATATTTGGAGGAAGATTCCACCATCTTGTATCTCAAAAGCTGGAGACCGAGTAAAAATACTCGGTCACACAGCTGCTCTCCGTTGGACCCAACCTGGGCGAGGAATTATTTGAAGTTGAAGAAAGTCCAATCAAGTATCAAAAAGTAGTACACTTGTTCCAAATAAAAGAGTCTGTTGTTGTTTAGCAAAAGTAATGATTTATCAGTAGAAACTCAAAATTGGGCTATCACTAATACATTCTTAGTGAGGAAGCAGTTGCCACAACTCATAAGTAGGTCAGACTTAATATGCTTATTAATTTCGGAAAAAGCTTTCCTTCTTCAGGGCAAGTCTGATACATTACAGGTAAGTAACATATGCAAACTAGTATCATCATAATATTTAGCAAAAGGAAACCAGAACACACATCTTTGTCATACAAATAAAATATAACACATACCAATCAGTCGAGATTTCCAAGGGTGATATATCAAAAGGAAAAAAGGAAAAAACGAAAAAACATAATGAGTGAACTATACATATACAAATCATGTGACCAGACAGAAATATGAATAAACTCTGTTTACCTGTGTGAAGTGGCAAGTAATGGAAAGAGAAACGTTCGTTGCTGGTGCCCGGAGTAGAATGGGTGAACGACATGCCGTAAATACTGCGGCTGTAATGTAGAGCACGGATACAATTAAAGAGGAACAATGCAAGCACAAATGATAGAAAATAGATTTAACGGGACCCAAAAACATCCCGTGAATCACACGGATCGCAGGAGTTCTTCTGTGTGCAGCAGAGCAGTGTCTCTGACTGCTGTGTTTAGCCGTTGTCAGGACAACGGTTCTTTTAAAGAACACGTGACCGCCTCGCGTCTAGGAGACGCTGGCGGCCACGATCAGAGGTGAAATGCAGGTGATTGTCTACACGGGCGCGTAGAATAAATCATTATCAGGCATTTCGTACTAATGTCAAGAATTGTGGTGACCCTGAATTTAAATAAAATGAAATAGAAAATAGAAGTAATAAAAGTAGAAAAAATACTGTATGACAGATGTTGTAACGATTAGAAGGTGGTTTGCGGATAATTGTATGCACAAATGTGTAAAACAAATAATTATCAGGCATTGCATGATGATGTCAAGAATTATAGTACAACTCAATTCAAAAACATTTTTTTCAGATAATAAACATAAAAGAAATATTATTAGGATAATGTAATGGGAGAAAGAGTGTGTGCTACGGGTTACACATAGGGTGTTATAGGAAAACACTGGGTTGATCATAAATATCACAGGTCTTCTAAGGATCCATATTAAGAGCATTACATTAGATAACATGGCACAACTTTGTCGCGGAAGGTGTCGCCAGCTGGCGGCACCTTGGGTCCCAGACAAAAAGTCCAGGACTTGCAGCAAGGTTACTGCTTGGTTGCATGAAAGGAACAATAGGATAAACAAAACAATTTCCATCTAGAAAGCTGAAATAAAAAACCAAGTATGGCGCAGAGTTAGAAAACATGCGGCAAGGTTACTACTTAGTTGCATAAGTGGAGGAATAAGATCAGCAAACATCGTACATCTAGAATGCTGGAATATGAACACCTGCATGGTGTAGAGCTAGGAAACATAGGTTCACAAGCTTATCAGTCAGTTTCAAATATAGCAGTGATAATTAATTTCCTTGTTAAGACCATTCGGGAGCAGACTGCAAAGTTTATCAATCCGAAATGTCTCACTGCGATTAAGACGCAGGCCTAAGTCTTCATGAGGGTTGTTCCTCATCAAAACCACGAGGATCAAAAACCTTATTTGTGTAAGGTTTTGGTTATTTTCGACCCAACGGTGGACCACAGCTGAATTTGGGTTAGAATTGCGGATGCATGACCGATGTTCGTTCCACCGTATTTTGGCTGCTCTGGTTGACTGACCCATGCAATTTTTCCCACATGGGCATTTGATGCCAAATATGGGGTTTACACTGTCACAAGTTCCAAATGTTTTGAGGAGAATCTTTTTACCTGTGCTTGGGTGGAAAATGACATTACCTTTGATCACAGAGTTGCAATTAATGCAGTGTAGACAGGGAAATGTGCCAGTTCATTGCGTAATAGGTCCTTTAGAAGGTGGTCTCGTATGTTCTAGTTCGTCCCTGAGGTTCCTGCTTCTCTGGTAGGCAAACACTGGTAGTTCACTGAATAAATTCTGTACTCTTATGTCGTTGTTGAAGATAAACCAATGTTTCTTAATGGTTTTCTTGATTTTATTACTTTGAACAGAGAATTTCGACACATATACCAGTGATTTAAGTTCCCAGTTAGGTTTCCTCGGGGCGGATAGTAAAGTGTTGTGGTCAAGAGTATTGACTCTTTGTACTGCCGAATTCAGTTCTTCCTGGTTGTAGCCTCGTTTGAGGAATTTCTCTTTCATCTCAAGTTGTTGTAACATATAGGGCCTCATTACGACCCAGGCGGTAAGGGGTTTACGGCAGCGTAAACAGCGCCGACCCTTACCGCCTGAGTACGAGGTCCCTTAGCGCCATGGAGCTTTTAACACCTGCTTTTAGCAGGTGTTAAAATCCATGGCGCTAAGGGACCATGGAGTTAATTACGCCACCGTAATTTACGGTGGCGTAATTAACGCCTTCCCCACTCCCATTATGCCCTATGGGGCAAAAATGGGAATGGGGAAGGGTAAATGGGGATTGGGGACTTACCGCCCCGCCAAGGTCGGAATGGGGCGGTAAGTCCGCCAACCACCATGGCGTAAACGTAGTTTACGCCATGGTGGTAAAGTCACGGCCCAGGCGGTAACTTACCGCCTGGGTCGTAATGAGGCCCATAGTGTTCTGGGTCACTAACAATCTTTTTAACTCGAAGTACTTGGCTGTACGGAAAGTTCTTGAGTAAACTTGGTTGAGGAAAGCTGAAGCGGTGCAACAGATTATTGCGATCAGTAGGCTTCCGGAAGAGAGTAGTACTGTAGCCGGTGTCCTTCTTTATTATCTGTACATCAAGAAAAGTAATCCTATCATGTGATTTCTCTCTGGTTAATTGAACTCATTGGTCGATGTTATTGAGGTACTCGAAAAAGGCATCAAATGATGCCTCGGTGCCTGTGTAAACACCAAAAATGCCATTGATATATCGTGTCCACAGATGGATATCTTTCTTCCATTCTTGCTTGCTAAGTATGTGATCAAGCTCATATTGTACATGAAACAGTTGGCGTATAGAGGCGCCATAGTGGCGCCCATTGATGTACCCGAGATTTGTAAGAAAAAATTGTTGCGATACTGAAAATAAGAGTTCTCAGCGATAAATTATAGGAGCGTCAATATAAATTCTTTTTGTGCTCGAACATCTGGTGATTGAAGTAACAGCCATTCAACTGCTTCCATTCCGAGGTCATGTGGTGTGGAGGTATATAGACTCTTGACGTCAATGGTAAACATCAGCTGGCTTTGTTGAACAGTGGTGGAGTTAAGTTTCTGAAGTAAATGGGTAGTGTTGCGGGTATAAATCGGAGTTTTCTGTATTAGAGGTTTCAGAAAAAAATCGATGTAAACACCTAGTGGCTGGTTTATGCTGTCCATCCCTGTGACTATTGGTCTTCCGGGAGGTTTGATCGGATCTTTATGGATCTTGGGAAGTGTGTAAAAGTTAGGGATTCTGGGGTGGTCATTTGTCAAAAACTTGTATGTATGTTCATTTATCCAGTCCAATTCTAATGCCCTGTCAAGCAGTGTCTCTAAGTTGTGTTTTATGGAGATGGTTGGATCATGATCCAGTGTAGCATATGTTGTACAGTTTTGAAGTTGTCTCAAGCATTCTGAATCATAGTCTGCAGTGTTCAGGATGACAAGGGTGCCTCCTTTGTCTGCAGGGCGGATTGTTATATTAGTATCACCGTACAGATCTCTGATAAGTCTCATTTCATGAGGTTTGAGGTTCTTATGTGGCGGGGTTCTGTAACTGATCCGTTTGAGATCCCGGGTGACAAGTTTCTGAAAAATATCGATAGACGGTACACTGTCCACTCATTTCTCTTTTTGCACCATCTTGTATCCCTCCATGTCTCACTATTCTTCCTGTCCCCTCCACTTCCTTTCACACAAAGCAATTTTGCTTGATGTAAGAAGGCAAAGGCCACTTGTCCCAAAGACACGTATTTGACCTCTTAAATCTGGCTTACTTTAGTACAATCACTTGGGGGGTTTTCTCTCTTGAACAAACACCTGAGGAAGAATTCAATGGACCTCTGTTTGCATAGTAAATCCCTCCACCAGTGTGGTGAAGAATGGGTGTCCAAGAAAGAGGCAAGCTCTCTTCACTATCCAACTCCAGGGAATATTGGGGTGATCTGCTGCTGGAGAAAGATCTGAATCTCTGCCAGGCACATTGCTGCACTATTCTTCATCATGGCAAAGGATTCCTGAACAATTGTGCCAGCCTTCCCTGTTTGGAGCCCTGAACAAGGACTACACTTGTCCCTGATACATGTTTGCATTAGACAGCACCTGAGAGCAAATACATCCATGATCCCTGTGTTTTCACTGTCGAACCACTGTATTCCAGGATTTGAGCCTATTCCACACTGTACAAATATTTATATTTGTTTGAATTATTTATGAGTTCTGTTAGGGTGATATAATTAGTTTAATATTCCTCTGTCAAATCCGACCCAACAATTCTGGCAAATAAACAGACTATGATTTCTCAAAATTCTAAATGTATTTTTAGATATAACTCCAGTCAAACACAATTGATCTCCAGCTTTATACCATGTAAATCAGCTCAATGTTATATATGCATAAATAATATGCATAAATAATTTGTTAACACAAAATGTTAACTGCCACATAAACTTTGCTGCTTCAGTTCACACAGTCATTAATTTTCATAATCATTTCTAGAGATATATATCACTCTCTAAAAGATCCTAAGCATTTTAACTGCACTCCTCCTATGGTTGTATTTTATCTAAGCAACACAGTTTACTTCAATGACAACTGCTTTTAGCTCTGCATATTCATATGCAACCCATTTTCCAAAATTAACTGATTGCCCCTCTCTCTAAGGGCTTCTGTCTCCTGCATGACTATGATAGTCATCCAAATAGTTCCAGCTCCACTCCCAAAACCACTTCTATTTATGAACAAGCTTTTACATATTTTTGAATTCCTCCCCAGATCTTGTGGCAGAGATGCAGCTTCAACCAGTCCCATGACCTAGTAGGGTAGGGTAACTCACTCCTAATATAAAATAACAATTTTGTATTTGTGACATACCTTTTGATTTAAAAGTACCAGTTTAACATAATCCAGAACACTATACGCTATATGTTAGAAAGATCAATTCAAATTGTGCAATATTGCGGTGCATTGTGTTATTCTAAAGATATTATTTCTTCTCCTTGTATCTTAATGTTGTTCAATTATGACCCAGGTTTTTTATATATAGGTTACAAGATATCATTTGTATTGAGAAAATGCAATTTGTTTTAAGTCGGTAGGTACTAAAGATATGCATTTTCAAATGATTACATTTTTTATTTTAATTTCACACATAGAACCTTTTATTCAGTTGTAAATGAATTATAAGACACATACATGCCATTGTTTGCCTTGCAGATATTACTGGTGGTGCATGGGAAATTAGCTCCTTTTCATTTTTCTAACATAGGAAGCTCAACTTAACTTTGTTTCAAATTATATTTGATCTTATGGTTAGAACCTTTTGAAAGAAAACAGTTTGAACAATCCTTGCTTAACATGTGATTCTCACTTGACAACAATAACAGCCCTAGTTTGTGATAATGGTCTTATAGCGAAAATTCTGAACGTGGGGGTCACTGGATTGAGGTGAATTCAGTTACTTGTTCAAGAATGTTTAATTTTGAGTTACATAATATACAGTGATATTGAAAATTAAAAGAAATGTATAGCAATATACAATCATCTAAAACAAATGACAGGTTTGAAATACACAAGTGGATTCTTCTACTAGATAGCAATCCTGGAATTTCGTACTTATGAAGAATTGTCCTTTAAGTTTTCAAAGCTCTGGATAAATGTCTTTAGTCCTGCAAAATTCTCTTGCATGTGGTAAGCACACTCCTTTTACATGTGTCATAGATCAAACTTTAATGTGCATTCTTTCGCATGTACTTAACAATGGCAATAAACTATACGCAAATGGGCCTTAGAAATGGTCAGAGTCTGTAAATGGTTATTTTAATTTGTTGAAAAATGTTACTGCGCATGCGCACATTTATATACAAATTTATATACAAATCACATTCACAGGGGCATCGTTTTCATTCTGGTAGCGAGCAAAAAGCAGACATCTCCAACACAGAACAAACTCTCCATGTTCTCTGTTCACGTTACGAAAACTATCTCTGCTGTATTTCATGCACAACCCCATCAAATCAGCAGGACACTCTAAAGCTGCCTTTGACACTCAGCTTATCTTTGAGCTGCTGTCTTGCACTCTCAAACCAGTTTGTTGCTGCACAGCACTAGCTGAACTTGTTGTTGCCTTGGTTCAAACTTGAAGCGCAGTATTACATCCACCACTTTCCAAATGATTATCAAACCGCCAAAATCTTCAATCTTCAATACCTATCTTTATTGAGTGCTGAACCAAGCATGGTGGCCCTCACAATCCGCCCTTCATCAGAAGCTACATAAAAAAGGTCAACTAGCAAACCACATTCAGTCCCCAGCATCTTCGCCATCGAACCGACTGTTGGAACGACCCTGGTGGACCTCACTGATGAGGTCCAACCAGACCGAAACACGTGTCTGGGGATGCTGTTGGTACTCTTGTTCAGAGGAGAATTGCCTAGCATTTCGGTGCTGGACTGCCCATGGGCAGGACAAAGACTGATATGTTTAGGATATTTCTTCTCTGTGAAAGATAGTGAGCTAAAGACTCTGGGTAAGTCTCTCGCAACCAGGACTAATGTCTGGCAGAGAGACTCCCAGGACCCCCCTTGTTAATTTGCATATGCAAGTAACTTTGGGTCTCACCCTAAGTTACTAGGGGAATCCAGACGTGGACCCCTTGCTCACTATTCTTAGAGAGGCACAGCTCCTCCCTACTGATGAGGTCCAACTAGACCGAAACACGTGTCTGGGGATGCTGTTGGTACTCTTGTTCAGAGGAGAATTTGCTAGCATTTCGGTGCTGGACTGCCCCAGGGCAGGACAAAGACTGATATGTTTAGGATATTTCTTCTCTGTGAAAGATAGTGAGCTAAAGACTCTGGGTAAGTCTCTCGCAACCAGGACTAATGTCTGGCAGAGAGACTCCCAGGACCCCCCTTGTTAATTTGCATATGCAAGTAACTTTGGGTCTCACCCTAAGTTACTAGGGGAATCCAGACGTGGACCCCTTGCTCACTATTCTTAGAGAGGCACAGCTCCTCCCTACTGATGAGGTCCAACCAGACCGAAACACTTGTCTGGGGATGCTGTTGGTACTCTTGTTCAGAGGAGAATTGCCTAGCATTTCGGTGCTGGACTGCCCCAGGGCAGGACAAAGACTGATATGTTTAGGATATTTCTTCTCTGTGAAAGATAGTGAGCTAAAGACTCTGGGTAAGTCTCTCGCAACCAGGACTAATGTCTGGCAGAGAGACTCCCAGGACCCCCCTTGTTAATTTGCATATGCAAGTAACTTTGGGTCTCACCCTAAGTTACTAGGGGAATCCAGACGTGGACCCCTTGCTCAGTATTCTTAGAGAGGCACAGCTCCTCCCTACTGATGAGGTCCAACCAGACCGAGGAGAATTGCCTAGCATTTCGGTGCTGGACTGCCCCAGGGCAGGACAAAGACTGATATGTTTAGGATATTTCTTCTCTGTGAAAGATAGTGAGCTAAAGACTCTGGGTAAGTCTCTCGCAACCAGGACTAATGTCTGGCAGAGAGACTCCCAGGACCCCATTGTTAATTTGCATATGCAAGTAACTTTGGGTCTCACCCTAAGTTACTAGGGGAATCCAGACGTGGACCCATTGCTCACTATTCTTAGAGAGGCACAGCTCCTCCCTACTGATGAGGACCAACCAGACCGAAACACGTGTCTGGGGATGCTGTTGGTACTCTTGTTCAGAGGAGAATTGCCTAGCATTTCGGTGCTGGACTGCCCCAGGGCAGGACAAAGACTGATATGTTTAGGATATTTCTTCTCTGTGAAAGATAGTGAGCTAAAGACTCTGGGTAAGTCTCTCGCAACCAGGACTAATGTCTGGCAGAGAGACTCCCAGGACCCCCCTTGTTAATTTGCATATGCAAGTAACTTTGGGTCTCACCCTAAGTTACTAGGGGAATCCAGACGTGGACCCCTTGCTCACTATTCTTAGAGAGGCACAGCTCCTCCCTACTGATGAGGTCCAAACAGACCGAAACACGTGTCTGGGGATGTTGTTGGTACTCTTGTTCAGAGGAGAATTGCCTAGCATTTCGGTGCTGGACTGCCCCAGGGCAGGACAAAGACTGATATGTTTAGGATATTTCTTCTCTGTGAAAGATAGTGAGCTAAAGACTCTGGGTAAGTCTCTCGCAACCAGGACTAATGTCTGGCAGAGAGACGCCCAGGACCCCCCTTGTTAATTTGCATATGCAAGTAACTTTGGGTCTCACCCTAAGTTACTAGGGAATCCAGACGTGGACCCCTTGCTCACTATTCTTAGAGAGGCACAGCTCCTCCCTACTGATGAGGTCCAACCAGACCGAAACACGTGTCTGGGGATGCTGTTGGTACTCTTGTTCAGAGGAGAATTGCCTAGCATTTCGGTGCTGGACTGCCCCAGGGCAGGACAAAGACTGATATGTTTAGGATATTTCTTCTCTGTGAAAGATAGTGAGCTAAAGACTCTGGGTAAGTCTCTCGCAACCAGGACTAATGTCTGGCAGAGAGACTCCCAGGACCCCCCTTGTTAATTTGCATATGCAAGTAACTTTGGGTCTCACCCTAAGTTACTAGGGGAATCCAGACGTGGACCCCTTGCTCACTATTCTTAGAGAGGCACAGCTCCTCCCTACTGATGAGGTCCAACCAGACCGAAACACGTGTCTGGGGATGCTGTTGGTACTCTTGTTCAGAGGAGAATTGCCTAGCATTTCGGTGCTGGACTGCCCCAGGGCAGGACAAAGACTGATATGTTTAGGATATTTCTTCTCTGTGAAAGATAGTGAGCTAAAGACTCTGGGTAAGTCTCTCGCAACCAGGACTAATGCCTGGCAGAGAGACTCCCAGGACCCCCCCTTGTTAATTTGCATATGCAAGTAACTTTGGGTCTCACCCTAAGTTACTAGGGGAATCCAGACTTGGACCCCTTGCTCACTATTCTTAGAGAGGCACAGCTCCTCCCTACTGATGAGGTCCAACTAGACCGAAACACGTGTCTGGGGATGCTGTTGGTACTCTTGTTCAGAGGAGAATTTGCTAGCATTTCGGTGCTGGACTGCCCCAGGGCAGGACAAAGACTGATATGTTTAGGATATTTCTTCTCTGTGAAAGATAGTGAGCTAAAGACTCTGGGTAAGTCTCTCGCAACCAGGACTAATGTCTGGCAGAGAGACTCCCAGGACCCCCCTTGTTAATTTGCATATGCAAGTAACTTTGGGTCTCACCCTAAGTTACTAGGGGAATCCAGACGTGGACCCCTTGCTCACTATTCTTAGAGAGGCACAGCTCCTTCCTACTGATGAGGTCCAACCAGACCGAAACACGTGTCTGGGGATGCTGTTGGTACTCTTGTTCAGAGGAGAATTGCCTAGCATTTCGGTGCTGGACTGCCCCAGGGCAGGACAAAGACTGATATGTTTAGGATATTTCTTCTCTGTGAAAGATAGTGAGCTAAAGACTCTGGGTAAGTCGCTCGCAACCAGGACTAATGTCTGGCAGAGAGACTCCCAGGACCCCCCTTGTTAATTTGCATATGCAAGTAACTTTGGGTCTCACCCTAAGTTACTAGGGGAATCCAGACGTGGACCCCTTGCTCAGTATTCTTAGAGAGGCACAGCTCCTCCCTACTGATGAGGTCCAACCAGACCGAGGAGAATTGCCTAGCATTTCGGTGCTGGACTGCCCCAGGGCAGGACAAAGACTGATATGTTTAGGATATTTCTTCTCTGTGAAAGATAGTGAGCTAAAGACTCTGGGTAAGTCTCTCGCAACCAGGACTAATGTCTGGCAGAGAGACTACCAGGACCCCCTTGTTAATTTGCATATGCAAGTAACTTTGGGTCTCACCCTAAGTTACTAGGGGAATCCAGACGTGGACCCCTTGCTCACTATTCTTAGAGAGGCACAGCTCCTCCCTACTGATGAGGACCAACCAGACCAAAACACGTGTCTGGGGATGCTGTTGGTACTCTTGTTCAGAGGAGAATTGCCTAGCATTTCGGTGCTGGACTGCCCCAGGGCAGGACAAAGACTGATATGTTTAGGATATTTCTTCTCTG
Source organism: Ambystoma mexicanum (assembly GCF_040938575.1). NCBI lineage: Eukaryota > Metazoa > Chordata > Amphibia > Caudata > Ambystomatidae > Ambystoma > Ambystoma mexicanum. The sequence goes on along the minus strand of NC_090937.1, from coordinate 954,511,609 downwards.
TGAAAGATAGTGAGCTAAAGACTCTGGGTAAGTCTCTCGCAACCAGGACTAATGTCTGGCAGAGAGACTCCCAGGACCCCCCTTGTTAATTTGCATATGCAAGTAACTTTGGGTCTCACCCTAAGTTACTAGGGGAATCCAGACGTGGACCCCTTGCTCACTATTCTTAGAGAGGCACAGCTCCTCCCTACTGATGAGGTCCAACCAGACCGAAACACGTGTCTGGGGATGTTGTTGGTACTCTTGTTCAGAGGAGAATTGCCTAGCATTTCGGTGCTGGACTGCCCCAGGGCAGGACAAAGACTGATATGTTTAGGATATTTCTTCTCTGTGAAAGATAGTGAGCTAAAGACTCTGGGTAAGTCTCTCGCAACCAGGACTAATGTCTGGCAGAGAGACTCCCAGGACCCCCCTTGTTAATTTGCATATGCAAGTAACTTTGGGTCTCACCCTAAGTTACTAGGGGAATCCAGACGTGGACCCCTTGCTCACTATTCTTAGAGAGGCACAGCTCCTCCCTACTGATGAGGTCCAACCAGACCGAAACACGTGTCTGGGGATGTTGTTGGTACTCTTGTTCAGAGGAGAATTGCCTAGCATTTCGGTGCTGGACTGCCCCAGGGCAGGACAAAGACTGATATGTTTAGGATATTTCTTCTCTGTGAAAGATAGTGAGCTAAAGACTCTGGGTAAGTCTCTCGCAACCAGGACTAATGTCTGGCAGAGAGACTCCCAGGACCCCCCTTGTTAATTTGCATATGCAAGTAACTTTGGGTCTCACCCTAAGTTACTAGGGGAATCCAGACGTTGACCCCTTGCTCACTATTCTTAGAGAGGCACAGCTCCTCCCTACTGATGAGGTCCAACCAGACCGAAACACGTGTCTGGGGATGCTGTTGGTACTCTTGTTCAGAGGAGAATTGCCTAGCATTTCGGTGCTGGACTGCCCCAGGGCAGGACAAAGACTGATATGTTTAGGATATTTCTTCTCTGTGAAAGATAGTGAGCTAAAGACTCTGGGTAAGTCTCTCGCAACCAGGACTAATGTCTGGCAGAGAGACTCCCAGGACCCCCCTTGTTAATTTGCATATGCAAGTAACTTTGGGTCTCACCCTAAGTTACTAGGGGAATCCAGACGTGGACCCCTTGCTCACTATTCTTAGAGAGGCACAGCTCCTCCCTACTGATGAGGTCCAACCAGACCGAAACACGTGTCTGGGGATGTTGTTGGTACTCTTGTTCAGAGGAGAATTGCCTAGCATTTCGGTGCTGGACTGCCCCAGGGCAGGACAAAGACTGATATGTTTAGGATATTTCTTCTCTGTGAAAGATAGTGAGCTAAAGACTCTGGGTAAGTCTCTCGCAACCAGGACTAATGTCTGGCAGAGAGACTCCCAGGACCCCCCTTGTTAATTTGCATATGCAAGTAACTTTGGGTCTCACCCTAAGTTACTAGGGGAATCCAGACGTGGACCCCTTGCTCACTATTCTTAGAGAGGCACAGCTCCTCCCTACTGATGAGGTCCAACCAGACCGAAACACGTGTCTGGGGATGTTGTTGGTACTCTTGTTCAGAGGAGAATTGCCAAGCATTTCGGTGCTGGACTGCCCCAGGGCAGGACAAAGACTGATATGTTTAGGATATTTCTTCTCTGTGAAAGATAGTGAGCTAAAGACTCTGGGTAAGTCTCTCGCAACCAGGACTAATGTCTGGCAGAGAGACTCCCAGGACCCCCCTTGTTAATTTGCATATGCAAGTAACTTTGGGTCTCACCCTAAGTTACTAGGGGAATCCAGACGTTGACCCCTTGCCCACTATTCTTAGAGAGGCACAGCTCCTCCCTACTGATGAGGTCCAACCAGACCGAAACATGTGTCTGGGGATGCTGTTGGTACTCTTGTTCAGAGGAGAATTGCCTAGCATTTTGGTGCTGGACTGCCCCAGGGCAGGACAAAGACTGATATGTTTAGGATATTTCTTCTCTGTGAAAGATAGTGAGCTAAAGACTCTGGGTAAGTCTCTCGCAACCAGGACTAATGCCTGGCAGAGAGACTCCCAGGACCCCCCCTTGTTAATTTGCATATGCAAGTAACTTTGGGTCTCACCCTAAGTTACTAGGGGAATCCAGACGTGGACCCCTTGCTCACTATTCTTAGAGAGGCACAGCTCCTCCCTACTGATGAGGTCCAACCAGACCGAAACACGTGTCTGGGGATGCTGTTGGTACTCTTGTTCAGAGGAGAATTGCCTAGCATTTCGGTGCTGGACTGCCCCAGGGCAGGACAAAGACTGATATGTTTAGGATATTTCTTCTCTGTGAAAGATAGTGAGCTAAAGACTCTGGGTAAGTCTCTCGCAACCAGGACTAATGTCTGGCAGAGAGACTCCCAGGACCCCCCTTGTTAATTTGCATATGCAAGTAACTTTGGGTCTCACCCTAAGTTACTAGGGGAATCCAGACGTTGACCCCTTGCTCACTATTCTTAGAGAGGCACAGCTCCTCCCTACTGATGAGGTCCAACCAGACCGAAACACGTGTCTGGGGATGCTGTTGGTACTCTTGTTCAGAGGAGAATTGCCTAGCATTTCGGTGCTGGACTGCCCCAGGGCAGGACAAAGACTGATATGTTTAGGATATTTCTTCTCTGTGAAAGATAGTGAGCTAAAGACTCTGGGTAAGTCTCTCGCAACCAGGACTAATGTCTGGCAGAGAGACTCCCAGGACCCCCCTTGTTAATTTGCATATGCAAGTAACTTTGGGTCTCACCCTAAGTTACTAGGGGAATCCAGACGTGGACCCCTTGCTCACTATTCTTAGAGAGGCACAGCTCCTCCCTACTGATGAGGTCCAACCAGACCGAAACACGTGTCTGGGGATGTTGTTGGTACTCTTGTTCAGAGGAGAATTGCCTAGCATTTCGGTGCTGGACTGCCCCAGGGCAGGACAAAGACTGATATGTTTAGGATATTTCTTCTCTGTGAAAGATAGTGAGCTAAAGACTCTGGGTAAGTCTCTCGCAACCAGGACTAATGTCTGGCAGAGAGACTCCCAGGACCCCCCTTGTTAATTTGCATATGCAAGTAACTTTGGGTCTCACCCTAAGTTACTAGGGGAATCCAGACGTGGACCCCTTGCTCACTATTCTTAGAGAGGCACAGCTCCTCCCTACTGATGAGGTCCAACCAGACCGAAACACGTGTCTGGGGATGTTGTTGGTACTCTTGTTCAGAGGAGAATTGCCAAGCATTTCGGTGCTGGACTGCCCCAGGGCAGGACAAAGACTGATATGTTTAGGATATTTCTTCTCTGTGAAAGATAGTGAGCTAAAGACTCTGGGTAAGTCTCTCGCAACCAGGACTAATGTCTGGCAGAGAGACTCCCAGGACCCCCCTTGTTAATTTGCATATGCAAGTAACTTTGGGTCTCACCCTAAGTTACTAGGGGAATCCAGACGTTGACCCCTTGCCCACTATTCTTAGAGAGGCACAGCTCCTCCCTACTGATGAGGTCCAACCAGACCGAAACATGTGTCTGGGGATACTGTTGGTACTCTTGTTCAGAGGAGAATTGCCTAGCATTTTGGTGCTGGACTGCCCCAGGGCAGGACAAAGACTGATATGTTTAGGATATTTCTTCTCTGTGAAAGATAGTGAGCTAAAGACTCTGGGTAAGTCTCTCGCAACCAGGACTAATGCCTGGCAGAGAGACTCCCAGGACCCCCCCTTGTTAATTTGCATATGCAAGTAACTTTGGGTCTCACCCTAAGTTACTAGGGGAATCCAGACGTGGACCCCTTGCTCACTATTCTTAGAGAGGCACAGCTCCTCCCTACTGATGAGGTCCAACCAGACCGAAACACGTGTCTGGGGATGCTGTTGGTACTCTTGTTCAGAGGAGAATTGCCTAGCATTTCGGTGCTGGACTGCCCCAGGGCAGGACAAAGACTGATATGTTTAGGATATTTCTTCTCTGTGAAAGATAGTGAGCTAAAGACTCTGGGTAAGTCTCTCGCAACCAGGACTAATGTCTGGCAGAGAGACTCCCAGGACCCCCTTGTTAATTTGCATATGCAAGTAACTTTGGGTCTCACCCTAAGTTACTAGGGGAATCCAGACGTGGACCCCTTGCTCACTATTCTTAGAGAGGCACAGCTCCTCCCTACTGATGAGGTCCAACCAGACCGAAACACGTGTCTGGGGATGCTGTTGGTACTCTTGTTCAGAGGAGAATTGCCTAGCATTTCGGTGCTGGACTGCCCCAGGGCAGGACAAAGACTGATATGTTTAGGATATTTCTTCTCTGTGAAAGATAGTGAGCTAAAGACTCTGGGTAAGTCTCTCACAACCAGGACTAATGTCTGGCAGAGAGACTCCCAGGAACCCCCTTGTTAATTTGCATATGCAAGTAACTTTGGGTCTCACCCTAAGTTACTAGGGGAATCCAGACGTGGACCCCTTGCTCACTATTCTTAGAGAGGCACAGCTCCTCCCTACTGATGAGGTCCAACCAGACCGAAACACGTGTCTGGGGATGCTGTTGGTACTCTTGTTCAGAGGAGAATTGCCTAGCATTTCGGTGCTGGACTGCCCCAGGGCAGGACAAAGACTGATATGTTTAGGATATTTCTTCTCTGTGAAAGATAGTGAGCTAAAGACTCTGGGTAAGTCTCTCGCAACCAGGACTAATGTCTGGCAGAGAGACTCCCAGGACCCCCCTTGTTAATTTGCATATGCAAGTAACTTTGGGTCTCACCCTAAGTTACTATTGGAATCCAGACGTGGACCCCTTGCTCACTATTCTTAGAGAGGCACAGCTCCTCCCTACTGATGAGGTCCAACCAGACCGAAACACGTGTCTGGGGATGCTGTTGGTACTCTTGTTCAGAGGAGAATTGCCTAGCATTTCGGTGCTGGACTGCCCCAGGGCAGGACAAAGACTGATATGTTTAGGATATTTCTTCTCTGTGAAAGATAGTGAGCTAAAGACTCTGGGTAAGTCTCTCGCAACCAGGACTAATGTCTGGCAGAGAGAATCCCAGGACCCCCCTTGTTAATTTGCATATGCAAGTAACTTTGGGTCTCACCCTAAGTTACTAGGGGAATCCAGACGTGGACCCCTTGCTCACTATTCTTAGAGAGGCACAGCTCCTCCCTACTGATGAGGTCCAACCAGACTGAAACACGTGTCTGGGGATGCTGTTGGTACTCTTGTTCAGAGGAGAATTGCCTAGCATTTCGGTGCTGGACTGCCCCAGGGCAGGACAAAGACTGATATGTTTAGGATATTTCTTCTCTGTGAAAGATAGTGAGCTAAAGACTCTGGGTAAGTCTCTCGCAACCAGGACTAATGTCTGGCAGAGAGACTCCCAGGACCCCCCTTGTTAATTTGCATATGCAAGTAACTTTGGGTCTCACCCTAAGTTACTAGGGGAATCCAGACGTGGACCCCTTGCTCACTATTCTTAGAGAGGCACAGCTCCTCCCTACTGATGAGGTCCAACCAGACCGAAACACGTGTCTGGGGATGCTGTTGGTACTCTTGTTCAGAGGAGAATTGCCTAGCATTTCGGTGCTGGACTGCCCCAGGGCAGGACAAAGACTGATATGTTTAGGATATTTCTTCTCTGTGAAAGATAGTGAGCTAAAGACTCTGGGTAAGTCTCTCACAACCAGGACTAATGTCTGGCAGAGAGACTCCCAGGACCCCCCTTGTTAATTTGCATATGCAAGTAACTTTGGGTCTCACCCTAAGTTACTAGGGGAATCCAGACGTGGACCCCTTGCTCACTATTCTTAGAGAGGCACAGCTCCTCCCTACTGATGAGGTCCAACCAGACCGAAACACGTGTCTGGGGATGCTGTTGGTACTCTTGTTCAGAGGAGAATTGCCTAGCATTTCGGTGCTGGACTGCCCCAGGGCAGGACAAAGACTGATATGTTTAGGATATTTCTTCTCTGTGAAAGATAGTGAGCTAAAGACTCTGGGTAAGTCTCTCGCAACCAGGACTAATGTCTGGCAGAGAGACTCCCAGGACCCCCCTTGTTAATTTGCATATGCAAGTAACTTTGGGTCTCACCCTAAGTTACTAGGGGAATCCAGACGTGGACCCCTTGCTCACTATTCTTAGAGAGGCACAGCTCCTCCCTACTGATGAGGTCCAACCAGACCGAAACACGTGTCTGGGGATGCTGTTGGTACTCTTGTTCAGAGGAGAATTGCCTAGCATTTCGGTGCTGGACTGCCCCAGGGCAGGACAAAGACTGATATGTTTAGGATATTTCTTCTCTGTGAAAGATAGTGAGCTAAAGACTCTGGGTAAGTCTCTCGCAACCAGGACTAATGTCTGGCAGAGAGAATCCCAGGACCCCCCTTGTTAATTTGCATATGCAAGTAACTTTGGGTCTCACCCTAAGTTACTAGGGGAATCCAGACGTGGACCCCTTGCTCACTATTCTTAGAGAGGCACAGCTCCTCCCTACTGATGAGGTCCAACCAGACTGAAACACGTGTCTGGGGATGCTGTTGGTACTCTTGTTCAGAGGAGAATTGCCTAGCATTTCGGTGCTGGACTGCCCCAGGGCAGGACAAAGACTGATATGTTTAGGATATTTCTTCTCTGTGAAAGATAGTGAGCTAAAGACTCTGGGTAAGTCTCTCGCAACCAGGACTAATGTCTGGCAGAGAGACTCCCAGGACCCCCCTTGTTAATTTGCATATGCAAGTAACTTTGGGTCTCACCCTAAGTTACTAGGGGAATCCAGACGTGGACCCCTTGCTCACTATTCTTAGAGAGGCACAGCTCCTCCCTACTGATGAGGTCCAACCAGACCGAAACACGTGTCTGGGGATGCTGTTGGTACTCTTGTTCAGAGGAGAATTGCCTAGCATTTCGGTGCTGGACTGCCCCAGGGCAGGACAAAGACTGATATGTTTAGGATATTTCTTCTCTGTGAAAGATAGTGAGCTAAAGACTCTGGGTAAGTCTCTCACAACCAGGACTAATGTCTGGCAGAGAGACTCCCAGGACCCCCCTTGTTAATTTGCATATGCAAGTAACTTTGGGTCTCACCCTAAGTTACTAGGGGAATCCAGACGTGGACCCCTTGCTCACTATTCTTAGAGAGGCACAGCTCCTCCCTACTGATGAGGTCCAACCAGACCGAAACACGTGTCTGGGGATGCTGTTGGTACTCTTGTTCAGAGGAGAATTGCCTAGCATTTCGGTGCTGGACTGCCCCAGGGCAGGACAAAGACTGATATGTTTAGGATATTTCTTCTCTGTGAAAGATAGTGAGCTAAAGACTCTGGGTAAGTCTCTCGCAACCAGGACTAATGTCTGGCAGAGAGACTCCCAGGACCCCCCTTGTTAATTTGCATATGCAAGTAACTTTGGGTCTCACCCTAAGTTACTAGGGGAATCCAGACGTGGACCCCTTGCTCACTATTCTTAGAGAGGCACAGCTCCTCCCTACTGATGAGGTCCAACCAGACCGAAACAAGTGTCTGGGGATGCTGTTGGTACTCTTGTTCAGAGGAGAATTGCCTAGCATTTCGGTGCTGGACTGCCCCAGGGCAGGACAAAGACTGATATGTTTAGGATATTTCTTCTCTGTGAAAGATAGTGAGCTAAAGACTCTGGGTAAGTCTCTCGCAACCAGGACTAATGTCTGGCAGAGAGACTCCCAGGACCCCCCTTGTTAATTTGCATATGCAAGTAACTTTGGGTCTCACCCTAAGTTACTAGGGGAATCCAGACGTGGACCCCTTGCTCACTATTCTTAGAGAGGCACAGCTCCTCCCTACTGATGAGGTCCAACCAGACCGAAACACGTGTCTGGGGATGCTGTTGGTACTCTTGTTCAGAGGAGAATTGCCTAGCATTTCGGTGCTGGACTGCCCCAGGGCAGGACAAAGACTGATATGTTTAGGATATTTCTTCTCTGTGAAAGATAGTGAGCTAAAGACTCTGGGTAAGTCTCTCGCAACCAGGACTAATGTCTGGCAGAGAGACTCCCAGGACCCCCCCTTGTTAATTTGGACCTCAGGAACCACCATTCTTTAAAATGCTTCAAACTACAGCAAACCATAGCTCATCCATGGCTCAACACCACCTTTTATCTGGAACAATGCAACCTCTGCATTTGAGCCTGCTTCAAAATGGACGAACAGCACTGCAAAGCCTGGTTCCCTATTGTGAAAATAGCAAGACCAGCAATGGGTATTATTGACAACAACTGCCCACAGTCCATCTTTAGGACCTAGAGACTGGGTAGGTCACTTTTAATCCCTTTGCACAAGAACATATGCTATTTGAGACCATTGCGGTTGATTACCCCCCACCCCTCGCTTCACTGCCCAAAGTGTTACATCTTTCTGTCTTCCATATTCTATACTTTCTGCAAGAGTGGGTTTTGTGTAGTGTTTTTTCTATTTAGGCATTACTGCAGGTGACCCTCTATGCTTGACAGGGACAAATCCCTGATCATGTCACACAAGACATATCAATTTTACCAGGCAGAACAAAACATTTGGTTCCACAACATTATATAGAAAGGTTTCAAAAAAGGTAGCAGGCGCTCCTCTTCAGAAAGAACATGCCATGATAACCTGTGCTGCAAAAACCTGTGCTAACCTGTGGGCAACCAGACGTGGACTCCCTGCTCACTGTGTTCAGAGAGGCACAGCTTCAGCTCACTGATGAGGCCCAACAAGGCTGAAACACATATATGGGGTTGCTGTTGGTACTCTTGTACAGAGAGGAATTGCCTTAGCATTTCGGTGCTGGACTGCCCATGTGGGCAGGACAAAGACTGATATGCAAATGGCGTTTTCGCATCTGTGAAAGGTACAGTGAGCACAAAGCGTGTGCTGCAAACTCTCATCTCAGAACAGGTTATCATGCCATTTTCCTTCTGATGAGGAGCGCCTGCTACCTTTTTTTAAATATTTGCAAGGAACTTGGGGTTGGTCACCCTGAGTTAGCTGGGGGCAACCAGACGTGGACTCCCTGCTCACTGTGCTCAGAGAGGCACAGCTTCACCTTACTGATGTGGCCCAACAAGGCTGAAACACGTGTATGGGGTTGATGTTGGTACTCTTGTTCAGAGAGGAATTTCCATAGCATTTCGGTGCTGGACTGTCCATGTGGGCAGGACAAAGACTGATATGCAAATGGATATTTCCCATCTGTGAAAGGTACAGTGAGCAAAAAGCGTGTGCTGCAAACTCTCATCTCAGAACAGGTTATCATGCCATGTTCCTTCTGGAGAGGAGCGCCTGCTACCTTTTTTAAAAATATTATATGGAAAGGTTAAACAAGATTGAAAGCTTTGACATTCCTGTATAATGCAGCATTCTAATTCCTCATCACAGAGAATGGAGACAAAGATTGCAGAGGATGCACAATAGAACAGGACAGCTAGTAGATGGATGAACATAGGGGTGGCAGATTTGACATGGAAAAATCAAGAGACAACGCTATGCTCAGGCCGCATTTTTAATCTATAGAAATGAACTCTGTATTGAAGACAGATGATTTTCTGCTATTTAAAGAAAGCTAGCTTTAAAGTTGTACATGCCCCTCCTGCTTCTGTTATTGTACTGTAGTGGCAATGTAGCAAGGGCACTGTCTATCTGTAAAATTCAGGGATTGAACAGATATAGCCATGAAGCCAGTCAACTCAAACTTAGCAGCCTCTCAACATGTAATAAGCTCCACCACCATTTCCTTTCTCGGCAATCTATTGAAGAGATTCCATTCTATGCACACAGTGGTTGCCCTTATTCCAGAATTAATTTCATGGTGGCAGATGTCCTGGGTATATACTGTAGCTGCTTAGAACGGAGAAAAAGGAGGGTGTTGATAACCGTTCTGTGGGCAGATATATGAAGAATGAAAGAAGTGGACGACCCAAACAAGAAGATGATGACACCGTGTTTGAAATAGCCAAAAGGAGGTGGAGAAAGTGATTTGTTGACAGGAACTCATCATACTGCATAACAAAACATTTTATACCTGCATGTTCTTGCATGTTACATGTTTGCAGGTGAACTCATGGTTAATGGTTAATCTCCACAAATTGTGATTTAAAAGATCTGAACGTTGTCATTGTTCAAGATATGCTAGCTGTACACACAGAGTGCCACAACCAAAGACATGTACGTTATGTGCTTAGGACACATCACTGGATGACACATTCATGATTGACTAAATAAATGTTGCGTTTCACGAAAGAAAGATCAATATCAACTTTTAGGGCTGCATTGTAAATTGTAATAAAAATTACTTCTGAAAAAATGCCTGTCTGTAATATATGTTAAACTTTGAATATGTAAATGAATGTAGGGGCTTGAAAATGTCCAGTATGTCCCAACCCTTTATTTTCATCCAAATGTGTATTAGGGATGTGCAGCAATTTCAATGTATGTCAATGAAGAGGTGCAGTGGTGTTAACATGTGCTTCCATGGGACACCGAAGTGTGCTGTAGCACCTTGAAGCATCTTTTGTGCTGGAAGAATTTGCAATAATAGATATTAGACAAAGTAATCGGACTGACTCAAAGAGTATGGCAAAGTACTAATTTATTCTCAGTTTAATAATGCAGGGTCAACTGGCAGACATTGGACTAATGCTTGCACACTAACAACCAAGTGTGACTACATGGAGGCCGTATACCTCGATATGCATCAGCTATGATGTCATTCTACGTGGAAAAATGCACAATTTATCGAAGGAAGAGATTGGTGAAGGAAACAAATCTACTTATAGAAGATATAAGGATCAGTGCATTAGCTACCCCTTCTCTATAGGGCATGCCTTGAACTACATCTAAACACATATGATACTGATATAGTGAACAAAACATCAGTGGATTGGCTCCTGCAACTTTGTATATTAGGCTGTCCCGCCAATCCTGCTGAATGGTTGGCATTCTCTCCCAAACTATTTACTTTTAGCTCTTTAGTAGCATGAATGTGAAACAAAACCTAGATGTTTGAATCCCGTCAGACTATTCCCCTTTTTCCCAATTAGTCTATCATCTGTCATTGGTAGGCCATCAGCCAAAGTCTTTCATTTGTAATTGACCATGTTGCTGCTCACTGTTCTGGAGCATTCAAGGGAGTGTGAGCACACCACTATCTTAGCTTAAGGCTCTAATCAATAGCCTTTGTTTTTGACTTCTGAGTCATGTGTGAAAAGACCACAAATGTCTCAATTTCAGCCTTCCATTTACTGCTATTTGATTCAATTATGCAAGGTGATGTTGCTCCTCTTGGCCTCTAGAGACTTGCTCCCTCTATCTCATATAAACTTTATACACTTTTAATTGACCAGGAGTTTTGCTCAACATCTATAAAGAATGTTCCACATTCAGAGCTTATCCATGAGCTCCCTTTGTGCTTTGCGCTTATCCCCCAAAATAGCATCTTCGTTCTGGGCCAACTTTGACGTATCATTGGGCCTGCTCATGGGGCTGTCTTTCCTGTCTCCTGATTCTTACAGTCTGGGCCTATCTCTGTGGTAGCTTGGTTGAATTCAACGTGAGCTGCCGTCCATTTTCTCAATATGACCGTCCTTGCCACATTATATATTCCTCTGTAGCAAGCTTCTATATGTTGTCTTTCTACCATGCGCTATTGCTTATTAACAGTTATTGGTCAGTAAGTTACTTCATTTTATTTAGATCCATGATTACTTTAGTTTTTGGTTCCTGTTACTCTCAGTGGTTCATTTACTTTGTTACTTAATATTTTCATATCGTTTCAACATAGGTTCATATATATTAATTATGACATCACTTCATCCTCATCAGATTTCACTTTAATGTCCATCCATGATATTCACAGATGCATTTTGACATCTTGGCAGGTGACATCCTTCCATGTATCTTTCATTCATGCACCATCCTTCCACACTTTCAGTGTGAGGATACATTCTGTCTGAGTGCATAATATCTCTCATACACTCAATGTGGAATAGGAACAATGCAGGGTGTCTCATCTATAGCTTTTCTTTGACTGTTCGTATATGACAGCGGTGAGGTGGCAGGAACTGGCAAGAAAACATTTACCTGCTCCTCTACAAAAACATGATGGTAGCTGGCACCAGAGGGGAGTGACACATTATTCAGTGCAGAGAGAAAAATCACCCTTCATTGCCCGCTAACCTGGGCCCATTTAAAGGTTAATTTCAAAAGTTGATGACCATGGGAGTGGCTATGTGCATTGTCAGGTTGTAGATGAGTGCATTGTGAGTTTGTAGGTGATCCTATTGTGTCCTATTGGGAGAGGTAGAAGCTTATGTATACTACTGCAGGCTTCATTATCACTGAGCTAGTTTTGCAGCTGTGAGAGCAGTCACCTCTGGTGGCAAAGAACTAGCTGGATTATATCCCCATCCTCTGCCAACTCCTTTTGAAAATGGTATTTGATTAAAATGGGTTCACAATATATTTTGGTATTTTTGTTTTGATGTCATCAAGCTACTGAAATACACAAACAAAAAAAACATTAAAACAAGCAACTAATAATAATTGAGTGCAAAGAAACACTTGAAAAAAGCCAGGATGAAACTAAACACAGAAATTATAAAAAAATATACTCAATGAATGCTGCATTCTATTTTTACAGACTTAGTGTGCCGGGTAATCTGGGATCCTATGGTGCACGGTGAAGTCATTGAGTACATTTTTCATTTCTATCTCCTTTATATAAACATATAGATTTTCCCTGCCGGTCGAGATAGTATTCTTTTTTGTGTATGGTAGGGGTATTATACGCCTATTTATAACACAGTTCTTGGCAGAGTACAACAGCAAGTTAATTAAGGTGGATCTCTGCAACCTAATGGACAACGGGCAGGCAGAGAGAGTTAGTAGGCTCGTCAAAGCCAATAGATTTACTAAGAAAGCGGCACATGTATCTCATTTTCAGCTCATGGGAGTGTGAGGAGTCCAGTGAAGTCTAACTCTGGTCTGGGTGTCTCATATCAGAGAAGATAACAACAAGTAAGAAACATATATTCTCTGATGTATGTTGACGAAACATAAAATAAGCCTAGGTAGGAGGACAGGCACACTTTTCAAAGTCGCAACCTACAAGCCTATTAAATGGTCAAAGTAAGACAGAACAACAAAGACCAAAAGACTAAGTTGAGTCAACTGCTACTGAGGACTGGTAAACTATATGTACTCATCCATGAAAGTAGGGTGACAGCAGGGTCTACAACATGGAACTATATTCTCCATATCAATAGACAGACACTCATTTCAAGGGAACAAGACATACATTAATCCTTACATAGACCTAAAGAGTGTATTCTGTCAAACCCTTTTCGGAATTGGTGGAACAAAGATAAGGAGATTCCAAAACTGTTGAACAGGAATATACTGCACTGCCCTCTGAGCCTTCTGCAATGTGTGATCCTACATGAGACCCTTTCTGTGACAAATGCAACTAAACAAGTTGTTAAGGAGACAACTAACAAAGAATGAGTCATGTGAGAAGAATTCTGAGGAGCCTCTCTAATATGTTTTACCAAACGGAACTATGTGGCATCCTGCACTGGACACATCCCGCTTCCACACCAAGTATTTATATGTGTGGCAGATTTGGCATGGCGAGAGATAAGCAGCATCCTCTGCTCATGCATTATACCTCCTGGGACTTCTGTTTGGCCCTTAACCTTGCATTGACAACAGTTGCTTTTTCACTTGTTAAATGCATCCAAGTTCAAAGTTTGCTTTTGGCTTCTTGTATTTTGGTTCTTGTCTCTTCTGTTTTACTTCCACTTTACAAACCTCTTACAATATTCTGTGATGATTTTTGTGTTCCCATAGTGGATAAACAATTTCAATATCTGATTGCTGCAAATATCAAGAGAGCATCACAATACAAATCTGCAACATCGGGAAGGAATTGAAAAAGAAAGGTAACACGAGGAGGCAGCTAATTTAGAGGGTTTAGGCAGATAATTGTAGACAATTGTCCCAGTCAGAGTCTGTCCTTGTTAACGCCTAGAATGAAAGCTAAATAACATTAATCAGGGAATTCTGTCGGAAACACTCATAAACTACAGTCAACGTGAACATGAAAGGTGAGAAGCACAAGTATCAAGTGGGTTAATTTATTAAGGGTTGTAAAAGGAAAAATCCTTACAATATTTTGGGACGTTGAATTTAAAGAACAGTTCTTTAATATAACTAGTTTTATGTAATCACTATTATTTATAATTGTTATTGTGTGACATTAAAAGATCTGCTATATGGGCCATGTGTAGTTTTTAATATAGAGTACTCGAGGTTTATGATCACAGTGGGAAGTGCCAAACGTAGATTTTGAAATAAAATCAATCACATGTATAAAAACATAACATTTACACTAGGAACATTGGGCTTAGTAATAACTATTAGTACCCGGCTTCCCAACAAAGACAATAACGCTATATACCGATTGGTGAGATTCCGAGCATTACCTGATGGTATTGCTGAAGACTTTGCGGCATGCATCTTGCACCAGTCCCAACCATCATTTCCATGGGAAGAGAGAAGGGGCTACCTCTTGTCCCTTCTCCCTGTTCCACTTTTTTTGAATGGGCGCCATGGAAAGACAGTAGGGACTATGTGTAGTCCCTTATCCGATCGCTGTCGCCCATTTAACAAAACAAAAAAAAGATTCTGGACTCCAGAAACAGTTGTACTGCCATTTCTCAATTCGAGAAAAAATGTAATTAGTTATCTGGTACAACGTGCCGGGGTACTAATGGCAATATGACCCTCAGAGGGGCGACATTGCCAGTCTGGTAATGCCCCCGGGGCTCCATTAAAGTCCTTGCTTTGCCCGGGTTTCTAAATATGGCCAGGGGGCATTACTAGACCTGTAACGGGCCCCCTCCTCGGGTCATATTACCTAAATATTGATTAAAATTAAAGCAAATGGAAACAATTGTTTCTTAGTACTTTTAATGTCAAACGTTCCCTTTTCATTGCAGACATGGAATTGATGTGGGTACTTTATTTTTAAGAGTTACTGTTATAAAGAGCCAACACAAATGCCGCAATTAAGGTGTTGCCACTGTCTCTCCTTTGTGATGAAAATGATCTCATTGAAACATGTCAGTTTTATTGTAAAAACATTAATCTAGAGTAAAAAGGGTTTCAAGATGTTATTTGTTTTGGTTGTTGCCCGTCTGTCCCTGTTGATACCAACAACCTGATAGCATTTGCATCTTAAAGACACAATCATCTTTGCTCCCGGTTAAGCTTGATGTGTATAGCCTGAAAAGTGTAGCCACTTGAACATGGCAGTGCTCCAACACACATATATTTCCTCCATTTAATATTAAAAAGGCACCAGCATTTTTGCAGTCAGATATTTGCAATTTGGACCCTTTGTTGAAATGCAGGATTCTGTCACTTCTCCCCAGAGGGTGCCTTTCTCTGTGAGGCTAGGGAGGTGAGCCGGCTATGCAATACCCTCCCTAGGGGTAGAGGTAAGTGGGACCTCACTGGGAGAGACATCCCCTTGAGGACAAGTACTACCATTCAGAAGGGGAACTCCCTGAATCACTCACCTAAAACTCACCACTAACAGCTTCTACCAGAAAAATACATGAGGAATAAGCTAATGTTTGTTACTGTGGTGTAGAAATATTAAACTAACATGAAAAAGACTTTGGGCCTCATTACACGGATGGCGGAGAACCATGGCGCTATTAGCGCTATGGTTCATGCCGGTAAAATACCGGCACCGCCTTGGCGGAAAGGGGAATTACCGCCCCATTCCAAGGTAATTCCCCCTTCCATCATTGCCCTTCCCCATTCCCATTTTTGCCCCATAGGGCTCAATGGGAATGGGGAAGGCGCTAATTACGGTACCGCAAATTGCGGTACCGTAATTAGCTCCCTGGGTCCCTTTGAGGGTTGGTTTTTAACACCTGCAAAAAGCAGGCGTTAAATCCCCCAACCCACAAAGGGACCTCGTAGTAAGGCGGTAAGGATTTACCGGTACCAGTATTTTACCGGTACCAGTAAATCCTTACCGCCATCCGTGTAATGAGGCCCTTTGACTTTCCACCGTGGACCATGCAGCAACTCATCATAAATCGAGGAAGAGGATACCTTTTTGAAGAGAGAGAAGCCAGGGAGCATAGAATCAGTTGTTTTAGGAGAGCTGAGAGAGACCAGGATGTGCAACTTCCAAGCTTGGAAGGAAGCAGACAGGAAAAGCCAACATAAGAGAAACCTGAAGCGAGAGAATCTGAGGGAAGGAAGCCTCAGGCTAGCAACCGAAACTTAGGTAGTGGCCTGACGCGAGTCTGCAGACTGTTGAGTCCAATGATGATGCCGAGACCACAGACCTGTTCACAGCACAGAGCAGGTACAGTACGAGAGAAGAAGAAACTGAGAACCAAGAAGCAGGCGCTAACCCCAAGAGTAAGAGGTAACAGGGTAGGAAAGAGACCTTGGAGGGGTACAGAATCTAACAATTGTAATTGGCATACTCATCCCACTAAGGACTAGAAGATAAGAATACCAAAGAAGAGTGGGAAGTTATATGAAAGCACTCAAACTCATCTTAGTAAAGACAGAATAATGGAGAAAGCTGAGAATCATTATTTGAACCCTTATACATGTATAAATAAGAAAAGAACAAAAGAGAACAAAGAAAATCACTGCTAATACAATCATACTCGCCCCAGTGCAACCAAAGAGTTGGAGAGAAGTGAGAATAATTACTGAAACATTCATGTTCTTCCCAGTAATCCTAAAAGGGTGGAGAGAAGTGAGAATCATTATTGGAACCCTCATACTCGTCCCAGTAACTATCAAGTGTTTGAGTAACGTGAACATCATTTTATCATTTTGGAAATGTTTCTATCTGGCCCAGCTAGGGACACGACTGGACAATGTATAGAGATAAAGTGGAAAGTATGAAAAACAAGGAGAGAGAAGAATAACCTTGGAAGGGGGAACCAAGGTTTCAAGGACTCGATAGAGGAATTCAAGAGCCCTTTTCCGAACTGTATGAACTAATCAAAGTAGTTGCCAAGAACTACCTACGAATAACTTACTAAAGTGACTGTGCTGAAAAGCAGACCACAGGAGAAGGGAGTCAATCTTGTGTACCTTAGTTGGGTTGGATAGTGGTAGGGGCAGAATAGGATCATTTTGGACAGAAGTCTTCCGTTGAACTCACCAACAACTGGCAAGTACCCTAGTTAGTTTGTGTTAGGTAGCGAAAACCCATAGTTTAGGGAAATGTAGTTGCTAGCACCTTTTTATTTGATAAAAAAAAGTTTTAAAATCAAAGGTACAACTCTGTCCTTCTTCTGACCCTCCACAACCCGCAGATCAATGATCTCATTGAAAAAAGAAAATATTCCAGCATCCAAAGATGCCAAGCTCAAACCTTATATCAGTTCAGAGTGAAAGGAGAAGCTCTTGACATGGGCCAACTTGCAGTTCATAATAAATGTGTTTAGAACCGCCATCAGCAAAAGAGCTATTGCTACACTTAATGATGCAGTCAGAGAAGTTATATGAATTCACCAGCGTGTTTAAGCTAAGGCTACTCTATTTTAAGCCAGAGCTAAATAAGTACAGAACAATATCTGAAACCTTTAAATAGCACTATCAAAAACAATATGTAAGCTTATGCTATATCAAACATTTATGTACAGGACATATATAAATGAAACTCGTAAGGTAACATTGTGATGTGACACAACGCAATCTGTTGAAGCAGCAGGAAGCGAATCCCACTTGTACAAAGAGCAAAAGACCTTTGAAAGCAGAGACAAGAAAGGTCATGCTGAGGGCTGCTGCTAACAACGAAAGTCTGGAAATCAATGGCAAACAGTATCAGAAGCAAGAAAGACTCCTTAGCAGACAGTTATTTGAGAAACTTCCGTAATTGGAAAACTGTTCCCAAGCCGCATCGGAAATTGTACAACTCAAACGAACAGTGACTTGAAATGAAGCCAGACTACAGGGGGCAAAAGGGGTGGACGTTTTGCACCCTATGACCACAAAAACAACAACCATGAATCGGTGCATAAGCAGCAGCTGTCTGACCAGCATTTCAAATTGAAGAAATGGAAGAGAATAGCAAACAAACTCATCTCGCCAATAACATACAACTAACATCACTAACACACCATTTTCTGTGGCTCCTTTCACATACATGCAAATTATAATATTAAAAACATGCCAGACATTGTAAAGAAGGTGAATGCATATTTAGTGCCTGGCCAGTAGTGGCATGCAATTAATTAACTGAGGCAGAGTATCCAATAGGTCAGATGTCCAGAGTTGTTAGTATCTTTGGTAGTGGCAATATTAGGTTCAGGTTTTCATTTCCCTAGACTATTTAAGCAAAACCCACACAATATGCTGAAAAGTGTCACGAGGCAGAGACTTGGGCATGCGTTTGAGGAGACTGAAGTACATATGATACACCTATGAAGACGGAAGTCACTCGTTAAGAGACATTAATAGTAGAACATAGTGATTGTGCATACTTCACTCTTAGTTTCTCTACATTAGATGATACCCATTGGGGATGGCACACAGACACTTTCTACACCCTCAGGTTAGTTAAATTGCTAGGACACTGTGGACATTGATGTATCACTGGTGAGGGGCATTTCCTGCTTTCTCTTCATTAGCATACCGTTGTAATTGCGCATAGTGAGAATGAGTGATGAGGTGACAGGTCTAGATCATTTGAAAGTTGTCAATGCAGTCCTAGCGATGCAATACCTCGATGGCGAAATGAAAGTAAGCAAGAATGTTTCCATTTACAAAGTTTTTTCCAATGGTAGTGTGCCACTGTAAAACACTTTTCTAAATGGGATTGGCATATTACTGCGCTGGAGATTTGGTAGTAGGAGAATTGGTCGCAATTGATTTAATGCATTTTGCCACATATATATGTGGGCAGTGGCTTTAGGGATATAATACATTTGGAGGGATTAGGGGGTGGGGGTTCAGGGGTCTCACCCTGCATATTAATATGGCAAAATGAAACTGTCAAAAAAAACATTCAACCAATTCTCTAATCATCAAATAGACTCGACTGAATCAACCTAAACCATTTACAACAGGCCCTTAGTCTGGTGAAAATATATTCAATGCAAAACAATTGACAATGGTGTTTTAAGGCATTCCTATTCATAAAGTGTTTTCGTTATCAACTTAGAAATGACTTCACTGAATGTTTTCTGTTCACAGAAGTATATTCCAACATAATAAAAAGAGAAAGCTACCCTTCCCGTTCTGCTCGCCCTTATCTGTGCATTTGATCTAAGATGGTGAGAAGGTCTTGTGTCAGTCCTCCACCATGAAGAAGTCGGATGCCTGACGCTGGCTGAATGTGTCGAGGGTATTTGGCAGCTCAGGAAACATGGTCTTTGTCACAAGAGACATTAGTTACTGAGAGGTGGCAGAAGGTGGAGATGAAGAGTCTCCCTTCATAGTAATGGCTCCTTCCCCGTTCGGAAGTCATGTTCTGTGTAGGTCTAGACCACAATGCAGCGTGTGAAGTTTGCCCTCAAATGCCTGTGTTCCATGTACATGCGGTCAGATGAAAATTGTCCCAAATCCAGGAATATTACAGCGTTTGCCCTTAACATTATCACCAGAAGAAAACAGGCCAGTTCTGGTCAAGAGAGCACTTCTACATTGGTTCCCAGAGGACAGTGAGGTCCCCCTCCGACAGGGTCAGAATGGGACATAAAATCAGTCCAAGCACCAATGAAAACGTGGCCAACAATCACATATTCCAAATTATTACGTTACAGAACACACGGTTCCCAAATGGGGGTGTTTTTGGTAAAAGATGTTGCAAATAAAGCCTTTAAAAGCATATTTGCTTAGTAACATTCGATAAACTAGTGTAGCAATTTATGGAAATAGCTCACTCTGTCCAAATAAAAGTCACCTGTTGTGGGCAAAACATTGCCCATACTAGAATCAAGGGCTGGCACTTCTGTCATTGGCCTAAAGCCCTATAGTCCAGTCCGAGCCTGTACTCAGAATCTGCAAACCAACGAGCCAGATATGTGACCTAGACTTCATTTGAGCCACCATATCACTAATACATTAGGTTGGATGTTCATAGAGAAGAACGCAGATTATCTGTGCCAGAGAAGAAACAAGATACCCAATCAAATCAAGCACCCAGACTTTACAGTTTCCCTTGATGACATAATGCTCATAAATTATGCCCCATAATAGCAACCCATCTTCTTCAATCACATCACACATCCTTCCCTGTCCATCACAGATTGTGCCATTCAATGCCTGGCAGCCTCCCTCCCCGATAAGATCTATTGTTGGGTTGTCTAGCAAAGGTGCTCCATGGTAATGCTTAGGGTCCACTTCCAAATGTTTTGACATAAAGATACATATGCTTCTAGTGCGTTGTATTGTCACTAAATCACAGTGTAACACTCTACTGCATGGTGCATAAGATCTGACTCCCACCAGACCTTCCCAGCAGGCCTGCTACCAATCCTTTCCAACTTCTATGTTCTAGTCACCCTGTTGCATTACCATGGCTTCGTGGCACTTACAAAGATCTTGTATATTGAATTCTCGTTTGCTCAGGGATACTTGGCTATAACAATTAGGAAAAACATCTGATACAAGAACAGAAAACTGGGTAACCAGGTAATAGAGCGCGCTGAGAAATGATTTGAAAGCAAAGACAAATTAGAAATAACTGTGGACTGCTGCAATCCTGTGAGAAAATAGGACTCCCCAGACCTACACATAAACAGGCAGACAAAATTGGTTTCTCCGGACATGCGCTGTCACACTTGAATATGATTGATCAAAAATCGAAAAGTTAATAAATCAAAAACCTATGTTTTTTAACACATCCTAGTATAAACATGAAACTATTGATTTGTTCACAGTAAAGGCCTTTTTTTTAATTTAGCCAGACTATTTATTTATTCACAGTAAATGCCCATTTAAGATGTTTCGACCGACTTCGGTCTTTCTCAAGGCAGGGCCTGATTACAAAAATAACATTGCATCCAAAACATGCCACATCATTAAGCCATAACAGTTTAATAGAGGATTATGGGTCCAGGTTAAACTGAAGCAAATAATTGATAATACATTCCAAATGTACCCACAAACATTTAAATGTTGCAAAATTCAAACATAAGCATTACGCAACCATATGATGAGCCATCATAGGAGAAAACAAATAGAAAGAGAGAGACATGGAAAAAAGAAAAAAAAGAGCAATGATTATAAAAAACGTTCCTCTTCGATTAGACCAAGCAATACTGTGTACAGTTGCATCTCCACCATCACATGTGCAAATAAGTAAAAAGACGGTTTGTAAATATCAACATGATCTAAGTGCTCAGGACGGAGTCTGGCCCCAATGCAGAATCATAGAGGAAAGAACTCCAAATTGTGCGTTATCACTGTGAGGTGTTAATTCTTAAATATTTTGTGATAGTCTGTTATGCATGCCTCTACAACACCCAGAGTGCATGCAAGTAATATCCTATAATAGTGTGCCAAATCAAATATAACTAATGGTCAACTGGTCCTTCATATGTGTATAGAACATCTGTACCAAAGAAAAATGTCATTGTAGTCATTGCTGTCAACGTAATCTGGTAGCTCTTTATTAAGCCAAAGTGAATTATGTAGACAGTTGTACCTTGTATAGTTGAATGATGATTGACTGTGCATCCGTTGCTGGTTTCAATGTCTAGACCCTATTCAATTCACGTGTAACACGTGTGACTCCTCTCTGACACGTAATGATCACTATAGTGGAAAGAACAAAAATCGATATGGACTGCATCAGCTTAAAAACACCTGTTTACAGTATGTTTATAGCTTTGGGTATGCTCATACTTGTTTTTAGGCTGATGCATCCCGTATCTATTTTTGTTCTGTCTACTGTAGTGATCATTACGTGTCAGAGAGGAGTCTCACGAACTACCAGATTACGATGACAGCAATGACAACAATCACATTTTTCTTTGGTACAGTTTTTCCATACACATTTGAAGAACCAGGTGACCATTGGTTATATTTGATTTAGCACACTATTACAGGATATAACATGCATGCACACTGGGTGTTTCAGAGGCGTGCCAGCACACTCACCCTGTTCTTGACAGCCTTTCCCAATGCCTCCTTTGCCACTGGCAAGGTTCCCTCCTGCTTTAAGGAAGCCTGGGTCCGCTTCTTCTAAATAAAAACACTCTCGACCCTACATCACAGAGCAACTATAGGCCCATAACAACCGTCCCTTTTCTGCTGAAAATACTGGACAAAGCAGCTTACCTACAGGTACAACAATTCATTGAGGAAAACAAACTCCTTGGTCTGTGTCAATCAAGATCCCGCCCAAGGCACGGCACGAAAATAGCCCTACTTGACCTTAAAAATCAGATGGATGACGCAAGAGACTCACGTAAATCAGCTCTACTCCTACTCCTTGATCTCTCTACGGCATTCGTTCTTGTTGATCACACTGTCCTTTGCCATCACCTGACATCAACGGCCAAATTCTCGGCAAATGCAACCACATGGATCTCCTCTTTCCTACAAGGTAGGTCCACGCATGTCTTCTCTGACTCAGCCTCCGCCTCACCCATTATCATACTATGTGGCGTGCATAAGGGTCATGCATCTCACCCACCCTCTACAATATCTTTACACAACCCCTCTTCCACATTCTGGACTCTCTAGGCATCTCTTACACCAACTACGCAGATGATACACCGATCCTACTCACACTTACAGACAACTACGACACAGACTTTAAAACCCTCAACAACATCTACACCACTATCCAGACATGGATGGTGGCTAACGGACTGTGCTAGGACCTGCCGAAACACTCAAAAACCTTGACTCTCAATTCAGCCACTTCATCATTGACTCTATTAGTATCCCACTCTCTGAATCAGTGAAAACACTGGGAGTTTATCTGGACTCCAACCTATCTATGACTACGCAAGTCAATGCCATCGCCTCTGCCACGGTTTACCACACCAAGCTCCTGAATGCAGCCAGACCTTTTGTTTCAAAGGATAACTGCATTTTCCTGAGTACTTCAGCAAAGAACATGGAAAGAATGCAGCTATGGGCTTCCCCAAAAGGGAACATATCACTGCCTCCCGCAAACAGACACACTGGCTTCTGGGCAAAGAGCAAATACTATTCAAAGCCCTGGCACTTACACACAAATGTATCCACTTAACGGCCCCAGACTACCTCTCGCAAAGGCTGCAGCTCACTGAACACCCTACACAAACCTGATTACAGTGCCCAAAATCAAGAGAGCGAGGTCAGGGGGTGCCAGCTCAGCAATGAAATGCCCTACGACCACCACTACGAGCAGTAGTAAAAACATTGCTCTTCACCTAATTACTTCTTCCTCCACATCCTGCTCTATATCTACCTAAGCCACAGGATACCTAGCTTGCTTATCCATAATGTATACATTTTTACAAACCAACCTGTTGCTCAGAAAGTATAAATGTATAACCTGTTAACCATCTCACATGTAACCAAGTTCCTCACAAGTAACAGGGCCTCGATGCCAAAGGGCTGTTGTGCGTGCTATACAAATGTAAAATAAATTAAAAAATGAAAAGAATTGTTGGATTTGAAGATTCTTGTTTCTTCACATGTCAATTACTAAAGAAATCAATAATTCACACAACAAGGATATACATTATTCTTTCCCTCTTGATCGCAACATGCCCTCATTACATCTGATGTCAGATATGGAGGACTAAGTTAAGGATGTGAAACTTCTGGGTGAAGTCTGGTATTAATATTTGATATTATACTTAAAAGGAACTCTAAATCATCAGTCTGTCAGCAATAAATCTCTGCAAAACAAGGTGATGGCTTGACAACCTGACTCATCCAACACGCTGAATTTGCTCATAGTATTGTTGAATTAAAGCCAAGCACTGGAGAAGGATCATTGTTAAACCTGTGAGTCTTTGTTCTCTTCAGGACATAGCTGGCAGATATTTGAAATAAAGATAATTCACAAGAAATGGTAAATTGATCCCAACTCTAAGGCCATGTTGTTTTTGAAAGACTGGTACAGAAGGTAACTGGCATCAAATTACTGTAGACTGTCATGTGACAGAATGTTGATAATTTGTGATATGGTATTTTTTGTGCCTCTCTCCTTAGAAAGCAGGACATTTAAATTAACATGGTTTGGACATGTACTGCACTATTTCTCAAGGATTTGCAATACTGTATTTCAGTAAACTGCCAACATTCATAGTGAAAATAATGCATTGAAAACGTATTACACGGCCTGTGGTAGCAGTCCTGTAGTTATGGTTAAATTGCTCAACACATAGGAAGAACACTTTTTAGGCAGCTTATAAAATTGTCCCCGTGGACGAGTCCTCACCTAACTCCTCCGGATTGATTCTATGAAGTTTGGTGAGGTTTCGCCCAGGGGGTGGCAAAGTTATAGTGGGGGTACCAAAATCTGTAGTTTTCCTCACAGATGCAATGGAAAAAGAATTGCTCACACCTACAGACCAAACAGTTAGATGGAGTTTCACCAAATGTGTGGCAGGAGCTGTGCCTTGGTCCCCAATCCATGCTTTTGAAATTTGGAATACATTTGTCTAGTCGTTTTTTTTTTCAAAACAGCCAAAACGTAGGTAAACAAAATTAGTGATATCTAGGTTTGGTCCACAGACTCACTTCCCTATTTGGTCCGCAGACCCCCACACCACGGACCAATTGGGGGTTCCCGTGTGATGTCTGCAGTCATTGGACACAACCGCTGATTGGATGGTGAAAATTGGGAGGTGCGTCATATTTTTGGAAATGGCCACTATGTTGTGCCCGGCGGACAGTGCTGGGGAAACAGTCTTTAAAAGCACAGTATGGGTTATTTGATGGCCAAAAGAGGGCCTGGAAAGAGTGGGGGAGTGGAATAGAGATGATATGGGTCGGCTTGTCTTTCTAAAAAAAGTGGGCATGGATGTTGCATGCTCTGCAGGCACCGCAGTAGTCTGCGGACAGCTCTGTGAACAAACAGCTTGAAAACACACATTTCAGGTTATTTGATAGCTGAAAGAGGGCATAGAGAGGGTAGGGGAATGGAATGGAGAAGATATGGAGCTATTTTTATAGGTAAAAATAGGATTTGCAGGTGCTGCCAAATCCACGCTCAATTTCAGTGTCCGTGGACACCAATTCAATGGCTGGCATTTCAGGGCGTGTTTTGTTATTTGCAGGTGTATTGTATGCACTTGTTATATGGTTTAATTATCTTGTGGGGGTTGCCTACTGCCATCCCCCCAAAAATCTGGCCACAACCATTATAGTAATTTGTGTATAGTAATTATAGGTACTGTAGGGGGAGTAGAAAGTATGTGGTATTTATGATTGTTCTACAATTGAATATAGTGCTTATGAAATATGTATTTGTTTACAGCTGGTACTGTTACTTAGTTGTATAAAGTAGTGAATGTGGAATCTCTGTGAGAAAAAAACAGTATAATTTCTTAAGCAGAATAGTTGAAAAGGTTTAAGAGCCTATACCTTTACATATACATTTACTTTTTCTGACCCTCATAAACAGTACATTGTATGTACTATGTTTGGTACAACATTAGTGTGTACTACTCTGTTGTTTTATTGACATCAACAAATCATTGGTTTCATTGGAAACAAAAATCCATAGAGGATTAAAAAAAACACTACAATTATGTCAGTGTAAGTGTGATAGTATGTTTGTTTGAAATGTGTTGTTATTAAGGAAATGTTTAAAGTAATTAGATACCTGTTGGCATATTCTAACTACATTAGACTTTAGAAGACTTTTTGTAGTAACAAGAATTGTGATGTTGTATTTCAAGTGTATTACAATGAAGGGTATTGTTTTAGTAGTTATATACCTGTTGGCATATTCTAACTAGCTTGACTTTTAAAAGTAGTATTGTAGTATTATGGATGCAGTTAGATACTTGTTGGCATATTCTAACTGTTTATTGTTCTACGCTTTAGGGAGTACATTTGGGTTGAAGGAATATTAAGTAGGCATTTGTAAGATTTGCTGGTAACCTATGTTTTGGAGTAGCAGAGGTTTTGTTACATTCAAACCAACCACTTCTTTTTTGGCATATGCAGTATAGTGCACTGACGTGGTTGCGGCACCAGTGTTGTATATTATAAGAACTACTGTGAAGGTTTTCTTAGCAAGAAATACTTGGCCATGTGTGAAGGTAGTCAGTTTACATTTATATTTGGACCGTCTGCATTGTATCTAAGAAGCATTAGTATGGCATATTGGCAATGTGAGTTGATTTGTATGCTTGAACGATTGTCTGAATTGCAGAAATGGCAAAACATGACATGATTTGCATTCTGCAGAAGCTGGTGAAATGGAATGATTTCACAATTTAGTATGGATACATATACAAATCATTCATTAGGGATGTGCGCTTGTGAAACATGGCTGCAGAGAGTTCATATATGTTTCCACATTGTTGGAATCTGGAAGATTGCATTTATAGGGATGTTTTTAGTTTCCAGTACTTGCAGTAATTAAATTAGGAATTCTTGGGAATCTTCTTGTGCGTTTATGTTAAATTTGAACATTCCTGTACAGTAATCCAATAATTGCCTCATACCCGAGATACTGTAAGTGCTGTCAGGATTATTTGCGGCATTTCTATGAAGGACGAGCATTTGCAAACACAACTGGTTGGAGCTGTTTATGCAAATGTTGTGAACAATTGGTGGCAATTGGAAGAGAAGATTGATAGTTACATTTGCATAGCAATGTACTTCAGTTGTGTTACTGAATTTAAATGGACCAGAGAGTTGTGTGTCTGCATCATTTGATGGGCATGCAGATTTTACAGCAGAAGAGATAGTTGTCTCTTTCTTTTCTGATGGGTGTGCAGTTGAGTTTGTAGTAGACAGATGTGTGGTTGTATTATTGGATGGAGAAGGAGTTGGCTGTTGTTTCTTTAGCGGTATTGTTGGAAGATCTGTTACAGAGTCTGTTTGCATTAGGTTTCTTTTCATGAAGGTTTTCTTTTTTGAGGTACAGGGTATATATCTCGATGGGGGGTGTACAGTGTGCATAGTCTGTTGTATTCCAGGATGCAAGGATGTCAGCGTTGACTTTGGTTGCATCAAAGTTAACTAGGAATAAACTATTGAGTGTAAGCAGATGTGAAACATAACTCATACCTTCCTTTAAAACTGTGCTGTCAATGTCAATCAATACATGGTCTAGGGTCAGACCTTACGGTTTGTGAATAGTGACAGAATATGCAAGAGATAGAGAAAAATGTTTTCTGTATGCGTACATGTATTTGAAAAGAAGAAAACATGCTATTGTGCGGCCAATTATTTTAACTTTTGCACGTTTGTCAAAGTGGATGTTGAAAAACTGAATGTTGTTGTCATGAGGATATGTTTGGAATCCAACAACTGTACCAATTTCTCCATTAACTAAAACTTGTTCTACATCAAGATTACATTTTAGAATTACTCTGCTGTTTAGGCACAAAGTTAATATGTTCTCCAATCCAGCTGTGTTGGAGATAGATTTTACTAAATTATTTAGTTGTGTTGTTGCTTGTTCACACTTAGGGAGTGTCATGCCATGCACATCTAGTTTGTCTGTGAAGCTGATATACAGTATGAGTTTCATTTCTTTTTTTAACATTGTCTTGTTGAATTGTCTACAGCTTGCAAGGGTAGGCATTAAGACATGTATTTTAGATGAGTTATTTTTTACATGACATCAGGAGCAGATATGTTTCACCCATATAGTTCATGGATTAGTCTAGTATTTATGATGGATGTTGCATCTATTGTAAGCAAACCAGTTCTAATGCTTTTTAAATTGTTAGCATTGGTGAGGTCTGCAGACTGACGCAGTTTTTGAGTTAGTTCTCTGTACTGAAATTGTTGCCAACGATTTACATTTCCAGTGCTCCCGGTTGACCCTTAACTGGCATTAATTGTAGGAGGTCTGTGAAAACAATAACATGTTTTCCTCCAAACAATTCTTTGTAGTCAGATTGTAGGATTCTTGTATTCTGAGGTTCATTAAAGCCAACACGAGGTTGGAAACCATGCTTACCTCATCTTTTAGGAGCACTTTCATTTGTTTCAGAAGTCTGCGTACTTCAGTAACAGGCTCTGCTGATACCTTGTAGTATTCTAATATATGGTACTGTTCTACTGGAAGGAGGAGTAGTCTTGTAAAGTTACACCTCCTATGTTGTAGGCTGCTAAACCTGTGGGGGATGTTACAACAGCTGAAAAGTTGTTGTTTGTTAGGGTTTGTAGACATGTGCTGATCATTTTCATTAAGAATGTTTTTCCAGAGCCAGCTTCACCACTTACATACAGGAGCAGAGGTTTATCATTTTTTAAAGCTAAATATTTTAGTTTAATGTTTAAAACCATATTTAATTTCTTCAGTGACTTATAGATAAATTGTGAGTTGTTCATCTTCTAGCTGTGATTTGAGCACTTACAAGTGCTAAAATCACTTGTAAGTGCTCAAAGAATAAATTGTACGGAAACAGTAATGAGGTTTAAATTAATGAAATGGATTTAATAAGTGCAATGGACAAACTGAGCAAAAACGGGCGAAATGAATAAAGAGAAGAGGATGGAAAGATCAATACGAGAGACTGATGAGTACACAGACATATGATTCCGACTGTATGAGTGCATGGCATAAATGGAAAGTACAGAATAGATGATTCAAGTACATGAGACGAGAGCAGTCCATGAAATAGATAGAGAGCACAGAACAGATTCAGTGCGTATGACAAGTCACATGGCCTGAATCGATAATGCATGATGAAGAACGAAGTGAATGGAGTGGACGAGTGCCTAGAGCAGACGAGTCAATAGAGAAGACGAGTGCATAGGGCGCATGAATGCATAATGCGGATGACTGAGTAGAGCGAATGAATTGCATTTCAGTTTTTTCAGATTTTTTACATTGACACATGGTATTTTCTACCTCAGTCATGGCTATTCGGCTTCATTTCGAATGAGTGGTTTTCCAAGTGGTTCTTGGCTTCCTGTAAGGAAAGGTTGAAAGCCCTCAGGGGTGTCTTTATCTAGTTGAGCTTCAATTTCTTCCTTGTGTTGGCGTTCATTGTCCAACATTTGTTTGTATTGTTTGAAATTGGCATTTGTTATACTGCTTTCATTTGTTTTGAAAGCAGTTTCAAATGAGTGATAGGGCCTCATTACAAGTGTGCTGGTCCAGTAACAATGGTGCTGTTAAGCCTACCGTTGTTATCAGACTGGCATACTATGAGTCTGCCTGACAAAGCTGCTGTGCCTGGAAGGTCTGACCCTGCCGGACCAGCAGCCAAGGTAGGCAGACTTTCATGGGAGCACTGGTGCCGGTGCTTCCTTGATCCCAACTCACATAGAGTCATATAGGAATCTATGGGAATGGGGAACAACATTTTCCCGGTGCCTGACTTCCCGGACCACCAGGGTTGTAATGCCCTGGTGTTTCCAGCAAGCCAGGCACTGGTATAATTTACAAGTCCAGCAGCAACCTGCCAGTTTTACCATCACGGTTACCGCCAGACTTGTAATGAGGCCCATAGTCACCTAATAATTCTTCTTCTTTTCTCCAAGGTTTAAAGAGGTGCAGTAGAGCCATCTAATACATTTCTCTATGTTGCAGTAATTTAAATGATACATTTATAAGATTAATTAGGCTGGGTTTGGTACATTTTACTAGACTTCCTTCACAAGTTGAGACTGAATATTTGCCAGGCTTCTCATCTGGTGTGACAATGTTTTTGTTGGAGTAGTTTTGGGCTATGTCGTACAAGCACATGTTTATCAAAGCAGTACTTATGTCTGGGCAGCATGTGTCAATTGCATTGTTTTTTTTTTAAATATCCTGGCTCTTGGGATCATTTGTGGCTATTGTTTCTATCTCTTGGTAGGATATTAGTACTCTTTTCCGGGGTGAAGATGGACCAAGGTTTAGTCACACAATGTGTACAGATTTGCGATATAAGGCTGTACCTTTTAAACAGTCTGCAGCCTCGAAGCACCTGCATTCTCTATGAGAGGGCATTTTTATACCGTAGCAGTTCAATTTTTGTGATAGTGTTCTGTTAGATTATACGTCATCCAAGAGGTCTTTTAGCTCTGTTTTCTCAGTTTTGCTAAGGTAGACTGTGACATATCTTGTAACTGCAGTGGAAATGTTTGCAATGTATTGTATGTCTATGTTTGCATTCCACAAGACGTCAATGATTGCATTGTAAACATTGATGTACTTGGATGCTTCATCCTTTTTAATGTTGTATGTGTTTTTTGGCGATTTGCCTTTTATGCAGTGTCTAACAGAAGACATGAAGTCATTCACTTATCCAAATTTTGCAAATGGGTCTAGGGAAGCCAAAGCAACACGGGTGACTTTCAAAACCTTGTGCATTTCTCATCGAGTATTGCATAAAACCGGACCACAATATCTTCAAGACAAGCTAAAACCCTATCACCCTCCACGTCCTCTAAGATCAAGCTCAGCCGGCCTCCTAGTCATACCTAAAACAAACTGTGTCAGGTTAGGCAGATCATCATTCTCAGCCTTGGCCCCGACGCTGTGGAATGCACTCCCACCCCACATCCGCCTAACTGAGGATCTAATGTCCTTCCGCAAACTACTGAAAACGTGGCTCTACCCCTAAAACTAATCCGCATGCAAACTAACCAAACAGAATAACTGCAGCTCAATGACACCAATCCAACAAATTACTAGATCCTGAACAACAATAAGACAAATAACAATACAACATCAAGATCCATGTGAGAAATCGTCAACTAATAACCGCTAATGTAAAGTAAAAGTGATGAGTATAGAGTGGATGAGTGTGTAGAACGGACGTGGCTGTAGAGTGGATGAGTGCAGAAGTGCAGAGGAGTGTGTAGAATGCAGGAGCAGTTGAATGTGCTGACTGGATGAATGCATAGAGCGGATGGGTGTATAGAGCAGATGAGTGTACGGAGCGGATGAGTGTGTATAAACAAATTACTTTGTAGAACTGATGAGTGCATATAGCAGATGAGTGTGTGGAAAGAACGATTGCATAGAGCGGATGAGTGCGTGGAGCGGATGAATGTGCTGAGCGGATGGGTGCGCAGAGTGGATGGGTGCGCAGAGTATGATGGGTGCGCACAGCGTGATGGGTGCGCAGAGCGGAAGTGTGCACAGAGCAGAAGAGTGCACAGAGCAGACGAGTGCACAGAACGGAGGAGTGTGCAGAGCGGACGAGTATGCAGAGCGGAGGAGTGTGCAGAACGGAGTAGTGTGCAGAGCAGAGGAGTGTGTAAGGAACGGAGGAGTGTGTAGAACAGACTAGTGGGCAGAGCAGACGAGTGTATAGAGCAGGCGAGTGTGTAAGAGCGAATGAGTGTAAGAGAGGAGAGGTGTATAAGAGCGAGTGAGGGCATAAGCAGACGAGTGCCTAGAGCAGATGAGTCAATAAAGAAGACGAGTGCATAGGGCGCATGAATGCATAATGCAGATGACTGAGTAGAGCGTATGAATTGCATAGAGCGGATGAGTTGCGTAGAGCGGTAGAGCGGATGAGTTGCATAGAGCAGATGAGTTGCATAGAGCGGATGAGTTGCATAGAGCGGATGAGTTGCATAGAGCAGATGTGTGGCGTAGAGCGGATGAGTTGCATAGAGCGGATGAGTTGCGTAGAGCGGATGAGTTGCATAGAGCGGATGAGCTGCGTAGAGCGGATGAGTTGCTTAGAGCGGATGTGTTGCTTAGAGCGGATGAGTTGCTTAGAGCGGATGAGTTGCGTAGAACGGATGAGTTGCATAGAGCGGATGAGTTGCGTAGGTCGGACATTACGGGTGAAGTATGTGGATGGAATGGGTGATGTATATGGATAGAATGAGTGATGTATGTGAATAGAACGTGTGACGTATGTGGATAGAACAGGTGACGTATGTAGATGGAACAAGTGACGTATGTGGATGGACGAGTGCGCAGAACGGATGAGTGCGTATGACCGGCTGGAGCGGGTGAAGTATGTAGATGGAATGGGGACGTATGTGGATGGAATGGGGATGTAAGTGGAGGGAATAGTGACGTAGGTGAATGGAATGGAGACGTATGTGGATTGAATGGGTGAAGTTAGTCGAAGGTACTGATGTAACATGTGAAAGGTACGAGCAAAATATGTGCAAGGTACAGATGAAAAATGTGGACGGGGTGCATGAAACAACTAAGAGTTCATGGAAATGATCGGAGTACATGAAATGATCGGAGTGCATGGAACAGATCCAAGTGCATGAAACGGACTGGGGTGCGTGGAATGGGCTGAGTGCGTGGAACGGACTGGAGTGCGTCGAACGGTTTTGGAGTGCATGGAAAGTTTCAGAGTGCGTGGAACGTTTCGGATTGCGTGGACCGTTTCGGAGTGTTTGGAATGTTTCGTAGTATGCGGAATGTTTCGGAGTGCGTGGAATGTTTCGAAGTGCGTGGAATGTTTCGGAGTGCGTGGGGGGATAGAAGTGCGCGACATACATGAATGGTTTGGAATACATGTAACGTTTGAAAGAGCATGTAAACCATCTTATCACATCACCATGCTTACTCTCCTCTTTACACCACCATTCAACTAGAACACAGAGATACTATGACACCATTCGGTATAGCTGTTCTCATACCAACATCTGCCTCATACTCCACATCACTCTAACTAATCACTGCTGGTTTCACACAACCCCAGCCATGCGTTCTCCTCAGGCCTAATGCAGCCAGAACTCGTCTGGATAACACCTGCCAGAACGAACACATACCCCTGATCTCTCAACCACCACACCTACCGCTATGAAGCAGCTATTACATGAATGCCACACCAGCTGCACACATATCCGGTGCATATCCGGTACTCACAAGCACCTTTGATTCTCTCTACTGCCTTGAACTTCGGTTCCCACGGGCGTTCAACCTACCAGCGCCTTCAGACCATACCAATGGTACATAAGGCGCTATATAAATGCAAAGTAACATAACATAACATAATATAACATATAATAATTACCTTTCATTTAAAATCTACTTGAGCAGTATTTAGCACACTTATGTTTTTGGAAGCGTAAGATTTGTGTACATAGGTCAGTCACTATCTGTGGTTTCTGAAGGGATGTCGCAGGTTATGTATTTTTCAATAAACTGTAAAACAGTGGTGTCAATGTCATGGTGAAATATGGGAGCATCTTTTATCCACAAAAGCATGTGGATGTGTTGTGCTCCTCTGGATTGGTATTCCTTTCTTCAAAATAAGTGTTTCACTTCTCTGAGCGGAGGTCGTAGTTTTATTGCAGATGAAGTACATATCTATTTTATCTTTTTTTTTGGTTTATAGTGCGTAAGAAGTTGTGCAAGTGACAAACCATGTTGGTGGGCTTAGGTTCCTTAGCATGCAATTTACAGCAGTATGTACGTCGGAACCAATATGCTTTTGTACCATGCATGTTTGCCAAAAGATCTGTGATACTTCACTGCAAAACTTCATCTTTGTCTTTTATTTGTTTAAGTAGTTGGGTAGCGGATATGTTTAAAAAATGAGAGCCTGTTTTTATTGTTTGTGCCACTCCATAACAGAGCTAGTGGCTCACTTTCAAACAGGAGGTGGAAAAGGATTCTACATTTTGTCTGAATCTCGGGTCTTGAGAATACATTCGTAAAGTGTGATATTCTTTTCCTGTTGGATGGAGGAAAATAACATGCTTCTATTGTTTTTTCCCATAGGCTCAATGGGGATACTATGGCTTGACACATTTTATATGTTTCTAATGCATCTTCAATGGTGTTTTTGGAGTGTAGTCGGTGAATTGTATACTGGTCTAAAATGCTAGCTGTAGTAACAGGATCTACACTTTCAAATTGGCCCGTTGCTGGTGAAGCTTGAATTATTTGGGTAGTTTCCTTTAAGTTTACCTTTATTTTTTATATATTTGTAGAATTCATTGCTTTCTTTTAGATATTGCAGGGCTTGTCTAACTTTGTTCAATCAACTAGTTGTTGCCAAATGTTTTTGTCTTTTGTTGGTACACCATTAACTAGTACAATCAAATATTGATCTATT
Organism: Ambystoma mexicanum; assembly: GCF_040938575.1. NCBI lineage: Eukaryota > Metazoa > Chordata > Amphibia > Caudata > Ambystomatidae > Ambystoma > Ambystoma mexicanum. The sequence goes on along the minus strand of NC_090937.1, from coordinate 954,477,453 downwards.
GGTCATTGCACTCCTAGCTTTTCTACATTTTCTTTAATATTTCATGGCACATGTATTACTTTGTCATTGATGCCCTTTAGTAACTCGGATATAATTTGGCTGTTTTTGAGTTAAGGCGTATTATAGCTTGAGTGTACTGTTTGCATTATAATGCTCTCATACAAGTTAAGTTTTTGGAGAGCCTTTGGAAGTGGGAATATTTCTAAATTATTAGTGATAGCCCATAATGGCATTTGGTTATTGTCAAGCTTTGTGTTGCAATGCATGCAAAGTATTGAGGGGTCAGTTATTTTGTATTTATTTTCTGCATTTAGATATAAAGCTAATTGGAACAAATGCAATTCTTCATACTCTTCTATTTTGTAGGTCATATCTACTGTGTGTGCTCTTTTTATAAAACATTTGTTGACAACAGACACATACTTGGTCTGGTATTTCAGCAGATGTGTTTTGAAACTTAATTATTTCTTTTTATATGTGTTTGTTAGGAGGTTGGTGTGTGTGAGTTTTTTGGTAATGTTTTCTGAAGTTGCTGAATTGTCTAAGTCAACTTCAGTTCCAATGTACTTACTTTGGATGTGCTCTATTTTCTGAAAAAGTTATTTGGCTGTTTGATGTAGGGAAATGTCATTTAAATTGTGTAGTTCTAGAGAAGGAATTTTTGCATCATACAGGCTGTGCACAAGATTCTGTATAGTGTAATGATGTGTTGCTAACATTTTGATGTGGTGGAAGGTGCTTTTTTCAAGAAGTTACTGAAATGCGGGCTAATAAATGTCTTTGCAGACCAGTGTGGCTGTACACTGGAAAGGTGTCCATGGTTTTTATAGTTTTCATTCTACTTGTCTTTTTGTTTGACATTAAAACAAAAAACCTAGTAACCTGACTCAAAACAACTAAACCAGCCACAACTAAATAAGGAGAAGCCCCTCTTGCAAAAACTAAATCATGTGGATGAACCACCAGAGAGACATGTCTCTCTGGTGGTTCATCCATGACAATATCATGCCCATGGATTTATTTCTGTTGGAGAATAAATTACTTTTGTTACTCTGAAATGATTAGCAAAATGAATTAATACATGACAAAATATACTTCTAAAGATGTACAATGTCAAAATAGATACCTGTTAAAACTTCTGTGAAGGTGAAGGGATTCACACAAGCAGCACAGAAACATATTTCAATGAAGAGACTTATAAACGTGAACAAAAAAAAACAATTGCCATAGACAGTGATGGTCGAGGGTATGGAATGTTGGGAGGCACCATTATGTCAAAAGAAATCCGGTGGTGGCGTGAGTTATGGTTGCTTAGCTTACCATAACTGGTGAATGTCAAGGGTTTTTCAGCTTTATTTCGAACCATAACGTCCCTTTGACAAACTTTTTTTAATGAATTTCATAGGTTTTAAGTAGCGCAACTTAACCATAATGTCCCTTTAACACAGTTTATTTCACTGAATTTCATAGGTTTTTAGTAGCGCAACTTAACCATAATGTCCCTTTAACACAGTTTATTTCACTGAATTTCATAGGTTTTTAGTAGCGCAACTTAACCATAAAGTCTCTTTAACAAAGTTTTTTTTTCACTGAGTATAGATATAGACAATATAAATTGGATAAATATGTCCTAGGATTCCCTTAGTTTATATACATATAACATCGAACATACTGAACCCCCACTACCTGCGCTAGTGGGTCTGATGTTTGCTGACCATGCGTATGATCGCGGATGGACTCAGTGAACATCAACACTGTCCAAAAACTCAGGGGCTATCTTACATTGTTGTATCATGCAATAAAAACACTGAACATGTTCAAAAAGCAGCAAATAAATACATTACATTCAATAATAAATAATAAGTGGAAACTGTATATGTAACACACCAACCACCCAATTACATAACATATGCAACATAATGCAATATACCAAAACAAAATAATTATGCCTCCAACAGAATTACCTCACACAAACTGCACAGCAAAAATCAGCAGCACGCCTACGCAGCAGTAACAGAAAAACCTAGAATGAAACTAGTGAGTGAGTACACTACATTTATTTTATATATTGATAAACTTTCTGTATTAGGTAAAGTAAAAAATATATATGTATTTCTTTTTACACAGAAATGTCTAGTACTTTGGAATTTCTGGAAGAACATTTTCCTCGTGATGAAATGAGTGAAAACAGTGATACTAATGGTAGACACTACACCTCTCTATATAAACCAATTATTACCCATTAGTTTATGTGTACCTACCACATTTTGTTTTAACACACCATACAAACATTAAAAATAATACAGAAACAGAGACCTTAGAAAATCATCTGCAGCGAATGGAGCAACAAATTGATCGATTAAAGGAATAGTGCGCTCAAAAATATGATTGTCCCGAGGGTTCGGGCATTTGTCTCTAAGCAAACATTGATCGATCACACAAACATTTCCTATGGACCTTACTGTGGATTTCCGCTTTTTTACGAAATCAGGCAGCAGGGCGCGACTATCTTGTGATAATCTTATCCATTGCTGCATCACCCAAGGTGGACTGCCCTTGCGGCACTAATTCATATACCCCGCCCCTGAGGCTGACATCACCAAATCTAGTGATATTCTCCCCCTATTTCCAGGATGTTACTGGGCAGCATAGCCAAATGCGCCCAGTCATCACCTACGTGATAACGTTAGTTGATGCAGGACCCGGATTATCAACAGACATCATCTCACAACACAGCACGTCCCAATTTAGAAAATAAAACCATACTCTTAAAGTAAATAGAAAAACTGTACAAAGTCCGGCGATAGCCATATTCAAGCAAATGGGTAATTTTTCTCTTTGTTCTCAATCCACAAATGTTTATCGTGAGTGATGCAGTGTTTCTGTTGGGTATAAGAAGCGCTCTAGGCCACTGTAACCAATGTCAGGTTGCTCCTTATCGCTGGTACCGCATAAGGGCATATCGGCCCGTTGCGATCGTCCCAAAAAAGAAACATTGTGGTCCAGCCATTCACATGTATCTGCAGCTGCCGGTTAAAAAACCTGTTAGTTGGTATCTGGAATTGATGACAATCGCAGAAAGGCAGGATGAAGCTGTTTAAAAAAGATAACAGAAATGTGTCTCAGTAGCCGATCTTTATTACAGTTTATCATTTTAACCATCAATTTGGCCCGTGTTAAAACTATTGATAAGCACAGATGTGAAACAATGGGAACACAGAGAAAACAACGTGGAAAGTAGTCTTCAATTTGCTTCAGAAGTTAGTGCTATGGAATATGGTCAGCTCGAAATGGGATGCGGAGGCTGACACTACAAACAGGGAGCAAGCTAAGGGCAAGAAGAACACATAGACAGATATTTTATTAAATACTAGCATTGAATTACGCGTTTGTGGAATCTGGGGCACCCACTAGTGGACTACACGCATCTCGATGCTGGACTGCCCATGTGCCCAGGGCAAAACAAGTACACACACAGGTTGTAACGTGTCATTGCAATATGCCACAAACAACAACCGAGTACAATGTAAACCAGCAATAATGGTCGGCGAATGATAAGTTGACTCGTTGGTCTATAAAATCGTTGAAAGTAAAACTTACACAATATTCGGCATTTCCATTCTATCGGCGAAACGCAGACACTCTGTTCAGGTCAACACATTTTCATAAAATCAAATTACATGTTCCTTTGTCCAGTTTTGCAATGTTGAAACTTATCTTATTTGACAGTGTTACATCCCTCCCTTCATGCATTCCTTTTGGAATCCTCCCTTTGTTTCAAGGTAGAAAAACAATTGAACCTTATAATTTGTATGATGCGTGGGTTTGCTCAGCTCGGAAGCAAAAATTCAACAGCGCTGACCTTCACTGTGTGGGAGCCAATAGCCCTTCAGACCATAGTGGCATTAGAAATATTTTTGAAAAACATATGAATTATTTGCTACCATTCAGCAATCCGGGTGGCATTTCTATGGATTTACTTTGTTCCTCTGGAGAACTTTGCACTCTCTCAGTGACTCCCACAGCCAGGCCACACAAACTGTCAGCTCAGCCCATCTCCTCTTCACACAGCAAATCCCGTAAACATTTTTCAAAGGAGCAAGTCTCGAGCCCTGACAAAATGTGCTCATATGTGAATGTCCGAGCAAACACTGATGCAAGCCCATCAGGTCAGGCCGCGGTCCCCTGACCCTATGACCGCAGTTATATATCAGAAGCCTATAATTTTCACATGCGTGTTTGTACTATCCCACTTTCGGTCACTAGCGAGATGAACGGTGTGGGGGCCTTGCCACCTTACAAATACAGACACATAGTAAAAACGTAATAGTAATGCTTTTACGGTATAATGCAGATCGTACAAAAACAGCTGCAAGCTAACTGGATTCACACGTGGTAAACTATCACTTGGTAAGAAAACCTTCACAACAGTAGGTATAATCTACCACACAGGAGCCACAAACAATGCAAGTCACCAAACTGCATATATAAAAAAGAAGTGTGGATGTGTCAAATGTAATGATACTAACATTACTGTAAAACAGAGAATGAGAAAGTCTGCGACCTACCTCAATAAGGCCCACCCTACATCTTCCTCTCTCCACCTGCTGAGGACAAAAAACAAAACTATTGTCCCATATTGCCCTAGATACTAAACCAGAAAAAATAACCTTGGCATTTGCAAGTATTTTCATTACTGCCTGAACCAAGTGTTCCAAATCTGCCAACAAAGTAGGGGCACTGACATAGCCCAAATACAAAGCACCACAGTGCAAAACAATTACATGTCGACTGTTCACCCTGACCATATCTCCACAAACTTTTACAATTCCCTGCACTTGGAAACCAGGGACAGTGATCCGCACCATCTCCACTCCATTAACATCAACATTGTTTGCCACATTCCTACATTTAGCATACTGCTCCAAACCATGCACAAACATATCTCCAACCACCAACACCCTGGGCCTCATTACGAGGTGGGCAGTAAGGGATTACCGGTAAGGGCACCGGTAATCCCTTACCGCCCTATTACTTGAGCCCTATGAGGGCTCAAATGAGAATGGGGAAGGGCCCTGGTGAATGGGGAATTACCACCCCGCCAACCTTGGAATGGGGCGGTAATAGCTTCATTCACCAGGGTGGAGTCGGTAAGGATTTGGAGGCAGCCATGGCGCTAATAGCGCCAAGGTTACCTTCAAACTCCTAATGAGGCCCCCTGACTTTCTCAACCTCTGCCATCTTCACTACACACAGCCTCTTTCAACACAAAGCACAACCTCAACATCTGATTGGCTGATCCTTACAGTCCCCTTTCCATGCTGGATTTGCTTGAATCCCCGGATGTGGCATGCCCTGTCTGCGGACAGCCGTGGGGTCTGCAGACGCGTAACACTGGGGCAGCCCTTCTACCCTTTTCACTTCACTCTCTGCACCATTTCCTCATTGGCTACTGTTAAGCAGTCAAATAATCATCCACCAATCACATCCAAGATCTCTACATATAAATCTATCATCACATATCAGCACTTTAGATGTGCTATTGTGTCACTCTTAGTACAATTGGGCTATGACTGCAAAGGACCAACAGCAACAACTACTATAAAACTCCCCAAGATTTCTACTTGCAGATTCATGTACATGCACATCCACATGCATGAACACAGACTACAGGCCTGAATATGTTCTACACAGTACATGTACAGCTCTTCTAGGAATACATATAAACAGAGTAACTGCCACTTACACTGTATATACTGTAAAAGGAACTTACTGTCATTTCTCCCATCTGCTATGATGAAGGGTCAATTGCAAACCTTTCTGGTCTCCACATTTTTTTTACACACACAGCTTTCTAAAATAATGTTATTTCATATTAAAAGATAGGAAAAATAACATTATAATTATGAAAAGGGCTGTCCAGTGTGTTATAAAATTACACACAACCAGGATGAGTACATGCACCTTCATTCAAGCACATACACAGACAATATCATTAGAAAGGCACCCAGCTCAAACAACACCACTCACTCCCTCTATATGAAATCCTTCTGCTTTATTTCCCACAACTTCACAAATGCATACATCACATGCTTTTCTGTCCAATATCTGCCATTTACCCTGTAAAAATAGCAACAAAAATGCATATGATTATTTCTTCTATCACTTAACATCCAATAACATAACATTAAAAGAACAAGTGTGCTCTATACATTTACTATTATACTCATTTGTAAAACATATTCATCTAACAGATTCTAAATGAAATATACTGGGTGCACAAAGGCAAAGGAATGTGCATGTGCATACTATGCTCAGTTATAAGAAAACACTACTACTACAAAACAACAAAAAAATTATGTCTACATTAACAAAAGTGCTATAAACACACATATTCACTAACTTCTTTCTTTTACAGTTGCAGTGAAGACCACTCTCCTGAAAAGCAGCAGGGTCTGAAGTACAAACAAGAACTTAGAAGAAACCTACTCTTTCCATACAAAAAAGTAAGTACAATACTAACATAATATTCTAACTGTTACTCAAACACACTAACAATTTAGTATGGTAGAACAAACAAGTGTATTAGCCCTTTACCATTAGATGTAGTATTAGTGCATCCCCTTACCAGCTGCATACTTTATAGTGTCATTTGAAGCCCAATATAGTAACACACAAATACAGGATTAGCCTTCCCAACTTGATGTAGCTGCCCATTGCACAATCACACACCTCCACAATCATCCTTACCATCAAACTCAGACACTCATGCACTAAGCATGCATACACTGCACAACAGCCCAACCCACACTTTCTTTTTTCTCCAACAGACCCCAAAGAATGCCTACCAAAAAGCAACTCCGAAGAAAGCAACGCAGAAGTAAAGCAAATCAAAATAAAAGTGTCCAAACAAGCATCCATCTCTAGCAGATTTTGTACAAAAGGTTCAAGCAAAACAGCTAATACAGTCATTAAGCAAAACAAAACAAGCTTCCAGTACAGAAACGTTGCCTCCTCTATCAAAATGTAAAACGAAACAGAAAGTTATTAACAAGACTTCAGATACCACTACTGCTAAAGCTGCACCTATAAATCTTGATGTAGTGGCAAGTAACCATACCAAAAATATATTTTACAAAAAAATTTCTGCCACAGAGTCCTTCAGAACCTTATAAAAATAAGAGAGAACTCATGCAAAACCCTTAAAACCTACAGTTGAAAATTAATGCTAGAAGCTCTCATAGACAGTGCAATCCTTCTCAAAAGGAAGTTATTTATTTTAGTTTTAAACAGAATGAAACCACTAACAAAACTAACTACAAAACTATAAAAAAGAATTCTCAATAAACGGAATATCAACAAAAATAGCTTCTTAAACATCTGTGGAGGTGAATGGAGTCACACCACAAGCACAGAACCATATTTTAATGAAGGAGCATATAAACAAAAGCAAACAAACCCAATTGCCATACATAGAAGTTGGATGAGGGTATGACAAACCTAATAATACCATTATGGAACAAGAAACGCTGCTCACACAAATATCCCCAGAAAACTCAGAATCACCTGTCCATTCCACTGAACCAATACGTCCAGTCTACAAATAGCCGTGCACATCATTGTGTAACATTGACAAAAAATCTTTCAAATCTTTATGCCAGTTCCTCAATCAGTATGTGAAAAGCAAAGATAAATTCAAAATAAAACTACTACAAAATATGGATGCCTGTCCAGTGTGCAAATACACAGGATTACAAGGACATTCATTAGCCTGCATTTCAGGACCTATTTGCAAAAACACCTTCCATCATATTAAAATGATATCAACACATCATTCAACTATAAGAAATCTGGTCCATAAACTCTACTTTGCTAAAAGTCCTGCTTTAGCCCTAGCCAATTTAAATAACAATCTTCTACATGGTACAGCCAAAAACATGCTTGCAATAGCTTTACAACAAACTAGCAAAAACTGTACAAATAGCAACCTTCTATTAAACACATACAAAAAAAGAAATACTAAAATTTAAAAGTACCTCAGCTGAATTACCAAATCATGTTTGTGTGTGTTGCCGCAGGACTTTTTTTTATAAAAATAGCACAAAAACTGTGTACATGACTTATAAATTAGAAGACAATGAAGAATCCAAATGGTTCCAACAACAGCTAAATTGATATGAGAGCATTACAATTCAAACAGTGCTCCCATTTTAAGCAATAATATGCCTTCAAACAAAAACAGCAAAGTTACCGCCCTCTGAATTAGTGAAAGGCATGTGTGGCACAGTAGTTTATTTACCATTAGATCTCAAAGAAAATGGACACACTCTAGGAGTGCAACAGCCAATACATCAATCTTTAATTATCATAGAAAATGGTGTACCTACAAAAGACAAAAGAAATTGGCAACAACTTGTGAACTTACATGAAGCTAGACAAGCCCTGCAATATCTAAAAAACAACAATGAATACTACAAAGAAATTAATATTGAAGAGAACGTGATAGACCCCATTGAAATAATTCAAGAGTCACCAGAAACTGGTCAATTTCAACTTCTAAATCTTGCTACAGAATCCAATATTTTAGACCATTATACAATTCATCCTTTACACTCTAAAGACACTATAGAGGATGCACTGTAAACATACCAAATGTGACAAGCCAAATGATCTCCAATCAGCAAATGGGGAGAAAGTATAGAAGCTCAGGCCTTTACTCTACTCTTTCATAGTGGAAAAGGAGGAAGGTATGATGATAGACCAACACAGATAACAGCTTCAGAATATCGCTCTTTACAAATGTATTCTGACAACCTCAGATTAAGACAAAATGTGGAATAAATATTCCACCTTCTCTTTGAAAGTTAACTAGCATCTCTATGCTATGGAGTTGCACACACAATAAAAATCGGGTACCCATTTTCAAAATATGTCAGCTATACAATTATTACAACAAGTGCAAGAAAAAGATGAGGTTTTACAGTCAAGTATTACAAATCATTTAGAAAACATGCGTGGTACAAAAGAATACCGTTTCCAACGTCATGGGGATGTACGCTGTATGATAAGAAACCTTGGCCCACCCACTTGGTTTGTTACATTAAGTTGTGCAGAATATGCATGGGAAGATTTACACGATTTCCTACGCATAGCAAACAAAAACAAAACAAACATAGCTATAAAAACACCAGGAGAATGCTCCTCTCTAGATCCTGTAAATGCATGAATATATTTCCATTATCGCTTCATTGCTATGCTACACTTTATTTGTAATAAGACAGTACCTCCCCTCGGAGAAGTTCAACACTTCTTTTGGAGAAAATAATACCAAGCCAGAGGAGCACCACACATCCAAATGCTATTATGGATTAAAGATGCTCCTAAATTTGGTCAAGACAGTGATGCCACTGTTTTGCAGTTCATCCAAAAAAGATGTCACTTGTGAAATCTCATCACAAACAACATAAAGTGAACTTCATGCACAAATCTTACAATTTCAGAGACACAAATGTGAGAAATATTGTCGCAAATATTTTAAAAAAGGAACTACTACAACAAATGCCACTTTGGTTTCCCTAGACAATTTTCAGCAACAAGTCAAGTAAACAACTTCATGTTTTCAGTCAGACATAGGGCCTCATTACAACTCAGGCGTTAAGGGTTAACGCCGTCGTTAACCCTTAATGCCTGATTCCGATTTTAACGGCTGCTTTTAGCAGCCGTTACAATCCATGGTGCTAAACCGCCTTGGTGCTAATTACGCCACCATAATTTACGGTTGGCGTAATTAGCGCCTTCCCCACTCCCATTATGCCCTATGGGGCAAAAATGGGAATGGGGAAGGGTAAAATGGGAAATGGGGATTTACCGCCCCACTCACCTTGGAATGGGGCAGTAAATCCGCCATCCACCATGGTGTAAACGTAGTTTACACCATGGTGGTAAAGTTGGCGTACTTACCGCCTGGGTCGTAATGACCCTGATAGTGTCAAAGGTAAATCACCTAAGAACACATATTACAAAAAAACAAGAATCAAAATACATCAATGATTACAATGCAATCATTATCCTCCGATGGAATGCAAACATAGATGTGCAGAAAATTGCAGACAATTCCACTGCATTTACACAATATGTCACAGACTACTTAACCAAAGCAGAGAAAACAGAACTTCCCAGAACGGGGAATTACCGGGCCATTCTGAGTACAGAGGGCCCGGTAATTCCCCCCTCTTGGAACCGGGGCCCAGACCTTCTCCATTCCCATCTGAGCCCCCATAGGGCTCAATGTGAATGGGAGAGGGAGCTAACAATGAGCCAATTATGAGTGGCCCGTTGTTTGCTCCTTCTTCCCCTCGGGGGACCCGCTAAGGATGCCTGGTTTCACCAGGTGTCCTTACCGGGTCCCGCAAGGGGACCTCGTAATTTTGCGTAATGGGATTAACGGGTCCGCCTCCTTTAGCGGAGCCCATTAATCCATTACGCAAAAGTCATAATGAGGCCCATGTGTCTCTACCACGTAGCCCAAAACTTCACATACAACAATAATATTAAACCAGATGAAAACAAAAGTAGATAGAGTTGTACATTGTGAAGGCAGTTTAGTGAAACTTACCAAACACAGCTTAATTAATCATATCAAATTGTCATTAAAAACTCCTCAACATAAAGAACTATATTACATGTCCCTGCAACAATTTTTTAAACCATGGAGAAAAGAAGAAGACTTACTGGATACATATGACTCCTATGAAGACGCTTTCAAATCAAATAAAAGCACTATAACTGACGTAAACACAGTACAAAACAATGTTGCACAATGAACAGCAATACAAAGAAGAACTCCAGGCCCAACTAGAAGTGGACACTCCCGACAGTAGTCAACCTTCTGTTACAGGAAGCCAAGAATCACTTGGACAGCCACTAATAACAAATGAGGCAGAATTAGCTATGAGAGAAGAAGAAAACACCATGTGTCAGTATGAACAACCTACAGACGACTTTGCTGTACTGAAATCACAACTGAACAATGAGCAGCATAGCATTTCCCAGGAAATAATAAAACAAATTGAACATGGTGTGTAACATGAACATACAAACTGTACCTGCCGAGACTACAAACCTATACTGCTATAGGTGAGTGGTGAAGCTGGTTCAGGCAAAGCATTCTTATTCAAAATCATCAGCAAGTTCCTCAAACAATTGACAAACAACAAACTATCAGCTGTTGCAACTGCCCCCCACAGGTTTAGCTGCATACAACATAGGCAGTGTTACTTTACACTGATTACTACTCCGTCCAGTAGAACACCAAAACTAATTTGACTATTACCAACTTTCCACAGAAGCTGCAATGGAACTACGCAGAGTTTTCAATCAAATGAAAATGCCGCTAATAGATGAGGTGAGCATGGTCTCCAACCTAATGTTGGCTTTGATTCACCTCAGATTACAAAAGGCCCTCAAATCAGACTACGAAGAGCTCTTTTGAGGAAATCACATTATTGTTTTCGGAGATCTTCTTCAATTGACCACCAGTGAAAGGTGAACCTATTTTTAAAACCTTAGGGAACAAACTGTGCTGTAAAACTCTTGGCAGTATAGAAAATGTCAGCCTTTGGCAACATTTCCAATACAGAGAATTAACAGAAAACATGCGCCTGTCTGCAGACCTCACATTCGCCAACATTTTAAAAAGTATTAGAGTTGGTGTACTATCTCAAGAAGCACAAAGTAAGAAAAGTAAGGGGATCCATATTGGGAGCCCTCCCGCCCCCTGTACACTTTGAAATATTGTCAAAAAGACATTCAATAGTACATAATGAAACTTCACATATTAAAAATGTTCAATTCGAATCAATGATAGTCTCAGTTTTAGAAACAGAATAGGTATTTAATTGCGGAAAACAAAGCAAACATGTTTTATTTACTACAATTGATTGTAAGTATATTGGCATAAAGTGCAAAAAAAGGGAAAAGAGTGCACAAGAAACGGTAAATTCTGGGTGCTTGGCTGACGCGTTTCAAGGTATTTTCCTCTTCTTCTTGAGCCCAAAAGCACTAGGACACATTCAAGCAAGATATAGAGAGAGATCAAGTGGAGAGACAAAAAGTAGAGGGAAAAACAAGAGGGTAAATCCCATGAGTATGTTTTATTATAATTATTCCCAACAAACATTATAGGATACATAAGAGGGGACATACCATAGCGGTGGTGGTCAACTACCAAAGATGCAGAATACTGATTGTTATATGACATACTATTAATTCACTAGACAATCATCGCAATATCCAGTATCATACTGTTATTAAAACAAATCCAGTGTTTTACACATATGCCTCGTTTAAAAGGCGGTTGAAGGGGACCTGGTGAGCACCAATTTAGGCATAGCATTAGTTTCCTAGGTTCCTGGATAAGCTTGACCATAATGCATTAAGTGTAATAATGAATGGTGAATAATAAAGTGTAGTTCATTGAGTCTGACTGATAATCTGGTCATACATATGCTAGGTTGATGAAGGCTAATCAGGCTGATAATAGCGGCATCAAAGCTAAATGTGATTACACATAGTTAGAAAAGGCTAGTCAAAAATTTCAACCTTTTTGCGTGAAGTTGACAAATCCTAGAAATGTAGAAAATGCAGGGAAATTGCATTCAATTCGACACAATATGACTCACTCAGTCTGTCATTTTAAAACAAGGGATAGGGTCAATGTCCCTTGTTTTATTTTATAGTAAATGGTGACCATGTAATATATGTGGATTATGCCATCACTAAAACAGTAAAGTGAAACTCACTCGTGTGACTGAAAAGCGGGAATACGAGGCCGGAGGATGTCATCCACCTTGTATCCGAGGACTGCTATATTCTCATATGAGTGGCTTGATGTAGGCAAACTCTAAAGAAAATCGGTAATTACATGGACCCTATTAAAATATATGTCAAACGAGAAGATTGTGAAAAAATTGCGAAATCAACATTTAATGTGAAGTACCTTTAAAAGACAGAGCTGCCCTCAGAAGGTGCAACAGCACCGAACGTGTAGGGTGCTGCCATGTTGTTAACTGGAGGCGTCAGTCATAGTATCGGGAGAAGTTCGCTATTGTTCGTGTAAGACACACACTGGTTTTCGTTCCGTGTCTAAGATGACACAAAAGGAAGAGTAAAATACTCTAAAAATCCGTGTGGAAAGTGCCTCTGGAGAACTATATATTAATTAAAGCATGTACCTGTAAGCAGGCAGTATGCGCTGTGTCTGGATAAACTGCACTCAGGAAAGCGTGGCGGTTGCCACAGTGATGCGAGTCAGCGAGTCTTGTGTATGTTAGCCGCCATGATGGATCGGTCAAATGAATAACTGGAAGCGGCAGAGAAACTAAAAATGGAATAGATGTTAAACGTGTCTAAAGTGGGTTCTATTAGGGAGAATTCTCTGTTTAGGCTGAATTTCCTAACCTAGTGAGTCCCCCAGCAGCTTTGCTGGATTTCTGGAGTTTGTTTTTTCCATCCTGTCAAGAGTGAGACTCTTTTCTCCCACTCTTGGACGTGTATGTGTGTAATTCCTTTGAAATGTCAATGTGTTCGATGGGCTATGGGGTCTTTTACCCCATAGGGTCTCATATGTTTTTCTATGTATGTTACCCCGCACCCTATGTGCCGTAACACGGGGGCGCCCTAGCGGGTCCCCCACCATAGACTCCATACCCGGGGACTGACTACTGTCTCCCCGGGCATGTAAAGTCACCATTGGCTTTACTAGACCTAAATTTACTAACAGAACTAGTACAAACCATCTTATGTGGAAGTACTAGTAGGGGTAATTTGATTACTCCTGGATTTGTTACTCGAGGGGGCACTGTCCCGTCCCCCCTCGTCGAGTTTTGGCTGGTGGCAGTGGAAACTACTTGTTATGTTCGTCCACGAACATAACCCTATGGGATTCGTCCCATTGTTGGAGATTGATACTTTTTCTCATTAATCTCTAACGTACCACGTGTATTTCAGGGGTGGCGGGGAGTCCCACACGTGAATTGGCTGTGTGGGTCCTCCCAGCTGTTCCCTCTACACCCTCCACAGCCCCTGCAGGAGGCCCACACCACAGGGGACTACCCTGCACCCCTGCACATGTCCCGCAGGCAGCCCATCCACCATGGCTATGCCCCCCAGCCAACCCACATGTCACCTTGCACTATTGCCCACCAATGCATGTCTCCCAGCACCCCCACCCCCCACCAGTCAGGGGGACCCTCCACCTGGCCCCCACTCATGTCTTCCTGCATCCCCACCCCCCAGCACTGTGGGGCACACTCCACCAGGCCCCCACTCATGTCCACCTGCACCCCCACCCCCCAGCATCCAGGGGCAACCTCCACCAGGCCCCCACTCATGTCCCCCTGCACCCTCACCCCCCAGCATCCAGGGGCACCCTCTGCCAGGCCCCCACTCATGTCCCCCTGCACCCCCAACCCCCTGCATCCAGGCGCACCCTCCACCAGGCCCCCACTCATGTCTCCCAGCACCCCCACTACCCTGCATCCAGGGGCACCCTCCACCAGGCCCCCACTCATGTCTCCCAGCACCCACACCCCCAGCACTGTGAGGCACCCTCCACCAGGCCCCACTCATGTCCCCCTGCACACCCACCCCCCTGCATCCAGGGGCACCCTCCACCAGGATCCCACTCATGTCTCCCAGCACCCCCACCCCCCAGCACTGTGGGGCACCCTCCAACAGGCACCCACTCATGTCCCCCTGCACCCCCACCCCCCAGCACTGTGTGGCACCCTCCACCAGGCCCCCACTCATGTCTCCCTGCATCCCCACCCCCCACCAGTCAGAGGCACACTCCACCAGGCCCCCACTCATGTCTCCCAGCACCCCCACCCCCCAGCACTGTGGGGCACCCTCCACCAGGCCCCCACTCATGTCTCCCAACACCCCCAACCCCCAGCATCCAGGGGCACCCTCCACGAGTCCCCCACTCATGTCTCCCAGCACCCCCACCCCCCAGCACTGTGGGGCACCCTCCACCAGTCCCCCACTCATGTCCCCCTGCTCCAACACCCCCCAGCACTGTGGGGCACCCTCCACCAGGCCCCCACTCATGTCTCCCTGCATCACCACCCCCCACCAGTTGGGGGCACCCTCCACCAGGCCCCCACTCATGTCTCCCAGTACCCCCACACCCCAGCACTGTGGGGCACCCTCCACCAGGCCCCCACTCATGTCTCCCAGCACCCCCACCCCCCAGCACTGTGGGGCACCCTCCACCAGGCCCCCACTCACGTCCCCGTGCACCCCCACCCCCCAGCACTGTGGGGCACACTCCACCAGGCCCCCACTCATGTCTCCCTGCATCCCCATCCCCCACCAGTTAGGGGCACCCTCCACCAGGCCCCCACTCATGTCTCCCAGCACCCCCACCCCCCAGCACTGTGGGGCACCCTCCACCAGGCCCCCATGCATATATCCCAGCACCCCCACCCCCCAGCCTTGCGATTTGCCAGGGTATGTGTACTCCAGGGGTGCGCGGGTAGTCTCACACGCGATTCCATCAGGGTATGTGTATCATGGGTCCGCGTGAACTCCCACGCGCGATACCAGCAGGGTACATGTATTTTGGGGTGCGTGGGAAGTTTCACACGCAAATTTGCAGGGTACATGTATTTCGGTGTGTGCGCATGAAGTTCCACACACAATGTCAGCAGGGTACGTGTACTCCGGGTGCGCGACAAATTCCACACGCAAATCCAGCAGCCTACGTGTATTTCGGGGGTGCCGGGGAGTCCCACACATGAATTGGCTGTGTGGGTCCTCCCAGCTGTTCCCTCTACACCCTCCACAACCCCTGCAGGCGGCCCACACCACAGGGGACTACCCTGCACCCCTGCACATGTCCCGCATGCAGCCCATCCACCATGGCCATGCCCCCCAGCCAACCCACATATCACCTTGCACTACTGCCCAGCAATGCATGTCACCCAGCACCCCCACCCCCCACCAGTCAGGGGACCCTCCACCAGGCCCCCACTCATGTCTTCCTGCATCCCCACCCCCCAGCACTGTGGGGCACACTCCACCAGGCCCCCACTCATGTCCACTTGCACCCCCACCCCCCAGCATCCAGGGGCAACCTCCACCAGGCCCCCACTCATGTCCCCCTGCACCCTCACCCCCCAGCATCCAGGGGCACCCTCCGCCAGGCCCCCACTCATGTCTCCCAGCACCCTCACTCCCCTGCATCCAGGGGCACCCTCCACCAGGCCCCCACTCATGTCTCCCAGCACCCCCACCGCCCAGCACTGTGGGGCACCCTCCACCAGGCCCCCACTCATGTCCCCCTGCACCCCCACACCCAGCACTGTGGTGCACCCTCCACCAGGCCCCCACTTATGTCTCCCTGCACCCCCACCCCCCTGCATCCAGGGGCACCCTCCACCAGGCCCCCACTATGTCTCCTTGCATCCCCACCCCCCACCAGTCAGGGGCACCCTCCACCAGGCCCCCACTCATGTCTCCCAGCACCCCCACCCCCCAGCACTGTGGGGCAACCTCCACCAGGCCCCCACTCATGTCTCCCTGCACCCCCACCCCCCAGCACTGTGGGGCACCCTCCACCAGGCTCCCACTCATGTTTCCCTGCATCCCCACCCCCACCAGTCAGGGGCATCCTCCACCAGGCCCCCACTCATGTCTCCCAGCACCCCCACCCCCCAGCACTGTGGGGCACCCTCCACCAGGCCCCCACTTATGTCTCCCTGCATACCCACCCCCCACCAGTCAGGGGCACCCTTCACCAGGCCCCCACTCATGTCTCCTAGCACCCCCACCCCCCAGCAATGTGGGGCACCCTCCACCAGGCCCCCACTCATGTCTCCCTGCATCCCCACCCCCCACCAGTCAGGGGCACCCTACACCAGGCCCCCACTCATGTCTCCCAGCACCCCCACCCCCCAGCATTGTGGGGCACCCTCCACCAGGCCCCTACTCATGTCTCTCAGCACCCCCAGCCCCCAGCACTGTGGGGCACCCTCCACCAGGCCCCCACTCATGTCCCCCTGCAAGCCCACCCGCCAGCACTGTGGGGCACCTTCCACCAGGCCCCCACTCATGTTTCCCAGCACCCCCAACCCCCAGCACTGTGGGGCACCCTCCACCAGGCCCCCACTCATGTCCCCCTGCAAGCCCACCCGCCAGCACTGTGGGGCACCCTCCACCAGGCCCCCACTCATGTCTCCCTGCACCCCCACCCCCCTGCATCCAGGGGCACCCTCCACCAGGCCCCCACTCATGTCTCCCTGCATCCTCACCTCCCACCAGTCAGGGGCACCCTCCACCAGGCCCCCACTCATGTCTCCCAGCACCCCAACCCACTGCATCCAGGGGCACCCTCCACCAGGCCCCCACTCAAGTCTCCCAGTACCCCCACCCCCCTGCATCCAGGGGCACCCTCCACCAGGCCCCACTCATGTCTCCCAGCACCCCCACCCCCCAGCACTGTGAGGCACCCTCCAACAGGCCCCCACTCATGTCCCCCTGCACCCCCAACCCCAGCATCCAGGGGCACCCTCCACCAGGCCCCACTCATGTCTCCCAGCACCCCCACCCCCCAGCACTGTGGGGCACCCTCTACCAGGCCCCCACTCATGTCTCCCAGCACCCCCACCCCCCAGCACTGTGGGGCACCCTCCACCAGGCCCCCACTCATGTCTCCCAACACCCCCACCCCCCAGCATCCAGGGGCACCCTCCACCAGGCCCCCACTCATGTCTCCCAGCACCCCCACCCCCCAGCAGTGTGGGGCACCCTCCACCAGGCCCCCACTCATGTCTCCCTGCATCCCCACCCCCCACCAGTCAGGGGCACCCTCCATCAGGCCCCCACTCATGTCTCCCAGCACCCCCACCCCCCAGCATCCAGGGGCACCCTCCACCAGGCCCCCACTCATGTCTCCCAGCATCCCCACCCCCCAGCATTGTGCGGCACCCTCCACCAGGCCCCCACTCATGTCCCTCTGCACCCCCACCCCCCAGCACTGTTGGGCACCCTCCACCAGGCCCCCACTTATGTCTCCCTGCATCCCCACCTCCCACCAGTCAGGGGCACCCTCCACCAAGCCCCCACTCATGTCTCCCAGCACCCCGACCCCCCAACACTGTGGGGCACCGTCCACCAGGCCCCCACTCATGTCTCCCAGCACCCCCACCCCCCAGCCGTGCAATTTACCTGGGTACGTGTACCCCAGGGGTGCGCGGGGAGTCTCACACGCGATTCCATCACCCCACCCCCAAACCCCTGCATCCAGGGGCACCCTCCAACAGGCCCCCACTCATGTCTCCCAGCACCCCCATTCCCCTGCATCCAGGGGCACCCGCCACCAGGCCCCCACTCATGTCTCCCTGCACCCCCACCCCCCTGCATCCAGGGGCACCCTCCACCAGGCCCCCACTCATGTCGCCCAGCACCCCCACCGCCCAGCATTGTGGGGCACCCTCCACCAGGCCCCCACTCATGTCCCCCTGCACTCCCACCCCCAGCACTGTGGGGCACCCTCCACCAGGCCCCCACTCATGTCTCCCTGCACCCCCACCCCCCTGCATCCAGGGGCACCCTCCACCAGGCCCCCACTCATGTCTCCCTGCATCTCCACCCCCACCATTCAGGGGCACCCTCCACCAGGCCCCCACTCATGTCTCCCAACACCCCCACCCCCCTGCATCGAGGGGCACCCTCCACCAGGCCCCCACTCATGTCTCCCAGCACCCCCACCCCCCAGCACTGTGGGGCAACCTCCACCAGGCCCCCACTCATGTCTCCCTGCAGCCCCACACCCCCCAGCACTGTGGGGCACCCTCCACCAGGCCCCCACTCATGTCTCCCTGCATCCCCACCTCCCACCAGTCAGGGGCACCCTCCACAAGGCCCCCACTCATGTCTCCCAGCACCCCGACCCCCCAGCACTGTGGGGCACCCTCCACCAGGCCCCCACTCATGTCTCCCAGCACCCCCACCCCCCAGCCGTGCAATTTTCCTGGGTATGTGTACCCCAGGGGTGCGCGGGGAGTCTCACACGCGATTCCATCAGGGTACGTGTATCATGGGTCTGTGAGAACTTCCACACGTGATACCAGCAGGGTACGTGTATTTCGGGGTGCACGGGAAGTTTCACACGCGAATTTGCACGGTACGTGTATTTTGGTGTGTGCACGTGAAGTTCCACACACGACTGTGCCTGTGAGAGTGGGGTACGTGTATTCCAGGGGTGGGCAGGATTATTTACACGCTCGCCTACAACGCGCCAAAAAATAAAAGGACCAATCCTGAAACACGTACGCCAGCATGAAGCAGGCGCAAGTCCCGCGCAGCATAAAAGAGTGCGCAAACAACAAACAAGCTCAGACGCCAGGATGAATATACCGTTCCTAGCAGCAGTGGCCGTGGGATACCGCAGGAGGAGGAGAAGGATAGTCAGGGCCAGAATCTTCACACCCAGAACCAGCCTATTTCATATGCCAGATGACCAGGTGTATGGGAGGTACAGGTTTCCACCACACATAATACTCGACCTGGTCAGTGAGTGGGAGGATGACCTCACATCACCCACCTTGTGCTCCCAAGCACTCAGCCCCCTCGAGAAGGTCCTCAATGTACTGCACTTCTTGACCTCCTGGATCATTTAAGCGGACAAGTGCCATAGTGGGGGGGTGTCACAGGCCACGCATTCACGGTGCCTACACCATGTTTTGGCCATCATCACTGCACGCCCATCAGTCCGCAGGCACATATACCTGCCCAGAACACCTGCAGAAAGGCAGACTGTCAGCCAGGATTTCTACAGGGTGGCACAATTCCCCAAAGTGCTAGGTGCCATTGATTGCACCCTTGTGGCTCTATGTCCCCCCAGGGCATCTGAGCACATCTATAGAAACCGCAAGCACTGGCATTCCATCAACGTCCAGGTAGTATGTGATGCCAAGGGAATCATCACCTCAGTATATGCCAACTATCCAGGGTCCAGCATCTCAGCTGAGAGCGTACGTGTGAGTCGCTCCAGCTGCTGTTCTGTCCTCGTGTTAGCTGAAGCCTCAAGCTCAACCAGAGTTGCCCTGAGCTGACGGAGTTCCACCCTCAAGGCTTCCCTGTGGCCCTGGGACTCAATGGAAATGGCTTCCTGCAGAGTCTCCAGTGCCGCCCGCCTGTCCCTGTTGGACGCCAACATGTCCTCCCTGTGTGACTGGCTAATGGAGTCTGTTGCCTGCTGTAGTTGTTCAATTAGCCTTTCTTGGGGGACAATGGAAGTGGCCACCCTATCCGTGGCCTGAGCCATCATCTCAGTTGATGTTGCCTGTTGGTTGGCCATACCGTATATGGATTGCTCCCATGCGGTATTGCCAGGTGGCGTACGACCACCGCATCTGGGGAGCACCACACCTGCCTGGGGCAAGGCGAACTGCGCCTTGCTGTGCCGGCACTGCCTGAGGCTGCAGGACTGCATTCCCCCTCTGATCTGCTGGCCCAGGAACAGGATCAGATGTAGCGGAGTGTGACCATGCATCCGTAACCACCAAAGGCTGACCTACCAACACTGACAGTACAGAATCCCTCCCAGAGACACTTACCTGCGATGCAACATAGGTCTCATCATCTGAATCGACACCTGAATAGAGCTCGGGGGAGGTGCACCCAGAGACACCCCTTGAGATGACGGCCTGCAACAAGTGTGGTTTCTCACCCACCACCACACCACACCCCTCACTGGTGCCCAGTCAGGCCTGAGACCCCTCCTGGGTCTGCACCACCTCCACAACCCCAGCAGTATCAAGTGCGTCATCCCCTGCAAAGAAATGAAAGAAAAGAAATGGGAACAGGCATTAGCAACATGGAACACAATTAGGGCTGAGAAGCAACAGAAACAGTACTTCATTGACACATGTACCACATGACTGTAACCCTCCCATGCATGCACTGTCACTACGTATGAAGGGGAGACAAATGGCACACATTGATGACACCAAGATGAAAGACCAACAAATTTGCTGCATGCTGCCTAGCAGTGCCATCACACATTGGCCTGTGATTGGCATGTCCAATACACATACATGACACATGCAATCACACAGATGGCATGTACCCTAGCCATGTCACACATGTGACAATAGGACTGAGAAATGCCTAGTGAAAGTGGTGGAATGCAGGCAATCAGCCTGAATGAACACAGAATAACATGCAACTATGCTGTGTCAAGATGGCAATTCAAGGGCAACTGGCGTGAGGTTGGGATGAATGTCTACTGTTGCCAGAAGGGATACTGCAACACCCAAATCCTGGTGCGCAGAATGTATTGGATGAAGGACATGGGTGACCCAAACCACTCAGGCACACACCACCTCACCTGGCACTCAATCAGAAGCACTAACACACACGCCATGCACATGGATGACACACACATGCATGTGCACTCACCGGACAATGCCTCGTAATCTGGCAGGTCTCCCACACCTTGGATCTTTTCCTCCGTGACGTAGGTCCCAGCAACATACTCATGTGGAGTGAGTTCTATGTCCTCTGCCGGAGACCCACCTCCAGTCACTAGAGTAGCGGCATGACTTGAGGCCAGCTTTTTCTTTGCCCTGCGCTTAAGGTCATTCCAGCGTTTGTAACAATCATTAGCTGTGCACCTCACGAATCCAAGGGCACTTATGAGTTCTGCAATGGTCTGCCAGTGTGCCTGACGTTGTGCAGGTGTGGTCTTGCATCCTGCAGTAATTACCATTTCGCTGTCATGTGCAGACACATACTCCACAAGTGCATCAAGTTTGACCCGATTGAAGCAGGGCTTCCTTGGTGGTCCGGACTGTGTAGCCATGTCGGGGGCATCAGCCTGTACTGGACGAGCACTCTTCCTCTTCCGCTTGGAAGGTGGTGGTGATACTGAGTGTCCTACGCCGCTCTGGACACTAGGGGCAGGAGCCCCGGTGGACTGTGGACTAGGAGTGTGGGAATGAACACTCACCATGGGACTGGGTGCAGGCATTAGCTGAAGTGTGATGTAGTCAGGGGGAACATCAGCAGGATGGACTAGGACCGACACTGTCCTGGCTGGGACACTTAGAGCTGGGATGGATGGAGCTGCAGCTGGCCCTGCAGCCTCCCCACCCTGCCTACTTGGGGCAGCAGATGACATAGCTGCCCCTGATCCACATGGGCTGGTGACACCAACGTGCACCGCCACACGTGGCCTAGACCTGCTAACCTGGAAGTCAGCCATGGAGTCACCCAGTGCCAGGTCTGGTGCCACAATGGGCTGGTCCAACAAGGGCTGAGCAGGGATGGTGTCAGCCACGTTACCCTCAACCAGGGGGGGGCATGGGTGTCCCTGACTGGTCACCCACACATGGGGGGCTAGGGGCACCCTGCAAGTCCTGGCCAAGTCCCCTACCGTATTCACCACTGCCACTTCTTGTGGCTCGCCCACCTTTGCCACCCTTACCGCATGCTCGCCTCCCAACCATGGCACTGATGGAGTTGTGCATATCGGAGTTGCAGTAAACTATTGTCCTGGGCAATTGGGGGTCAAAGGGGTAGGGTACTAGATGGAATTCGTACCCTAGTGCTCTAGCAAGGCTGTATGTGACCCCTAGGGGAAGATGACGGGTCACGCAACGCACAGACACCCCGAAAAAGGGAGATAATGTGCATGCAACCCCTCCTAGACCACATGCGTGGAAAAAAAAACCTGCACTACGCTGTGGCTCCCAGAAATACAAAAATGAACGTATGTGTGTCACATGCAGCCTAGACTGACCTCTGAAGGGGTAGGCAACACACGGGGCAAGCACAGATGTCAAATACGTGCGCAACTCACCGTCTGCCATGAGAATTTGCGTGTAAAATACGCGCGTGTGCGCATTGGCAGCACCCCCGCCAAAAGAACAATTTTACGTTGTCTGAGGAGACAGGACAACAGGAGAAGTGGACGCTGTTTGAGGAAACAGGCCCAGGAAAAAGACAAGAAGAAAAAAATGCTGTCAGAGGTAACAGAGAGTACGAACTTGGAACGCTGTGAAGTAAATTGCGTGTGAACCGACAAGAAGTACAGATTTCAACCACTCGCTCTCCACGAAAAGCACGTACAAGGAAATGGCGTTCTACACGTACCTTTTAAACATGCCCACACGTCCAGCGTCACTTCCGCGTGTACGCGCTAAGGCCCCATCCTCCAATTACACGTGCTGACACTCTGACGTGCAGTCATTGGACGTGTAACATGCACCGGTGTACAGGGAAAGGCCCACGCACGCACGTCACAGACGCGCATACGCGCTGTTGGCCTTTGGGCCAATGAATTTGCGTACGTGTGCTGACGCGCTTACGTGCTAAGGCCCTTTCCTCGAATTACATGCAGACGTGCTGGATTTTCACGTGCCAAACCACTCCGTATCAAGCTGGCCAAGTGTAAGCACACGAAGACCACGCTCCTGCCCAGAAGGCCGAATTACTGCCCCCCAGAGCCCCGAGCATGCTCCCACCTGCCATCTGCTGCTGCCTGATTGCCTACTGCCCACGTGCCCAGCCATTTGCTGCCTGCACATCAGCCAGGGGTGCTGTTGCTGTGACCACCCCTGCTGGAACCGAAGACTCCCGACTGGGATTCCATCGCTCCACAGTCCAGCCCCAGGACCCAGTTGCCCACCCACTCCTGCCTCTGGGGTTGTCATGTTGGGCACTGCAACATCTGGCACCACGGACAACCCCCGGCCAGAGAGGCAGAGGAGCACCAGCTTCACTGACACCGAAGTTGGTGTCCTGGTGTAGCAAATCCTGGGACAGTATGATGCCCTTTTCAGAAGTTTGCGCGCTGACAAGGAAGGACGGACTCAGATCTGGACGGACATCGTGACTGCCATCGTGACTGCCATCAACGCGGAGGGGGTGGCAGTCCGCGACTTCCAACATGTCAAGAAGCACTGGGAGGACTTCAGGTCCAGGACCCTCAACAAGGCCCAGAGCCTCTTGAAGTCAGTGGATGCTAAGGGGCGCCAGGGCCACTTGTCGGACGATCAGATGAGCGTCCTGGAACGCATGTCTCCAGTGCTCCATGTCCAGGTCCTTGAGAGGCAGACCCGTCTGGAGTCGAGCGGTAAGTGTACATGCATCATGATTTTAAACTGTGCGTGTGGTGATGTGCCAGTAGTGTGCAGGTTGCACATCTGTTTGTATGGGGCCGAGTATGGGTGGGGGTGTACAGGGCCATGAGGCTAACACATGCGAGGGCTGTCGTGTGGGAGTAATGGATGGTGCTTGTGTGTGTAGGCTTGCATGCCAAATGCAGTTGTGTGGGCACACATGTTTGGATGAATGTGTAGTTAAATAGGCATTTTCGTGATGTCATGGATGTTGTTTTCAGCTGCATGTATCAGCACTGTGTACATGTGCATGTGTGTGTATTTGACAAGGGTGCAACAGTGATGCAA
Source organism: Ambystoma mexicanum (assembly GCF_040938575.1). Lineage (NCBI taxonomy): Eukaryota > Metazoa > Chordata > Amphibia > Caudata > Ambystomatidae > Ambystoma > Ambystoma mexicanum. Next base: position 954,452,977 of record NC_090937.1, on the reverse strand, counting down.
CATGGATGCATGTGACAGCGGGATGTGGAAGCCTGATTGGCAGATGTGACATGGATGCCCATCTGAACACTGCGACAGTTGGCAGAGGTGTACACATGCATGCAAGTGTGGTGGTGTGTGTGCATGTGTAGTGCACTCCCTGTGTTGCATGTGATGTCTGGCTCACCTTTGCCTGCTCATGCTGTTGTATGTGTATGGATGGTGCTGCCTGTTGCAATATGGCTGTGTATGGCTCACGTGTGCGAGTTGAAATGACATGTGTGTTGGCGAATGTGATGCCATGTCTGAGGTTTCCAAATGCCACTCATGTACAACTGTCATGTGTTTATGTGTCCATTGTACAGTGCCCTGATGCCTGTGTTTTGTTTCTCCCTGTCTGCAGCGTGGTGCCCCTGACTGGTGGGGGTGGGTGTGCTGGGAGACATTAGTGGGGGCCTGGTGGAGGGTGCCCCTGACTGGTGTGGGGTGGGGGTGCAGGGAGACATAAGTGTGGGCCTGGTGGAGGGTGCCCCACAGTGCTGGGGGTTGGGGGTGCTGGGAGATATGAGTGTGAGCCTGGTGGAGGGGGCCCCAAAGTGCTGGGGGTGGGGGTGCAGGGAGACATGAGTGGGGGCCTGGTGGAGGGTGCCCCTGGATGCAGGGGGGTGGGGGTGCAGGGGGACATGAGTGGGGCCTGGTGGAGGGTGCCCCACAGTGCTGGGGGGTGGGGGTGCAGGGAGACATGAGTGGGGGCCTGGTGGAGGGTGCCCCACAGTGCTGGGGGTGCAGGGAGACATGAGTGGGGGCCTGGTGAAGGGTGCCCCTGGATGCAGGGTAGTGGGGGTGCAGGGGGACATGAGTGAGGCCTGGTGGAGGGTGCCCCACAGTGCTGGGGGGTGGGGGTGCAGGGAGACATGAGTGGGGGCCTGGTGGAGGGTGCCCCTGGATGCAGGGCGGTGGGGGTGCTGGGAGACATGTGTGGGGGCCTGGTGGAGGGTGCCCCACAGTGCTGCGGGATAGGGGTGCAGGGAGACATGAGTGGGGGCCTGGTGGAGGGTGCCCCTGGATACAGGGGGATGGGGGTGCTGGGAGACATGAGTGGGGGCTGGTGGAGGGTGCCCCTGGATGCATGGGGGTGGGGGTGCTGGGAGACATGAGTGGGGGCCTGGTGGAGGGTGCCCCTGACTGGTTGGGGGTGGGGGTGCAGGGAGACATGAGTGGGGGCCTGGTGGAGGGTGCCCCTGGATGCAGGGGGGTGGGGGTGCTGGGAGACATGAGTGGGGGCCTGGTGGAGGGTGCCCCTGACTGGTGTGGGATGGGGGTGCTGGGAGACATGAGTGGGGGCCTGGTGGAGGGTGCCCCTGGATGCAGGGGGGTGGGGGTGCTGGGAGACATGAGTGGGGGCCTGGTGCAGGGTGCCCCTGACTGGTGGGGGGTGGGGGTACAGGGAGACATGAGTGGGGGCCTGGTGGAGGGTGCCCCTGGATGCTGGGGGGTGGGGTATGGGAGACATGAGTGTGGGCCTGGTGGAGGGTGCCCCACAGTGCTGGGAGGTGAGGGTGCTGGGAGACATGCGTTGTTGATCAGTAGTGCAAGGTGACATGTGGCTTGGCTGGGGGGCATGGCCATGGTGGATGGGCTGCCTGCGGAACATAGGCAGGGGTGCAGGGTGGTCCCCTGTGGTGTGGGCTGGCTGCAGGGGCTGTGGAGGGTGTAGAGTAAACACCTGGGAGGGCCCACACAGCCAATTTACGTGTAGTCCTCCCCGCGCACCCCTGAAATACACGTGCCCTGATGGAATTGCGTGTGATACTTCCTGCCCACCCCTCAAATACACGTACTCTGATGGAATTGCGTGTGATACTTCCCGCGCACCCCTGAAATACACGTACCCTGCTGATTTTGCGTGTGATACTTCCCGCGCACCCCTGGAATACACGTGCCCTGATGGAATCGCGTATGAGACTTCCCGTGCATGCCTGGAATTCACGTGCCCTGATGGAATAGCGTGTGATACTTCCCGCGCACCCCTGGAATACACGTACCCTGATGGAATCGCGTGTGATACTTCCCGTGCACCCCTGGAATACACGTGCCCTGATGGAATCGCGTGTGTTACTTCACGCGCACCCCTGAAGTACACGTACCTAGGAAAATCGCGTGTGATACTTCCCGCGAACCACTGAAATACACGTTACCCGCTTGGCGTTTGCTGTTTGGCAGCCCTGTGAACTGGTCCAGGGTTAGCGCAGCCCTTTGCGATGAATTGGGAATTTTGAAGGCTTTTCCTTGCACAAGGGCGTTCTTGGGGGCGTAACTGGCGCTGCTGCAGGGTCGCTGCGCCACTCTGCGCCACGGCTGGTTTTGGAGGCTGGAATCCATGAATACGCTGGGCGATGAAATGGATTTTATTGCATGCGGCTGGCGCAGTTTATCGCACGGTGACACTGTGCGCCAGCCGCGTGCGCCACTTTTGTGCGAAATTCTATGAATTACCCTGCATATATCTTCAGATTAAACATCTTAAAGAGAACTCTTCATTCAGACCCCTTGGATCTAGGGTGTCCAAGCAATGGATTCAGTATTTGTGATGTCATCTTTGATGTCCTGGGTGTTAGTCTTAGCAGTGCACGGTGGCAGAGAAAGTTGTGTTTGCTTAGTTTACCATAACTGGCGAATTTCTAAGGTTTTTTTGTTTTACCTGTAACCATAACGTCCCTGTAACAATGTTTATCCATTGAATTTCATAGGTTTTTATTAGTGCAACTTAACCATAACGTCCCTTTAACAAAGTTTTTTCATCGAATTTCATAGGTTTTTATTAGTACAACTTAACCATAGCGTCACTTTTACAATGTTTTTTCAGTGAATTTCATGAGTTTTTATCAGTGCATGCTACTTTCCTACAACTTTCTAATATCATTCTTACCCAATAACCAATATTTTTGTCCAATAAACAAGGTTTCACCATAACATTCTGTTATTTCCCATTTTGTAGCATCATTCTTAACACGTCTATACACTTTTTGTAATTTTTTGAAATAATTTTGCATTCGTAGATGTCCGTGAACGTCTGACTTCATCGCAGACCTTCTGGACAGTGCCACATGACAATATGAATAGCGGCATATTGACATGTTCACGAAGGCGTCTGCACTTCGTGATCAGAATCTGGGCTTCGAAGACAGTTCGGAACTGCATTTTCTACTGATCTAGGAACTTTCAACTTCAAAATTTCCATTGCACACCTCCTATAACTTTTCGTACTCATTATCCATTAAAAATCTAGTACACAGTACATATCTGGAATAATTTTATCAAAACTGCTATTTATCTTAAAAATGGCATCAGTTATTGCCATCCCTCCTCCCCCAAGAGCCACCACCACCAGCTGGAGGACCTTCACAACAAAAAAAGCACAGTAAATCCAAAGACAATGAAGAGGACCAAGAAGATGAGGTAGAGGAAGTGCCTACTTCTAGCACCAAGATCGAATCATGGGTGTGCCAGTTCTTTAATACTGTTGGGAGTATACCAAAGGCTAAAGCTATCAAAGTGAAATACACTGAGTGCAAATTTATACTCAGTCGCAGACTACCTGGACAGTACTCCTATGGGACCACCTCCATGCGCCAGCACACCAAATCCAATGACCCCAATGCTCTCAGAAAGGTTCTCCTTTATCAGCAAGTAGTAAGCTGTCTTCCTCCACCTCCTCTTCCTCAACATATATGGTACCCACACAGCCTGATGTCTGCGGGCTTCAAAGCATTAAAAATAAATAAATATATAAATACATTAATTAATAAATAAATAAGGAGGGCTCTGGACTATTATTGTCCATTGCAGCCACTGAAATGGGGATAAAGGCCATAAGCACCCCTGGTTCCCAAAGCGTGAACCCAGCTTGCAGTGTCCCGCTGTAAGAAGGAAACCAACATTACTGGGAATTTGACTATGCTCTGATGTTTTGGTTTTGGGTAGTTAGTAGTGTATTGGGTGAAGAGGGTATGTATTGAAGAGTTTGTGCATTTGCTGTAATTTTTGTTTTAGAATGTTAATTGAATCAGATATGTTTTGAGGTGGTTGTGTTATGTTTTTGGCTTATGGTCAGTTGGCAGGAGTTTACTTGCATGGGTGTGTTATGCTGTGGTGGTTGTGGCGAGGGCCTAGAGTCTTTGGTGCATGACTGAAGACTCTAGGCCCTGGCCACAACCACTGCAGTATAACACACCCACACAAGCAAACATTTTGAGTGTGGTATGTGGGCTGCATAGGGGTTATGTTTTAAAAGGTTTGTGTACTGATTGACAGTAGTGTAATAGTGTTTATAGGATAGGGGACATGTGTGGTAGTTGGTTTGTTGGATTGTGTTCAGAATGTTGGCATATAAGGTTCTAGGTTTTTTTGGGTTGTAGTTAGTGCTTAGGTGTTTGTTTGCACTGGTTGTCACTTCATTGTATACTTATTGTTTGCTTTGTTGAGGCTGTATGTAGAGTTTTGACCAGGCCATGCAGTGAAGACTGTAGGCCGTGGCCATCACCACTGCAGCATAAGATACCCATGCAAGTAAACAGTTTGGGTTGTGGTCTATGGTCAGGTGTTTGCTTGCATGGGAGTGTTATGGTACAGTGTTTGTAAGTCCAATCATTATATGCTTCACATTTGCTTTGATGAGGCTTTATGTAGAGTTTTGGCCAGGCCATGCAGTCAAGACTGTAGGCCTTGGCCACAACCACTGCAGCATAAGATTCCCATGTAAGCAGACATTTTGGGATGTGGTGTATGGTTAGGTGTTTGCTTGCATGGGTGTGTTATGTTGCGGTTTTTGTGAGTCCAAACATTATATACTTACTGTTTGCTTTGTTGAGGCTGTATGCAGTTGTTTCATGACATGGGAAATTGGAGTATACATTGTTTTGTCAATTTCTGTGATAAAAGAAAAGATTGCATGTTAGTGTACATAGTGTGTAATGAGTTACTGCCTTGCATAGTAGATATTTCTGTATTTTGTCGACCGTCATAGTTAGTACTTTAGAAGTACTATAGTTCAAACCAGTACACTGTGCAATTTGCTCAGTTTATGTGTTTGTTCATAAAATCATTGGGTCTGTGGGAACAAAAATCCATGCAGGATTTAAAAAAAACTTTCTACGTTATGATACAATGGGCCTCATTACAAGTCAGCCGGTCTGCTACTGTTATTTCCAGACCGGCTGATTCTGATTCCTGCAGGCGGGAGGTGTAACTCATGCCAGGTCTGACCTGGCGGGAGTAATACCACCCGCCTGCAGGCAGACATGGAAACACCGGCTCTGTCAAAGACGGAACTGGTGTTTCCATGGTCCCCATCATCATGCAGTCCTATGGGTCTCCATGGGAATGGGGCTTAACAGAATTCTGCCTCCAGAATTACCAGGTCACCAGGGTTGTAATGCCCCAGTGATTCCAGCAATCACGGAGGTGGAATGCAATCACTGGTCCGGCGGCAGCCTGCTGGTTTTTCCAGCACGGCTACTGCTGGACACCTAATGAGGCCCAATATCTTTCTGTGATTGATTTAAATAGGAGGAATTGAATAGATGCATGGTTTCTGGTTTGGAAGTGGTGGTAGTATTGTTGCAATTAGATACCAGTTGGCGTATTCTAATTGTTTATTTCTTGTTGCATTTTAGCAGCATTCATTTATCTGTTTGGTTGTTGCAGAATCTTGGGGCAGTTAGATACCTGTTGGCGTATTCTAACTCTTGATTTGTTGTTGCATTTTAGCAGTATTTATTTATCTATTTGGTTTGTGTAGAATTTTGGGGCAGTTAGATTCCTGTAGGCATATTTTAACTGATGATAGTTTTGAAGATGTTGAGGGTATCTTTATACGTAGTAAGTGTTGCAGGGTTTCCTTAGAAAAATGTTAAGTGCTATTTTCTGGTTGTACGTAGATACTAATTGACGTATTCTAACTGTTTATAGTTTCTCACTTTTAGATAGCTGTTGTCTTATTCTATTAGTCTATGGATTTAAGGGTTATTGGGGACATGTTGTCGATGTTTATACTCAGATTAGTGAATACATTTTGGTTTTAAGAATATTAAGTAAGTGTTTACAAGATTTGCTGGTAATCTCTGATTTAGAGTAATGGAAATGTCATTACATTCCAACCATCCACAATTCTTTTTTATGTATGCACTGTAATGACCTGCATTGGTTGAGGCTACGGCGTGGTAGATTATGCCTACTGTTGTGAATGTTTTCTTACCAAGTGATACTTGTCCATGTGTGAATCCAATCAGCTTGCAGTTGTTTTTGGTACCATCTGCATTGTAACACAAAAGCATTACTTTCACATATTCACTATGTGACTGTATTTGTAAGGTAGAACGATTATCGGAATTGCAGTTAGTACATAATCTGCCATGGTTTGCTTTTTGTACAAGTTGCTGAAATGCAATGGATTCACAGTTAGATATGGATACATACACGAAGCGTTCATTAGGGACTTGTTCCTGTGCCACATGGTTGCAGAGAGTGCATGTATGTTTCAACATGTAGGAAATCTTGAACATTTCATTTATAGGTATGTTTTTGTTTTCCAGTACTTATAGTAAGTACATAAGACATTCTTGTGGATCTTATTGTGTATTGATAGTGAATCTGACTATTCCAGCACAGTAGTCCAATTCCTGCCTTATTCCAGAAACACTGTAAGTAATGTCAGGATTGTTGGTTGCATTTCTGTGAAGGACTAACATTTGCAAACACAATTGGTCTGTCCCGTTTAAGTAAATGTTTTGAACAATTGGTGGCAATTGGAATAAAATATGTATTGCTACATTTGCATAGCAATTTACTCCAGTTGTATTTGCAAATGTGAATGGACCAGACCGTTTTGTATCTAAGTTATTTGTTGGGAGTGCGCGTTGTTTCTTTGAAGAGGGACTTGATTTTATTTCTACAGTAGATCCTTCTTTGGTTGTGGTTATTGATGAAGTACTAGCTTTTTTAAATTTCTTTTGAGGTATTGCTGTGAGATCCTGTATAATTTCAGTCTGAAGTAGTTTTCTTTTAGGAACTAGATTTTTGAGGAACAGGATAGGTTTTGAGATGGGGTGCGTAGAGTGCACATAGTCTATTGTATTCTAGAATGCAAGAAATATCAGCGTTTACTTTAATTGCATCAAAGTTGACTAGAAATAGTCCTTCAAGTTTACATAGGCGTGATAGTGCTACATAGCTCATGCCTTCTTTAAACACTGTGTTGCCAATATCTATCAGTGCTTCATCTAGGGTAAGAACTTGTGATTTATTAATGATGGCTGCGTATGCTAGAGATAGAGAAAATTGTTCTCTGCGTACATACATGTCTTTGAAAAGAATGAATCGGGATGTTGAGCGTCCTATCTTTTTAACTTCTGATAATTTGTCAAAGTGAATATTGACAAACTGAATGTTGTTGTCACGTGGTTATGGTTGAAAGCTAACAACTGTACCAAGTGCTCCATTAACTAGTCCTTGCTCAACGTGAAGGTTACGTTTGAGCATTACGCTACAGTTTAAAGATAATTTTAATATGTTCTCCAAACTAGCTGTGTTAGAGAAAGAGTTTTGTAAGGTATTTAGTCGCGCTGTGGCTTGTTCACACATGGGTAGTGTCATAATGTGCATGTCCAGTTTGTCTGTGGAGCAAAGTTGAACTATTGGTTGCATTTCTTTTTTCAACATTGTTTCATTGAATTGTGCACAGCTTGCAAGAGTTGGCATCAAGGACATACAGTTTACATTGTTGTGTGATAATTGTTCCATGACATCAGTAGCACATGAGTTATGGCCATAGAGTGCATCGATGTGCCTGGTATTTAATATAGATTGTGCTTCTTGAGATAGTACACCAACTCTAATACTTTTAAAATATTTGGCGTAGGTGAGGTATGCAGACTGATGCATGTTTTCAGTGAATTCTTCGTATTGGAAATGTGCTGCCAAGAGTTTTATGGCATAGTTTGTGCCCTAAGGTTTTAAACGGGTGTTAATCCAAGAAGATCTCCAAAAACAATAATGTGTTTTCTTCCAAAGAGTTCTTTGTTGTCTGTTTTGAGGACCTCTTGTAATCTGAGGTAAATCAAGGCTAACATTAGGATGGAAACCATGCTCACCTCATCTATTAGCAGCATTTTCATTGGTTTTAAAACTCTGTGTAGTTCCAATGCAGCTTCTGGAGAAAGTTTGTAGTAGTCTAATTTGTTTTGGTGTTCTACTGGAAGGAGTAGTAATCGGTGTAAAGTAACACCGCCTAGGTTGTAGGCAGCTAAACCAGTGGGGGCAGTTACAACAGCTGACAGTTTGTTGTTTGTCAATAGTTGGAGGAAGTTGCTGATGATTTTTATTAAAAATGTTTTGCCTGAACCAGCTTGACCACTCAAGTATAGTAGTATAGGTTTGTACTCTTGACAGGTAAAATATTTAGTTTTATGTGGCATACAATCTTCAATTTGTTTTGCTATTTCTAGGAAAATGCTACGCTGCTCATTGTTTAGTAGTGATTTCAGCAGGGCAAAGTCTTCTGCAGATTGCACATACCGACACATGGTGTTTTCTACTTCAGTCATTGCTAATTCTGCTTCATTTTCTATGAGTGGCCGCCAAGTGGTTCTTGGCTTCCTGTTACAGAAGGTCGACTGCTGTCAGGAATGTCTACATTTAGTTATGCATGGAGTTCTTAATCTTGTTGCTGTTCATTGTGTAACATTGTTTTGTACTGCGTAAAGTTTATGTCTGTTATAGTGCTTTCATTTGCTTTGGAAGCATCTTCATAGAAGTCATGGGTATCTAATAAATCTTCTTCTTTTCTCCATGGTTTAAAAAGTTGTAGTGTTAGGCGGAAACCTGTGCCGTTCCCTCTGGGACCACTACAAAAGATTTAGGACTACAGGTGGTTGGCGGTGAACCCACTTGGTAGCAGTCTGTACCACACAGATTCACTTGGTAGCTGTGGCTGAGCAGTCAGACTTCCCCCAAGAAGAGTTGAGCAGTATGTGGAGTATACAAGATAGGGCAATTCTTCACAGCAAGACAAGCAAACAAGCAACGAGGCTTAGTGTAAAGATATTAAGGTATTTATTTATAACGAAACATCTATCAAAAACACTATGGCAAATTCACGGCAAACAAATCAAACACAATTACTCTACGAAGAAGAAAACGATCAATCCCCCTAGCAATATTTCGACAAGTCTAGGTTCTACCGGTATCACTTATTGTCAGACAGAGGTGTATACCTCAACCAAGATGGCACTCTAATATTAGTTAGCACGGGAGAGAAAAAGATAGGCAGGTTATGAAATCAACACAGTTCAATCTTTTGCGGATAAAATGCAAGGCAGGAAGGCAAGAATCACAGTAGATCGTAAAGTTCAGAGGCCAGGCCCACTCGGAGAGAGGCAAGGCGCGATGTACCAAAAAGTCTCTAGTGGAGAAGCATTCAAGTCTTTGTAGCAAATTGTTATCGGCAGATTGAACCAGTTCAGAACAGTAAATGAGAAAAGCTTGGAGGCGACGGAATGGAGAGGATTAAGACACCTCACTCGAACCGATCGAAAAGGGAAGCCAGGCGGACACGGTACCTTGTTGTGGAGGGCAGCTCCGGCGGGGCAGTTGTTCCTGGTGGTGGATGCACGTCTGGTCTTTGCCAAGAGTAGAGATGATCTCGTCGTCGAATAAAAGTGAAGTCCGGTGCACCACCAGGGAAGAGACCAGCCGCGGAGTGCTCTGTCACAAGGCACCTTTTGGTCGCGGTACAGGGGTAGTGGCTATCCGGTTGCCGAGGTGCTCCGCACGGGCAATTCGACCACTGCGTCCTGAGGCGAATAAAAAGCAAAGGGGACTGGTTGTTCCCACCAGTCAGGGGAAGAGACTCTCCGGCAGGGAGATCTCCTCTGTCGTAGGGAAGTGGTGAGTCGGTTCTGCAGGGCTCCACCGGAGGTGTTGTCATGCAGGTCAGTTCAGCGTTACCCTCGTCGGATGTTTAGGTCCTGTGGCGACTTCTGAAGATCCAGTCCCAAAAGCCCTGCTTTTATGCAGAAAATCCCCATTCATTCAGTCTAGCTGTCAATCAACACATGCTAAGTGGTGAGCGGGAAGGCTCACCACCTGGGCCAATCACTCCGGAGTGCGACTGGAGTTGGCAAGGCAACTCGGTCCAGGGTGCCTAAACCCCCTCCCACACCCCTGTGGTAATCCAGACAGAGTTGCACCACTTTGGAGGGTCTCTGTACAGAGGCCCGCCAAAAGTGGAACAAAGGGCTCAACCTTTGGTTTAGGAGTCACAGAGACGAACACAGACGCCATTTTACAAACGGAGTTCTGGCAGAAAATACCCTCCGATAAACTTATTTAAGATAAGTAGACCGGTGGTACGTTAGAGATTAACGAGAAAAGTATCAATCTCCAACAATGGGACGAATCCCATAGGGTTATGTTCGGGGTCGAACATAACAAGTAGTTTCCACTGCCACCAGCCAAAACTCGACGAGGGGGGACGGGACAGTGCCCCCTCGAGTAACAGATCCAGGAGTAATCGAATTACCCCCACTCGTACGTCCACAATAAGATGGTTTGTACTAGTTCTGTTAGTAAATTTAGGTCTAGTAAAGCCAATGGTGACTTTACATGCCCGGGGAGACAGTAGTCAGTCCCTGGGTATGGAGTCTATGGTGGAGGTCCGCTAGGACGCCCCAGTGTTACGGCACGTAGGGTGCGGTATAACACACATAGAAAAACATATGAGACCCTATGGAGTAAAAGACCCCATTCCCATAGAACACATTGGCATTCAAAGGAATTACACACACATACATGTCCAAGAGTGGGAGAAAAAGAGTCTCACTCTCGGCAGGATGGAAAAAACAAACTCCAGAAATCCAGCAAAGCTGCTGGGGTACTCACTAGGTTAGGAAATTCATCCTAATCAGAGAATTCTCCCTAACACTCACCACCCCAGACTAAGGGACAGGAGGATTTAATCCACTCCTGGATGAATCTCATACCTCTAGTTGATGACATACATCCTAGAGAGACAATCAGCATTTTGGTGGTGACATCCTGACCTGTGCTCAATGGTGAAATCAAACCCTTGCAGGCAGATCGACCATCTCAATAGTTTTGGGTTTTCCCCTTTCATTTGCATTAACCATCTCAAGGGTTGGTGGTCAGTCTGAATGACAAACGTAGAACCATACAAGTACGGCCTAAACTTCTTCAGAGCCCACACAATAGCAAAGCACTCTCTTTCTATTGTTGCCCACCTTGTCTCAGGATCCTTCAGCTTGCGGCTGATGAAGCAAACAGGGTGCTCCCTACCTTTCCCATCCAGTTGACTGAGTACGGCACCTATTCCTACATTCGAAGCATCTGTCTGCACAATTAAGTGTTGGCGGTAATCAGGAGCTCTGAGTACTGGGACTTGGCAAAGAGCCTTTTTCAGGTTTTCAAAAGCCTGATTGCACTCCTCGTTCCATTTAACCTTTTTAGGAAATTTGGGCGAGGAGATGACATTCAGTGGAGAAGCTATGGTCCCATAGTTCTCTTTGAAATTCCTGTAATACCCAGTGAGGCCTAGGAAGGCTCTCACTTGGGTTTGAGTAGTCGGTGTTGTCCAATTTTGCACAGCTTCAATCTTACTGAGCAAAGGCCTTATTTCTCCACCTCCTACCTCATGCAAAAAAGATAGACTACCTTACTCTGTACAATTTGGCATTTACTCGCCTTTATGGTCAGATTGGCTCGTCCAAGAGCCTACAAAACATCTCTCAGGTGGATTACATGTTCTTCCCAGGAATTGCTGAACACTGCGATGTCATCCAAGTATGCCATGCAGAAGTCCTCCATCCCATTCAGAACCTGGTTTACCATCCGTTGAAACGTAGCAGTTGCATTCTTCAGCCCCAAAGGCATTACATTAAATTGGTATAAGCCAAGGGGGGTAGAAAATGCAGTTTTCTTCTTGGCATGGTTTGTCAGGACTATTTGCCAATAGCCTGACGTCAAGTCAAATGTGCTGAAGAACTTGGCGGCGCCATGTTTATCCACCAACTCATCTGTTCTTGGCAAAGGGTGGGCATCAGTCCTGGTGACTGCATTAAGAGCTCTATAATCCACGCAGAATCTAAGCTCTTTAGATCCGGCCTTTGGTACTAACACAACTGGGCTAGACCATGGACTAGTAGAGGGCTCTATTGCCCCGAGATCGAGCATCTTGCTGACCTCACCTTTGATGTGGGTTCGTACGTTTTCTGACATGCGGTATCCTCTGCTTTTGACTGGCAGACAGTCACCAGTGAGTATGTCGTGCTGGTCCCAAGGGGTCAAGCCTGGTGAAAGCGAGAACAGAGAGGCAAACTGATTCAACATAGATTTGCACTCTTCTTATTGCTCGGGTGTCAGATTGGAGGAGAGATTTACTCCTTCAATTTTTTCATCTAAAGGTAAGCCTCTGAGGAGATCCGGAAGAGCTTCTCTCTCTTCTTCTTCCTCGGATGATGCTAGAAGCAACGCTCCTACCTCCGGTCGCGAGACATACGCTTTAAGTCGGTTGGTGTGAAAGACTGTCGGAGCCTCCTTGGGATTGCCCAAGTCCACCAGATAGTTAACCTCTCCGAGTTTACCCACTACTCGGAAGGGTCCCATCCACTTATCTTGCAAGGCCCTCTGCCTTGTTGGGATCATAACGAGAACGAGCTGGTCTTGAGCAAACTCAACCATGTTAGCCTTTTGATCGTGCCAGTGCTTGACCAATGCTTGTCCAGCTTTCAAGTTATCGCTTGCTTCCTTCATCATGTGTGACATTCTCCTCCGGAGACCTATCACGTAGTCAGTCACTCTGACTGGTTTGGGGGAAGGAGCACTCTCCAACCCCTCCTTAATCAGGGACAATGGACCTCTGACGGGATGACCATAGAGTAGTTCGAAGGGTGAGTAACCTACACCTTCCTGAGGGACTTCTCTATAAGCAAAGAGAAGGCATGGCAGTAGAAGGTCCCACTAATGCTTAAGGGGTTCCTCTAAAGCACCTATCATGCTCTTCATGGTTCGGTTGAACCGTTCTATCAACCGATTGGTTTGTGGGTGGTACGCCGTTGAGAACTTGTAAGTAACTCCGCAGGTTTTCCACATGGCTTTCATGTAGTTGGACATAAAGTTTGATCCCCTGTCAGAGATTACTTCCTTAGGAAACCCGACCCTAGTCCGACCCTAGTAAAAATACCAAGGAGGGCCTTAGCCACAGCCGGGGCTGTAACAGTCCTCATAGAAATTGCCTCAGGATACCTAGTAGCATGGTCTACTACAACAAGTATAAACCTGTTTCCTGAGGAGGTTGGAGGATCAAGGGGACCAACAATGTCAATCCCTACTCTCTCAAATGGGATTCCCAAAACTGGGAGAGGCACTAAAGGTGCCACATTCTTGGAGCCAACCTTACCAGAGGTCTGGCAGGTGTGGCAGCTCCTGCAGTGTTTTTCTACTTCGGCCCCCATCTTTGGCCAATAGAAGTACAGCGAGAGCCTTTCCTTAGTCTTCTTGAAACTGAAGTGACCAGCCAAAGGAATCTCGTGGGCTAACTGCAAGAACTGTGGTCTGTTCTCTTGGGGCACTACAAGTCGTTTGTAGTATCCAGGTGCAGACTCGGTCGGTTCACTGTAGAAGAGGCCATCTTCCCAGTGTAACCTGTATTTCCCAGGCTCTTGCCCTGCAGCCTGAGCTTCTGTCTGGTGGCGAAGACCTTCCAGAGTTGGACATTCTCTCTGTCCCTTACTGAAGTCTGCCCTGCTGGGTCCACCTTCTGCCAGTAAAGACTGCTGCTCAGGATGGTCAACAGGATCCAGATCTCCAATGAGTTCCTGTCCTTCCATTAGCTCTTCTTCAGAGTCTAACTCTACCACACAGGGTTGTACCTCCCTCTCAGCCTCGGCTGGAGGTGGAGTTACGGGCGTAACTTTGGACAACCGCGGGGAAGTCCGTGTTGGCTGCACCGGAATGCTGGCTGCTGGTTTCGGGATAGAAGTCTTAGGTTTCCCTTTCGCTTCTGATTTCTTGGAGACAGCGGCCGACAATTCCAGTGGAGCAGGAGTGATTTCTTTCTTCATCATCTCCTGGAGAGTACCTCGCATGGTCCTCTCTCTTGCAGGTCTGGTTAGCTCCTGTAACCGTTTACTAGGAGGTCTGGGAGTATGTGATACAACTCCGAGAGTTTTCAAATCGTTACCCAACAGTACGCGTCTTGGTACCTCACTCTGTATGCTGACAGGTATCTTCACAGTCATGTAGTTACACTGGATGAGAACTGGTAATTGGGGAAGCATCTGCACAGGCCCTCCAGCTAACTTGGTGAGGCGTTTGGGTGCCTTAGCAACATCCTCAGCCTGAAAAAACGATGTATCCACCACAGTTATGCTGGCCCCAGTTTCCCTAATAGCAGGAGTCTCCTGACCATTCACCTGGACACTGTCCTTATAATGCTCTTTAGTATTATCGGGGATAGAATTATAGACATCTAAATTCTGTTGTTCCCACAACCCCAGAGATACTAAAGAAACGCTGGCTGAGACTCCAATGGGTTCGTCAGCTAGCAGTAGAAAGTTTCCACTTGCCATTTGGACTTCCTCCTCTGGAGCGAAGGCTAAGGAGACAAGCTGGACCCCTGAAGGTTTACCCTTACCTCTGGGATCTCCTTTCACGTGGTCAGTCGAGCCACAAACAAAGCATTTTCCGAATGCTTTCTGGAATGGTGGCTTGTTCTGACTTCCTTCCGGTTTGGCACCAGAAGACACACTATTCTGCTGTGGTTTTCCTTGTGGCTTACCCTTCTGGTTTTGTTTGGGGCCCTCTTTGGAATGTGAGTTATTAGAATTCTCTTTCGAGTCTTTTTCAGGCTGTTTTCCCTCATCCTTTTTCTGAGTTGCCCCAGAATCCTTATGAGTAGCCCTGTTGGCAACCCACAAATCAGCAGCCTTAGCTAGCTCCCTGGAATCCAATTCCTTTGAATCAGCCAAGTGCTGTCTGAGCTCAGGAGAACAGGCATCATAAATAGACTCCAACATAAAAAGATTCCTCATATCCTCATAAGTGTTCACTTTGTAACCCTTAATCCATCCCTCTGAGTTTTTCAACCCTTCACTCACCCAGGTAGCCCAAGGGGTACCATCATGCTTTTTGAGGGTTCTAAACCTCTTAAGATACTGGGAAGGGATCTTCCCGAATCTAGCAATTAAAGCTAGTTTCACACTTTCGTAATCCGTCTTATCCGCCTCCCCCAACTCCATTACCACATCAGTCGCAACAGGAGGGAGCCTAGAGAACAACCAGGGAAGCAACGCATTCCCGGTGATGTCCTGGAGCCCATGATTGTATTCAAACAGTTTCAACCAATCCAACACATCCAATCTCGGTTCATACATACCCACTAATTCCTTCGGCATCCGGGGTCTTTTGGGACTGGAGCTCCTAGAGGAACCAGAGGAGAGAGAAGCATTTTCCATAGACAACTTTTTCATCTCTAACTCGTGATTAAGTTCTATTTCCCTGAGTCTTAACTCAGCTTGCTTCTGCTCAGCCTGGGCATTCATCCGTCTTAACTCGAGCTCTTGGTTTCGTTCAGATTGAGCCAAGAACCGTTTGTATTCTAGTTCGAGCTTCATTTTTTCAAGTTCAAAAAAAGCAGGGTTACTTGCGGGACCTGGTATGGGCCCCGTAGGCACAGCTGGTAAGGCAGATAGAGGAGCAGGGGAGACAGTTTCATTAGCCTCTCCGTCCTCGTCAGCCTCCTCATCGCTATCATCAGAATCACGATTCAGATCAACACCATTACTGTTATCTACATTTGCTGGAGCGATTGGTTCCTCTGAACCAGTACCCAGACTTTGGTTCGCCAGCAATCTCTCGATTAGTTCTAACTTCTTGCCTCTTACAGAAAGATTCTCTTGCCTACAGAGAGCTCGCAAACTCTCAGTATTTTCACCTGACAAAGACTCTTGACTGTACATTTCCATCGTAGACATGTTTTTCGAAAGTTGCTTTTTGTGCAAAGTTTTGTGGTTAGTTGTCCTACAGTGTCGAAAAGCACTCTAAACTGTATACTCGATACAAATCCCACCGCTGTACACCAGTGTTAGGCGGAAACCTGTGCAGTTCCCTCTGGGACCACTGCAAAAGATTTAGGGCTACAGGTGGTTGGCGGTGAACCCACTTGGTAGCAGTCTGTACCACACAGATTCACTTGGTAGCTGTGGCTGAGCAGTCAGACTTCCCTCAAGAAGAGTTGAGCAGTATGTGGAGTATACAAGATAGGGCAATTCTTCACAGCAAGACAAGCAAACACGCAACGAGGCTTAGTGTAAAGATATTAAGGTATTTATTTATAACGAAACATCTATCAAAAACACTATGGCAAATTCACGGCAAACAAATCAAACACAATTACTCTACGAAGAAGAAAACGAACAATCCCCCTAGCAATATTTCGACAAGTCTAGGTTCTACCGGTATCACTTATTTTCAGACAGAGGTGTATACCTCAACCTAGATGGCACTCTAATATTAGTTAGGATGGGAGAGAAAAAGGTAGGCAGGTTATGAAATCAACACAGTTCAATCCTTTGCGGATAAAATGCAAGGCAGGAAGGCAAGAATCACAGTAGATCGTAAAGTTCAGAGGCCAGGCCCACTCAGAGAGAGGCAAGGCGCGATGTCCCAAAAAGTCTCTAGTGGAGATGCATTCAAGTCTTTGTAGTCTTTGTAGCAAATTGTTATCGGCAGATTGAACCAGTTCAGAACAGTAAATGAGGAAAGCTTGGAGGCGACCCAACGGAACGGAGAGGATTAAGACACCTCACTCGGACCGATCAAAAAGGGAAGCCAGGCGGACACGGTACCTTGTTGTGGAGGGCAGCTCCGACGGGGGTAGTTGTTCCTGGTGGTAGATGCACGTCAGGTCTTTGCCAAGAGTAGAGATGATCTTGTCGTCGACGAAAAGTGAAGTCCGGTGCACCACCAGGGAAGAGACCAGCCGCGGAGTGCTCCGTCACAAGGCACCACCTTTTGGTTGCGGTACAGGGGTAGTGGCTTTCCGGTTGCCGAGGTGCTCCGCACGGGCAATTCGACCGCTGCATCCTGAGGTGAATAAAAAGCAAAGGGGACTGATTGTTCCCACCAGTCAGGGGAAGAGACTCTCCGGCAGGGAGATCTCCTCTGTCGTCGGGAAGTGGTGAGTCGGTTCTGCAGGGCTCCACCGGAGGTGTCGTCGTGCAGGTCAGCTCAGCGTTACCCTCGTCGGATGTTTAGGTCCTGTGGCGACTTCTGAAGATCCTGTCCCAAAAGCCCTGCTTTTATGCAGAAAACCCCCATTCATTCAGCCTAGCTGTCAATCAACACATGCTAAGTGGTGAGCTTGAAGGCTCACCACCTGGGCCAATCACTCCAGAGTGCGACCGGAGTTGGCAAGGCAACTCGGTCCAGGGTGCCTAAACCCCCTCCCACACCCCTGTGGTAACCCAGACAGAATGGCACCACTTTGGAGGGTCTCTGTACAGAGGCCCGCCAAAAGTGGAACAAAGGGCTCAACCTTTGGTTTAGGAGTCACAGAGACGAACACAGACGCCATTTTACAAACCGAGTTCTGGCAGAAAATACCCTCCGATAAACTTATTTAAGATAAGTAGACCGGTGGTATGTTAGAGATGAACCAGAAAAGTATCAATCTCCAACAATGGGACGAATCCCATAGGGTTATGTTCGGGGTTGAACGTAACAAGTAGTTTCCACTGCCACCAGCCAAAACTCGACGAGGGGGGACGGGACAGTGCCCCCTCGAGTAACAGATCGAGGAGTAATCGAATTACCCCCACTCGTACGTCCACAATAAGATGGTTTGTACTAGTTCTGTTAGTAAATTTAGGTCTAGTAAAGCCAATGGTGACTTTACATGCCCGGGGAGACAGTAGTCAGTCCCCGGGTATGGAGTCTATGGTGGAGGTCCGCTAGGACGCCCCAGTGTTACGGCACGTAGGGTGCGGTGTAACACACATAGAAAAACATATGAGACCCTATGGAGTAAAATACCCCATAGCCCATAGAACACATTGGCATTCAAAGGAATTACACACACATACATGTCCAAGAGTGGGAGAAAAAGAGTCTCACTCTCGGCAGGATGGAAAAAACAAACTCCAGAAATCCAGCAAAGCTGCTGGGGGACTCACTAGGTTAGGAAATGCAGCCTAAACAGAGAATTCTCCCTAACATGTAGTAAGGACATATACTACAGTTCTTTATGTTGAGGTTTTTTTTTATGACAATTTCACATGATTAATTAAGCTTTGTTTGGTAAATTTCACTAGACTGCCTACACAATTTTCGACTCTGTATCTACCTTTCTTCTCATACGGTTTAAAATGATTTTTGTTTGTGAAGTTTTGTGCTATGTCGTATATACACATGGTTTGCAAAGCGGTACTCCTGTTTAGGTAGTATGTGTCTAGTAAGTTGTTCTTCAAATGTCTTGGCCATTGGGAACATTTTTGGCTATTGTTTCTATGTCGTCATATGATTTGAGAACTCTTTTTCTAGATTTAGCAGGACCAAGGTTTAGCCATACTATGTTTTCAGATTTTCCATACATGGCAGTACCAGTTAAAGGATCTGTGGCTTCGTAGCAGCCACATTCTCTATGGGTGAGCATTTTTATGCCTACACTGTACAATTTCTGTGACAGTGTTTTGTCAGATGATATGTCATCCCAGAGGCATTTGAGCTGTGTTTTTTTTCTGCTTTGGTTAGTTACACTCTGACATATTGTGCAACTGCAGTGGAATTGTCTGCAATTGATTGCACATCTATATTTGCATTCCATAGGATGGCAATGATTGCTTTGTAATCATTGATGTATTTTGATCCTTCTGTTCTTTTTATGCAATATGTGTTCTTAGGTGATTTACCTTTGACACTATGGGCCTCATTACGACCCAGGCGGTAAGGGGTTTACGGCAGCGTAAACAGCGCCGACCCTTACCGCCTGAGTATGAGGTCCCTTAGCGCCATGGATTTTAACACCTGCTAAAAGGTGTACGGTGGCGTAATTAACGCCTTCCCCACTCCCATTATGCCCTATGGGGCAAAAATGGGAATGGGGAAGGGTAAATGGGGATTGGGGACTTACCGCCCCGCCAAGGTCAGAATGGGGCGGTAAGTCCGCCAACCACCATGGCGTAAACATAGTTTACGCCATGGTGGTAAAGTCACGGCCCAGGCGGTAACTTACCGCCTGGGTCGTAATGAGGCCCTATGTCTAACTGAAGACATGAAGTTGTTCACTTGACCTGTTGTTGAAACTGTTCTAGGGAAACCAACATAGCATTTGGTGTAGTATTTCCCTGTTCACAGACATGGTATGCCACATCCGGGGCTTCTTGACATATCTGGCATGGAAATAGGACTGGGGGGATTAGCCAATCAGGTAATGAGTATGTCATTAATAGGGAGAGAGGGTAATCATGTTTTTCATTGCTGTATGCAGTGAAGGTGGCTGTGGTTGCTGAGGTGGACAGAGTTAGAGTGTGGATAGTGGGAGATGGTTTTATAACTAATCTGCACTGGTATGATATGACATGATGTGATATGGCATTTATAACGCGCCTATACACAAGTGTTTCAAGGCACGACGAGGCAAGGGAGGGGAAACAGAGGGAAAACAGACAACAATCCTTTTAGGCCATGTATCATTCAGATACGCGAGTGCATAGGTAGGGAGAAAGGGAAAGTGCCTAGGGGAAGGGAGAGGGGAAAAGTGCAGTGCATGGGATAGAAGAATAAATAAGATAAATAAAAGTGGCCAGATGGTGGCAAGTGCAGGGTAAGAGCAGACATTAGTGCTGGTAGGGGGACTGTAGGGATACAGAAAACAGTCCCCAGGTGTGGAGGTTGCCAGGGGGGCAGGGCAGGTGAGCAAAAGTGGGGCATGGCCCAAAGATCAGAAAGGGTGGCCAGGTAACCAGTGCAGTTTCAGCTAGGAATTTCAGCAGGGGAGAGAGGCAGAGAAAGCAGAAGAAAAGAGGAAGGTTGTGAGGTGTTTCCAGAACCAGAAATGGTTCTTCTCAAGTTTTAGGGAGGCAGGAAGGCTGCTCTAGAAGGAGGGCCCTGCTGAAGAGAGAGATTGACCACCAACTCGTTGCTTGGAGAAGCGACTGACCCTGTGGGAGTTAGAGGCAGATGAGGGAATAGCCCGAGAAGGAAGGTATTTGGGAAGAGAGAGTTGAAGGTATTGCAGCCCCAGGTCCCAGAAGGCCTTGTGGACAATGCAGAGGGCTTTGAACTTAATCCTTGCAGCCACTGGGAGCCAGTGCAGAGATTTCAGTCCTGGAAAAATACGATCCCTGGTCTTGAGGCCAAGGACAAGTCTCGCAGTCCTGTTTTGGATAAGTTGCAGAGGGCGGAGAGTAGAGGCAGGCAGAGTAAAGTAAAGACTGTTGCAATAATCCAGCCTAGAGAGAACCAGGGCTCTGGAGACATGAGCTTCTGGGGGAAGGAGAGGAAAGGAAGAATAGCTCTGAGGAGGTGCAGCTGGTAGTGTGACTTCTTAGAGACGTCAGAGATGTGAGGAGAGAAGGACAGTGTGGAGTTGAAGATGACCCCAAGGTTTTTAGCCTTGCAGGTGGGAGTAGGAAGTGGGCCAAGTGAGGCCAGCCAGAGAGCTGCAGGGAAGGAGGGAGTGGGTGCGCTGATGAATAGAATCTCAGTCTTACTGACATTAAGACAGAGGTAATTGGTGGCACACCACTCCTGGAAAGCAGACAGACAGTCAGAGAAGAGGGAAGGAGAGGAGGAGGCCGAGGGTAGCCTGAAAATGAGCTGGGTATCATCCGCTTAGCACTGAAAATTGGGCAGAGAGTGGCAATGCGGTGGGCAAGGAGTGCCAGGTATTGGTTTAACAGCCAAGGGGAGACGTTAGATCCCTGGGGGACACCACAGGTATAGAAAAAAATATGAGAGAGGAAGGACCCAAGTTGGACCTGCAAGGGTCGTTTGGAGAGGAAAGAAGTCAGCCATGCCAGAGCCTATCCATTGATACCCAGTTTATCACGGAGATGGTTGAGCAGGATGGCATGGTTGACAGTGTCAAAGGCAGAAGAGAGATCAAGCAAGATGAGCACACAAAGGGTGTTGGAATCAGGGTTGGAGAGCAGATCTTTACAGATGTTCAGGAGAGCAGTTTCCATGCTTCTGGCAGCTCTGAAGCCAGAATGATGGTCATGAAGACAAACAACAGATTTGTGTGGAGATTAAGATGGGAGATGGCAAGTTTCTTAAGGAACTTGCCCAGGAAGGGAGTGATGGAGATTGGGTGATAGTTAGCAGGGCAGGAGGGGTCAGCAGAGGGTTTCTTAAGAAGAGGGTGCACAAGGGAGTGCTTCAGGGGGATGGGAAGATACAGGTGGCAAAGGAGTGATTGCAGAAATCAGACACGGCAGGAGCCAGGGAGTCAGTGTGGTCCTTAATAGTTTTGCAGGAACAGGGGTGAACCTGTTTCGATGAGACTTTCATAGATCGGACTTGTTGTGAAACCTTGTCTGCAGAGAAAAGGGGAAAGGCAGAGAAGGAGGGAGGGGGGCTGGCTGCAGAAGGGCCAGAGGAGGAGCAGGGAGTAGAGGGAGGGAGGTGATAGGAGGAGGGTGAGGACAGGATGCCCTGGGCTTTTTAAATGAAGTGAGAAGGCAGTGCCATGCAGAGGGCCTGGGAAGGGACAGGAGAGGTAGAGAGTGCGGCAGGATTGGCCAGTTCCTTGCAGATTTTAAAGAGTTCAGCCTAGTCATTAGATGCCGCAGAGATGCGGGCTTGGATATGGGCTCTCTTCTTGGTGAGAACGGAGAGCCGGTATTGCCTTTGCAGCAGGCGGCATGCCAGTTTGTCAGAGGATGAACATTAAGCACACCATTTCCTCTTGGCCACCCTACTCTTGCGTTTTAGGGTGATGAGATCTGAGTCAGACCAGGAGTTACACTTGGCTTTGGGCTTCAGGCGGATTCTCATGACAGGAGCAAGGATATCAGAGTATCAGATATAGGAGATTGGAGCATGGAGAGGGCTGTGTCAGGGTGAGAGTCAGCCAAAGGGGGAGGAGGGGGTGAGAAGGTGGTGGCGAAAGCCTCAACTGACACGCGCTTCATGTGTCGGATGACCGGGAAGGTGGGTGGTAGTGATGAAGGTGGCTTGGCCTGAGGGGTAGGGTGGGTGAGGTGGGAGGATAGTAGAAAGTGATCACTCCAGGAGAGAGGAGTGGAGATAGGGACATAGAGGGGAAGGTCAGAGGAGATCAGAGCATTGAGATTGTGCCCTACACAATGAGTCAGGGCAGAGGGGAGAATGATGAGTGAGAGAGAATCACAGAGGTCAGAGGGGGGACAGGAGGCATCCAGGTGGATGTTGACGTCTCCAAGAAGGAGGACTTGAGAGGATGATGCCAATAGTGAGGAGGAGAGATCCGCCCACTCAGAGAGGAAGGAAGAAATCTGACCAGACATGCATTTCCGAAAAGCTTGGAATGCAGGGAGTGGAGGCTATGTGGGGTGATATGCCAGGGAGAAATGTACAAGGTGTTTTTACACTTTGTTGAAATATGGCTTATTTTAACACTCCTGATATCCTGGTGGTAAATTGTGGAGGAATTTATTTGGGCTATCTCAGTGCAATAAGTTTGCAGGGTGCTCTGAAGCAGTTGCTAAAAGGACTGATGCACCTATTTCCATCTGCAAAGATAATTTTTTCCCGTATACCACCCAGGACTGCATGGATGCCTTGCCATGTCTTTAATCCTGAACAAGACTAAGCAAAATGTGTTGTTAATAAAGGAATATTTTGTTTTATGTATTCTGTAGGCATGTCATCATTCCAAAATGAGAACCTTCTGGAAGATGGTACAATTTATTTTTGTGATGGAGTGACTTTCACAGATTTTGGTCATGCAATATTTCTTAGATATATGCAGAACTCAATCAGAAAGTTTGTGTGAAGTCATGGAGCAGACACAATCTGGAAAAAAAACCTCAAATAAGCCCAAAACAAACACCCAAAAAGGCTCTTTTCAGAGCCAACATCAAAGGGGAAGTGGAGTACACAATTTAAATTTTCATTCCCCACTCTCAGATTTTAATACCTGTCCGCGGACACCAGGACTGTTCACAGACCTTTAAAAATACACAGGGACCAGCTACATCTCATTGGAACTTCTATTTTGAACTGTGAAAGGTGGCTCTGAAAAGAGCCTTTTTTGTTTTGTTTTTTGTTGTTTTGTATTTATTTTTTGTTTTTTTAACAAGACATACAAGGAAATAAGGGAAGGGAGGGTAAGGAAGGGGCACCAACCACAGGGATAAGAAAGGGCAGATGGAGAGAGGAAGATGTTGAGTGGACCTTAATCAGTTAGCTGGCAGACGTTCCCATGCTCCCGGACCGTAGCCTCAAAAGCACTTTCCCCTGCAGAGTACCGCGTTGCAGTAGATACACAATATTGTGACCCTAGAAAGGTAAAAGTCTACAGCATCAAGTATGGCCTGCTAGCTGGTTCAGGGATGCGTTGCCCCACAGGAGTGTTTCTTGTGGTTGCAGGAGTCAAAACAGAGGATGCTGTAGAGGAACTCAACCTACTACTTTTATCACAGGAGACAACCCTCCGAATTGCCCCAGTGTGGAACGATCTTTGGTGTCGCCACATGGAGGTAGTCCTGTAACTCTACAAACCTGATTTGCCACGACTGAGCATCATCTGGCACTCAGTGCAGCACACCATGTGTGCACCAGCTTTGGGTACTCCTGCAACGTTAGCAAAAAACCTCCACACCCAAGATCCACTGGGGTTACAAGAAGTAGGGACTTCCACTACCTCAATATCGTCATCCACGTCATCACTCTCTGCATCTTCATGCCTGTTCACCACCTCTCCAGGCCCTTGGGGAGGTGGTGGTGGTGGTGCTGGAAGGGGTGGCAGTGGTGCTGAGGCAGAACTAGCACCAGCAGGAGCAGCAGCAGCCATGGTTGCTATCTTCAATGTTTTCAGTATGCACAGCAAAGTCAGCAATTTGCAGAATATCAATCCAGCAATGTGGAGCAATGTCTGTCCTGGAACTCCAAAAACAGAATGAGAAGTAGCTCTGATGTCTTTTATAGGGGCGCTGGTGTGTGCTCCACAGACAGCTGTGCTGTCTGCGAACCCTTCAAACACCAAAAAGTGCTCAAAAAGTTCCAACAAATATCCAGATCACTAGAGACATGGTCTGGGACATGTGCATGGGTGAATTTGCAAAGTAAAATACCTTGGATTGCTCAAAAAAGCACTTTTTGTGTGTCTGGGGGCCCGGACTGTGTTCGCGGACAAGGAACCGCGCTTAGCAAGGGTGCGCTCACATGATGACATCGCAGACACTTTCGCGAATGGGACAGCTGTCCTTAGGACACTGAATGTACGGTGTGGATTGTACGCATGCGGATAGGTTATGTGTTCTCCGGACACATCCACTCTGATTGTGGACAATAAGAACAGGGGGGATGATCTTAGGACACCCTATTTTGATTAATAGCAGACATGCGGACAGATTATGTGTCCTACGGACACCTCCATTTTGATTGCAAACAGTGCGAACAGACATAGGCCCTCATTCCGAGTTTGGAGGTAATCATGGCGCTATTAGCGCCATGACTTGCTCCAATACCGGTACCGAGTCTGCCCTGGTTCAATGGGGACTTACCGGTCTATTCCGACCTTTGCGGGACCGGTAAGTCCCCATTGAAAAAGCCATTCCCCATTCCCATTTCAGTCCCCATAGGGCTCAACGGGAAGGTGCTAATAACGGTACCGCAAATTGTGATACCGTTATTAGCTCTGAAGTCCCTTAACAGGCCCTGTCCATAACGCCTGGTAAAATCAGGCGTTAAGGTAGGGACCCGCTAAGGGACCTCGGGATAGGGTGCAAATGGATTACCGGCAGCAATGTCCTTAACGGTGCTGGTATCCCTTTCTGCCCAACTCGTAATGAGGGCCATAGTGTCCTTAGGACACCCCCTTTTTGTTTAAGCACGGACAGGTTATGTGTCCTACGGACACCCCGATTTTGATTGCAGACAGTGCAAACAGACATTGGGCCTCATTACGACTTTGGCGGTAGCCATGCCGCTATTGGCTCAATCGGAATGGGAGAGGGTGCAAACAACGGGCCGATTACGAGCGGCCCATTGTTTGCTCCCTCTTCCCCTCGTGGGACCCGGTAAGGACGCCTGGTTTGACCAGGCGTTACTAACAGGGTCCCGCAAGGGGAGATTGTAATGAGGCGAAACGGGTTTAACCGACCGTCTCCTTTAGCGGAGCCCGTTAACCTGTTCCACCTCACTCATAATGAGACCCATAGTGCCCTTAGAACAGCCCCATTTTGGTTAATTATGTACATTCCAGACAGCCGCGCCATCCGCGGACACTCTAACAGTTTTCTTTTTTTTTTAAACACACAGAGAAATATGGGAACAGTATACATATTTTATTATTGTACAAACATATAGAAATTATGAAAGAGAGGGGGAAGCAGACATTGAGACATATACAGGGGAATTAGGGTTTTCTACATGTTAGATGGTAGGGAAGGAAGGGATTGAGGTCTCATCATAACGTTTTTGGAGATGGGGATTTTTTGGGGATGTTGACTGGGACATGGAGAAGGGGTAGAGGTGCACGTAGGACAGTGATATTGATTTTTTTCCATGATATGGTTTTATACAAAGTTCTTCAAAATAATGAAATTGGCCATGAATTGAACAATATTTTGATCTAAACACTGTAGATGATTTTCCACAGTGTCTGTTTCAGTAGTATTCTTATTTTCTGTATGTTCTGTGAAAGAAAAAAATGTCTTAGGTACATATAAAATAATGTGTATTAATTGTCTTACTTTGAAAACTGCAGTGTCTACCATTAGTATCTTTGTTTTCACTTATTTCATCCGGGGAAACTTTTCTTCAAGCCTCTCCAGAGTACTAGCCATTTCTGTGTAAAAAAAGATGCATTATTTTTTAGTGTATCCTACTAAAGAAAGTTTATAACTATAGGAATTAAAGTATTGTACTTACCAGTTTGTTTTTCAGGTTTCCTGTTACTGCTTTGCAGGTGTGCTGTTGATATTTGCTGTGCAGTTTCCGTGAGGTAATTCTGCTAGTATGTTCCATTATTTTTCATATGCTTTGTAAGTGGACTGTTGGTGTCTTACATATACAGTTTGTACTTCTTATTTCCTTTTTAATGTAATGTATGTATATGCTGCTCTTTTAACATGTTTAGTGTGTTTGTTGTATGATATAACTATGCAAGATACCCCCTTGGACAGTGTTGATGTTGACCGAGACCATCCGCGGACATTACAGCCACTAGCATGGGACAGGGAGTTCAGGATGTTGTGTGGCATATCTCTCTAAACTGAGGGTATACTAGTAAGAACGTATCAAATTCATGATATCTATATCTATATTCAGTGAAATACATTTGTTTAAGGGATGTCATGGTTAAGTTGTGCTACTAAAAACCTATGAAATTCAGTGAAAAAACTTTGTTAAAGGGATGTTATGGTTAAATTGCACTACTAAAAACCTATGAAATTCAGTGAAAAAACTTTGTTAACGGTATGGTTACAAGTAAAACAGAAAAACCCAGAAATTCGCCAGATGTCTTTAATGTCATGGGTGTTAATCTTAGCAGTGCACAGTGGTGGCACAATTTATGGTTGCTTAGCTTACCATAACATAGGTGTTTAGTAGCACAACTTAACCATAACATCAATGTAACAATGTTTTTTCACTGATATATATATATATATATATATATATATATATATATATATATATATATATATATATATATATATAGACATGTTGGAGAGTTTCACAGTTGTTGTTGATGCAGATGGCTGTGATTAACAGGAGATATGTACTCTCAGAGTTCAAGTGTACATCTGAAGTGTTGAACTGAGATGACAGGGTTAGGTGTACAGTTTTTGGATGTGATTGGTGGATGGATGAGTGACTATTTGAAAGCAGACATTGAGGTAGTTTTGAGAACACGAAAGTGGAAAGGGTACAAGGGCTGCCCCTGTGTTATGGGGTCTGCGGACACCGTGGTAGTCAGCGAATGGCACATGGCACACCGGGTCTTTCAAGGATGCTTGGCATTGAAAGGGGACTGTGGGGATTAACCAATGAGGTATTCTGTTTGTGGTTTACCGGTAGAGAGGGTAGTAGATGTTTTGATTATTTGTAGGGAAGATGGATGTGTCTATTGCTATGAAAAAGGCTCACTGTGTGGATGTTGGGAGATTGTTGGAAGAATTAGTTGAAAAGTTACACTGAATTTTTTGACATCTCTGGTAGTACTGGTTTGGAGGGAGTGGAGGTTTGGTGGTATACATTGTCAGGGCTAAACTGGTTGAGGTTTCTATCATTGTGTAAGACTATGGCTCACTTTCAATGCCCAGATATTAGTGTTGTTCATTGTGGAGAAATAGTGTGAGCTACGTTACTTCACTATTTTTGCAGGTTGCAGGTTACACAAATACATCAAAGGGAAGTATGGCGTTGCCCAAATGTGTTTTGCGTACAACTAGAAGCAGGTAGGCATCATGTAGATAAAGGTGTATGTTCTTTTTTGAATGGTGTAGACATGGCATCTTTTGAAAATGGAAACATCCAGTTTGATGGTGCAAACAATTTAGGAATGATGGAGTGATTTTTTGGGGGGATTCAGATGGTTCTTGTAAATATTCAAAATGCACTGAGTAAATGTATGTGAAAAATATCTACAGTCCATATGAACACATTTGTAAGTAGTTCTCGGGAAATAAAAATCAGAAAAGCAAAAACAATTTCAAAACTGAAAAAACAGGCTCTTTTAAGAGCCACAATTGTACAATACATTGCTGAAATTGAGTGTACACCTCCCCACCCCTTTCAATTGTACGATTTGTCTGCTGCACTGGTATAGTCCAGAGCGGCACATGGCACTTCCAGATATAATTTGAGGATGTCTGGAATGGAAAGGGGACTGTGGGGATTAGCCAATGTGGTGTTTTGTTTGTGGTTTGTAGGAAGGCAGGATAGCAGGTATTTTGTTTGATCTGTGTATTTGAGGATGGATGTGTCTATGGCTAAGAAGCAGGGTGTGTGCATTTGGGAGATTGTTCAATTCAGTCATTGAAGGTTTATACTGAAAATCATGGCATCGTTTAAAATATTGGATTGGCAGAAGTGGGCGTTTTGTGGCATGCAGTTTGTGGCATAAAATGCAAAAACCTGTTCTCATTCTGCCAGAGTTTGGCTCACTTTAAATGTCCAGCCAACGTAATCGTGCATTGTGGAGGTGACAGTTTGGGGTATGTGACTCCAATGTATTTGCAATTTACCCTGAAGGATTACTTGATAAGCCTAATGGAACTGTTTCCTGCTGCAAAGATTATTTTCTGAAATGAATCACCGGAAAACATGGAGATGTCCAAACTTATTTTGTCCAGAAAATTGAAGATTCCAGGCAGCTTGTCAATAAAGCTGCATCCTCATTGTTATATGCTTCAGGAATGTCATCTTTTGAGAATTACATTATAAGGTCTGATGGTGTGATTTTCTTTTTCTCGCGAAGATGGAGTTCATTTTACAGATGTCAAAAATTTGATTTGTCTTTACAATTTTAGGAATGCATTGAGAAAAGTTCCTGTAAGAAAATTGTAAGCGAAGAAGTGCAGAGTATAGCACTACTGTACATAAAAGCAAAAAAAAGGGAAAAAAAGTGTTTGTTAACAAACCGCAAAAAACAAAAAAAAAGGTTATTTTCAAAGCCACAACTAAAGAATAAATAACTGAAATTGAGTTTAAATTCCCCCACACCCTTTTGAGTGGCAGCGACGTCTGCGGACCCTGCAGTAGTCCACAGACAGCACGTTTATATTCAGGTCTTTTAAGGATGCCAGGGATGGAAAGGGGACTGTGTGGATTAACCAATCATGTTTCCTACGTGTGGTGTACAGGGAAAGAGGGTAGCATAAGTTTTGATTGCAGGAACTTTTGAGAGCACTGAACATGGTTGTGGCTATGTCTTTGAGGAGGCAGAGTATATGGGTTTTGGGGGACTCTTGGATCCATTAGATGAAGGTCTATGTTGAGCACTGTGGATTGGCTGAAAATCTTGGATTCCATGAATTTAATGTGCTATTGTATGGAGTGTAAGAGATGAAGTGTTTGGACTTGGTCCTGTTTTGTGAGAATATGGCTCACTTCATCCAGACATCATCGTTCTTCATTATGGAGGGAACCGTTTGGGGTACGTTACTGGAATTTCATTCCAGTTTGCAATGAAGGAGATATTTATCAGAGAGATGGAATGCATGTAACTGATGTGGGCAACCAGATTTTTCTGGAAAACGTTCAAAATGCATTTAATTATTCTGAAGACGGGAGCAGAACTAGTAACACACAAAGATTGGTGTATACCACTTGCTTTACTGAAGAAAGCTGAGAAAAAGGTGGACAGGTTAACCAATTATGGTATTGTAGAGCCAATGGAATCGGTTGAATTGATCAGGCCAATAGTAGTCACCTTTAAGAAGTTGTGGAATATAAAGGTGTGTGTGGATCTTCGGGGTTTAAATATTTTAAAGGTCAAATGCCCATTGCCTCACATTTCAGAGATGTTGTACTGCATTAATTGAGCAAGTGTATTCTACCCTTCAGCAGTCTATGACCAATTGCCAAGCTATTGCAAGCAACTCACCTCGTTTATCACACCTTTCAAATGTTTAGGTATTGTAGGATGACAATTGGTTAGGTGTCTGCTGTGGCAGTATTTCAGAGGACAATCACTTATTTGCTGAAATCTATTGAAGGGATAGTGGGAAATAAGGACACTATTCTGATATATGGCAAGGGAGTAAAGGACGCTGATACAAGGTTGCATGAAGACTTGGGAAGATTTAAGAAGAACAAATGAAACGTCAATGCCTCAAAATGCAAGTTTTGAGCTCAGATGGTGGAATATTTACGTCATGTGATAAATGGACATGGGTACAAGCCGAAGGATGTTCAATGTTAGCAATCAACGAAGCACTGTGTTTGTTGAACAAGGATGAAGTAAGGTAATTCCTCAAATTGATAGAGAATTATATAAAATGTGTCAAGATCTTGCAAACATTGCATTGCCTCTTTGGGAGTTGTTGACGAAGCATGCAAAATTTGAATGGAAACATGGATGTGAAATGGCAGTAGGTTTGACAAAGGAAATAATTTGTTTGACAATTTAGTTGGTTGGGTTGGTGATTGGAGAACTCACAGTGATAACTACTGATGCATGTATGAAAAGATTAGGGGTAGTACTATCACAGAAGTTTAAGGGAGAAGAGAAAATCATAAGCCATGCTTCATGGTCTGTGATGGAATCAATATCCAGATACTCAGTCACTGAGTGAGAGCCATTGGTGTGTGTTTGGGGATTCACCTATTTGCAACATTATATATGGGGAAGACCTTTTATTTTGAGAATTGATCATAAAGCATTGCTTGAGGTTATATCAATTGAAGGTATGGGGAGAGCTATCTATGATTGGCTAGATTAAGTCAGAAGACTCAATATTTTGATTATGTGGTGTAATATGTGCCAGGAGCAAATAATAGGGTGGCAGATATTTTGTCATGCAAACCTAGAGAAGTTGACAGGTGTGATGAAGTTGAAGGGGTGAGGTCTTGGCTAGCGTACTAATCAAAGGAGGTGATGTGGTGTGGAAGGGGGAATGGGAAGAAGAAATAGAGAAGGGTGAAGCCTTCTCCAGACTCATGAATTAGATCCGGGTAGGCTCGCCAAAAAAAAAAAAGAAAATTGGAAAATGATGTTAGCGTTATTGGGAAGTGAGAGGAGAGTTGTCAACGGAAGACAAGGTGTTATTGAAGTGGCATTTATTGGTGCTGCTGGTGGCATTAAGAATTAAATTGGCTATGTTAGGTCATGAGGGACATTCAGTCATTACAGGTACTAAGAGGAAATAGAGAGATGGATATTGTGGGCCTGGGATGGATGTGCTTTTAGAAAAGTTAGAAATTGCTGGCCATGTAACATTTCTGAGAAGATTATCAACATAAACAAAAGGGAAAATAGTCACATAGATACACCGTGCATTTTGTGTGAACATCTGGGTATTGACAAATGTTTGGGCCTATACAAATGTGATGTGGCCATGGTGGATCATTTTTCCTAAAGTGGCCTGAGGTTGAACTGGTATCTCACATGCAATTGGAAGACATTATTGTATTTTTGGAGCAAGTATTCAGGAGAGAGGGGCACCCAGAGTGATGTTAAGTTACAATGGGCTGCAGTTCATGAGCAAGAAAGTAGCAGAGTATACATAAAAGAAATGTTTGAGGTGGACATTTACATTTATGTTGAATTACGTTCCTGAATAAACATGCATCAAAGAAAAGGGATTGATGTGGTGAAGGTGCTGTAGGAAATTGTTTAGAGTGTCAGGTCATCACCTAATAGGGTGACTGATGTTTATCCATTTGAGTAGATGAAATGCAGGGGATCAAACGTCACATTGAATCCATCCTTGGTGAATTCTATGGGTAAATAAGATTGGGGCATTGTGTAAGGGGTGAGAGAAATAATTATAAATCCACAGAAGGGTGCTGATGGGGAAGGGAGGATTGAAAAGAGAGAGATAGATGTTTCCTGAAGGAGATGTAGTAAGGGTAAAAAAAGGCAAGGTAGTAGACACATGCATGTCAACATTTTCTGTGGCAAAGCGGCTCATTATGATTTTGCTGTTATCCCGCCAATAATTCTAGTGGGATACAGGCAAACTGCCCCTACCAATTCCTGCCACCTGATATCCCCATATTACTGCAATATTACAAGCGGCAGAAAGGTCAGTAAGTTCCCATGCCATGGAGTCCCAAAGGATCCCATGGATGGGATTGCCAGAATCACTGGCACCAGGAGTACCCTTGCTGGTGATTCCGGCATTCATTTGACAGTAGGCCTGATTTACAGGTAAATCAGGCCTGCCAGTAGATCACTGCTCCCACCGGCAAACTTGTGTTTCCTGGGTATGGAGAAAAATGCCAGTGCCAGAATACCAGCATATGTTCCCGACCGGTGAGCCCCATTGACAGTCATAGATGTTTTCACTAGGGCAGTAAGAATGGAATATGGATCAATATGGAATATTGATAGAATGTTTTATTCTGGAAGTAAAATGGCAAGTAGACAGGGTGGTGCAGTAGTTAATGAGAATGAGGAGAGGAGGCACTTGAGTTGGGGGAAGAAGTTTGGCAAGACGGTAGGGGAGACGGTGAGCTGGTGAACAGGGCAGTCATACCAATAGGAGGTACACATGGAGGGAGAGCAGGAATGCCTGAAGCTGGAAAGGTTGAAAGGGGATACATCTTAGACAATCTATTAGACATCCCAGTCTGTATCAGGACTTTAGGTTGGTCATTTGTTAAAAATGTACATGAATGCAGCTATGGTTGGGTTTGATGTTAAGCTGGCTTGGAAGAAAAAATACATTGTTATAATTCTTTTGTTTTCCACCTACTCATTGCATCATAAGTTTTTACCTTCCACCTTGGGTAAGGTGGATGGTTTTGGTTAACATTGGGAACAATTAAATGTTCTTACTCTTTAGGTTTATTGAAAGGGGTATGATTGCGATTTATCTTACAGACTCTAGAATGTGGAATGCATGGAGGATTTCTGGGACAACATGCAAATTAGGGAACTGGTAGTCAGATGGAAGATTTGAAGGTGATCAGCTGTGGTTGTAGGGCTCTGAAGAGAATACTAATACAAGGAAGTAAACCACATACTGTATATTGGTGGATACTACAGAATACATTCAATTTGTCTTTTTGGTTCTTCTGACTCTCATCTCTACATAGAGGCTACAGTGTGGAGATGTATAAACTGCATCAGATGCCTGACACCATCTGCAATCTAGATGTTTTGGAATATAACTCCCATTATGCCTCACCATTGACTACGCTGGCTAGAGCTGAATGAAATTTTGGATGAGACATGTGGAAGGTTAAAAGTTGCAGGCCTCTGAACAATTTCATCCACATAGAGTAATGTTAACCACTCATTCATTATTTCCTCAAACCTGAAGAAGACAGGGTGATTTGTCATCATTCGATCTCACTGTCGACCGATACTAGTCCGATTATGTTTAATTTTTTTTTTATAAATGCTTCCAAATGCAAAGACCAGGATAACCCCTAGGTTTTGTGAGACATGGTGTGATTGTATTTGGCAATTACTCGAATAACATTTAAAACCAATTTTCGCTCTCTTGGAAATAGAGTAATATTCTGTTGTGGCATTACTGCTACAATAAATGTGGTATGAGAGCCAATGAAAATTTGGAAAGTTGCGATGTTGATTAGAACAAGATGGAGATGAAAACATGTTTTCTGTTTTTAACAAATGATTAATACAGGATATACTTGGCTTTAATGTTTCATCTTAAATTGTGTTGATTTGATTATGAGTATGAATATAAAACATATATTTTTGCACATAATTCAGAGTGAAAAACTTGAGTTACAGGGATTTTCCATGGTCAAAGATTAACTAAACTATTGTACAATATATTTATGGGGTGACAATTCAGGGAGTTTCATCCCCCTGCCCCAATGAAGTGCCACACCAATTGATATGATAGTTATGATCGTTTATTTATATAGCCCCTATACACAATGTGTTTCAAAGCGCTTCAAGGCAAGGGAGGGAACACAAATTGACAATGTAATCAGGTTCTGGATTAACTCTGCTTTTTATACATATAACACCACACTAATCCCTAACGTCTGCTACAATATAGAAGCCAAGAACAAGGCCGGTGTGCAGAAATAATATACATTTATTTTTCTTTTATTAAAAGACAAAATCGTTATCACCAACATTTTCATTAAGAAGCCTGCCGCTTCACTCTGTGTCACACCAACTTTCCTTCCTGACAATTTGTTCATACTGCAAACAGATTGAAACAACAATCTTATTTTGATAACATTCATCCATATGTCTTATAAGACAAAACCACATGAACAGTTTTCAATGTCTGGTCTCTATTACCCCCTATTGCTTTAAATAATCTATAGAGGAGAGAAAAAGCACAGTATCTCAGTCTGAGTGTACAATTTTAGGGTGCAAATGGAAGGTGAATATCGGGTGGCAATTGAACCCCCAAACCCCGGGTAACATGTGAGAGAGAATCAAGGTCTACTGAATCTGCAAATAAATGGGCCATTAAAAACAATGGCACTCGTGTGAAGCAAATGAATACAGCACCCTTAAAAGTGCTAGGGGACTTTTGCTGTCTAGGTTGCTTGGTATATGGCCTACCTTATATAAAATGTAATGCCCTTTGTTGAACCAAAATAAATTGACATGTGCAGTGCTCTTTATTGCTGAACTCCCTGCCTACTTTCCATCATCATACTATATAATAAAAGGCCAGATGTATTTTTGTCCGAGGTGTCCGAAGCCCTTCACATGTTATCGCCAGCTAAACAGAGCTGCTGCCTTACTCCTACAACAATTAGACTTCAAGTTTATCTTCCAGGTGAAAAACATATGTATTTGAACAATGATAACATACAATTTGCTCCAGAAAAACCCCAAGACAGGGATGCCACTTTGACAGCATACTTCAAGTATAGAAAATGTATACATTTAAACAAACATATAAACAGAAATTCATTTGATTAAGCACTATTTCTCCCAAAAAATGTATACATTTTTGTTCAATATTCTTATATATTATATAATTCTTCATTGTAATATTTCTTGGGATGTATTATTATACCAATAATATTCTTCATTACATTTTAAACTTTATTTTACGTCGATGTACTTTATTTTATAATATCATGTCTACTTCGAAACATGCTGCACATGCATTGCATTACTCTGAAATTGTTCAACATTATCAGGCCGATTCATGGAATTAATGTGTGCTGAAATTTTTAGCGCAAGTGTGCAAAAGCGTGCGAAAGTGTGCTAATCGCAGTGCCAGTGCGAAAATCGCAGCGAAACCCGCGCACAGTGTTTCATGGAAGTCCGTGCGCGTGTAAATCCCAGGATGTGTGCCAAAATTCTGCATGGCGCACACTGGCGCACACATCTCCAAACAGTGTGCATTACGTGCACAGCGTAATCGCACATAGCGCGGGGCAAACAACAAAAGTAGGAGGCACAGAGGGCCTGACACGCGGAATGGGGAACAACGTGTGAAAATGTGGGTGTGATGGGGGAAGTACAGGAGGCAAATGCGCGGAATGCCCACACGCACGTTCAAAACACATATTCATGGATTCGAACGGGGCTAACGCGTGTGCCAAAAAAGACGCGCTAATCCGGAAACAGGTACACCAGCAGGAAGCAGGCTTACGTGGACCCGCACAGCATAAAAGTGCGCGCAAACAACAAACAAGCTCAGACGCAAGGATGAATATACCATTCCTAGCAGCAGTGGTCGT
This sequence comes from Ambystoma mexicanum, assembly GCF_040938575.1. Lineage (NCBI taxonomy): Eukaryota > Metazoa > Chordata > Amphibia > Caudata > Ambystomatidae > Ambystoma > Ambystoma mexicanum. The sequence goes on along the minus strand of NC_090937.1, from coordinate 954,417,415 downwards.
GGGATACCGCAGGAGGAGGAGGACAGTCAGGCCCAGAATATTTACACCCAGAACCAGACTTTTTGGGATGCCTGATGACCAGGTGTATGGGAGGTACAGGTTTCCACCTCACATAATACTCGACCTGATGAGTGAGTGGGAGGATGACCTCACATCACCCACCCTGTGCTCCCAAGCACTCAGCCCCCTGGAGAAGGTCCTCAATGTACTGCACTTCTTGGCCACTGGATAATTTCAGCGGACAAGTGCTATATTGGGGGGGGGTCACAGGCCACGCAGTCACGCTGCCTACACCAGGTCTTGGCCATCATGATTGCATGCCCATCAGTCTGCAGGCACATATACCTGCCCAGAACACCTGCAGAAAGGCAGGCTGGCGTCCAGGATTTCTACAGGGTGGCACAATTCCCCAAAATCCTAGGTGCCATTGATTGCACCCATGTGGCTCTACGTCCCCCCAGGGCATCAGAGCACATCTACCGAAACCGCAAGCACTGGAATTCCATCAACGTCCAGGTAGTATGTGATGCCGAGGGAATCATCACCTCAGTATATGCCAACTATCCAGGGTCCACCCACAACAGTTTTATTTACAGAATGTCAACCCTAAACTGGGACCTAGAAGCTGGGCGGCATGGCGATACATGGTTGCTCGGTGAGTATAAATGCCACAGCACATGCATGCATGTATTTGGTATTTGGTATTTATTTATTTTATAAAGCGCGACCAGGCCCAGATACTGAGTAATGTCACAACCTCACTAATGATACCCATCACCATCTTCCCAGGGGACAGTGCCTACCCTGTGAGCACCCACATGATGACGCCAATTCGGAACCCCACCACGCCACCCGAGGTAAGATACAAAACAGCCCACATTGCAACCCGAGGCATAGTGGAGCGCACATTCAGAGTGCTCAAGTCACACTTTCGCTCCCTTGACCGTTCTGGCGGGCAGCTGTTATACGCTCCCCTAGTAGTGTGCAGGATCATAGTGCCAGCATGTGTCCTGCACAATGTTGCAACATGCCGGAGCCTGCCCGTGGACATGGTGGTGCCCCCACATCCCCAACCACATGCACGGCTGCTGCACATTGGAGTGGAAAGGGCACGGGGTGAGGCAGCCCTTACGCAGCTGGTGGCTAATTACTTCACCTAAAATCACACCCCTGTGGAATGCACACAGCCCTGGCACATACCATCTGACAATCAATGATGATGACATAAGGGACAGTCAACTGTCACAACCATACCAGCCTGAGATTGGTCACCTGGAAGTGTTACATTGCGTGCATCCCTACCTACACAAACACCACCAATGCTGTGTCATCAAAAGACACACTTCCATGCTGCTAAATTCATTACCCCCTTGCAAAATACAACATGACAACAGTACCATGTCACCCAACTCCTCCTCAGCACCGCCACCCAACACACCATGGCATGTCATGCTATGTGAGAGCAAACAAAGCAATCCCCAAAACATGACACAAGTGTCACAAAGTACAGTGTCCCTAATGGAAACTGGCCACACACAATATGCTGCCAGTAATGTTGAACTAACAACACACATGACCAAATACTTACCAACAATACAATGCAGCTACACAACCTCAAACATAGCATAAACATGACAGTACTAAGTTAAAGTAGTGGTAGTCTTACAACCTGATTATGCCAGCACATCGACCACTTCCAACTGTACAGTGTTGCTGCCACGCAAATGTGTAAGTGCAATGCTTACAACATGAACACCATCTCCAAAGTAGACGGCCTTGTGAACACATGAGGAATGAACCTGCATATTAGGAGGAAGACATGGATGCACAAGCACATATCAATACACCATGCAGTGTATAATACAACAACAATATCCACTAGGAATGTATACACAGTATTGACTACAGACTGCCCACACAGCTCATGGGAGTCCAACGTCACTGTGTAAGTCACTGTCACTTGGGCACACCCTTTGCAAGCCCATGGAAATGGGAAGCCGGGGGGGTGTGTGTCTCACGAACCCAAGCATCTAACCCAAATTTAGGACACGCCTGCATGTGCCCAGCCGGAATACAGTGGATGCCCACTGGAGCCACACAAGGCAACACACTGTAAATAAAAAAATCAAAAGTCAAAAACCAAAAATGGTCATGTGGGGGCCGGGGGAGGGAGGCCACCCAGGAGGTCTGAGGACAGGGTGCGCACCAACAGCCACCTGTGTGGATGTTGGGAAAAAAAACACCTCCATGGGCTCATGGCCTGCCTGGCTATGCCAATGTGCGAGAACTGCTGCTGTCGCTCTCTTCACCCTCTGCTGCTGCAACAGGAGGTGGTGGTGCTATGGGAGGCAGCCCACGCAAAGCCATGGTATGGTCCTCCATGGCAGCAAGCATGCAGGTGTGGAAGGTCTCGTTCTGGAGGATTATAGTGCGGAGATCCCCATGCACCACCTTACGTGATGCCCAGATCTCCTCCCGAGAGACCTGCATCTCAGCTGAGAGCGAATGTGAGAGCCGCTCCAGCTGCTGTTCTGTCCTCAAGTTAGTGGAAGCCTCAAGGTCCACAAGAGTCTCCCTGAGGTGATGGAGTTCTACCCTCAGGGCTTCCCTGTGGCCCTGGGACTCTATTGACATTGATTGGCATAGAGTCTCCAGTGCCACCCGTCTGTCCCTGTTGGACGCCAACATGTCCTCCCTCTGTGATTGGCAAATGGAGCCTGTTGCCTGCTGTAGTTGCTCCATCTGCCTTTCAGGGGGGACAATGGAAGTGGCCACCCTCTCCATTGCTTGAGCCATCATCTCAACTGATGCTGCCTGTTGGGTTGCCATACCGTACATGGATTGTTCCCATGCGGTATTGCCTGGTGGCGTACGGCCACCGCGTCAGCGTGCACCACACCTGTTTGGGGCAAGGCAATCTGCGCCTTGCTATGCCGGCACTGCCTGAGGCTGCAGGACTGCATTCCCCCTCTGTTCTGCTGGCCCAGGAACAGGATCAGATGTTGTGGAGTGTGACCCTGCATCCGTAACCGCCAAAGGCGGATTTACCAAACTGACATCCCCATAGAGGGTTCTACCCCTGGTGCAGGTGGGTTGGACAGAACAGAATCCCTGCCAGAAACACTTACCTGCAACGGCACAGAGGTCTCATCATCTGAATCAGCACCTGAATAGAGGTCTTGGGAGGTGCACCCAGAGACACCCCTAGACAGAATGGTCTGCAGCAAGATTAGGTTCTCACCCACCACCACGCCATGTCCCCCACTGGTGCCCGGTCGTGCCTGAGATCCCGCCTGGGTCTGCACCATCTCCTCAACATCAACAGCATCAAGTGTGTCATCCCCTGCAAAAACATGAAAGACAAAAAATGGAAACAAGCATTAGCACCATAGCACACAAATAGGCCTGACAAGCTACAGAACCAGTACATATTTTACACATGTTCCACATGATTATAACCCTCCCATGCATGCACTGTCACTGAGTTGGAAGGGGAGGCAAAAGGCAGACACTGATGACATCAAGATGGAAGAGCAACACATTTACTGCATGCTGGGCAGCACTGCCATCACACATTGGCCTGTGAGTGACATGTCCAATACACAAACATGACACATGTCATCACACTGATGGAATGTACCATAGCCATGGTACATTCCACAAGTACATCCATATGTCAGTGAATGAGTACTGTCAGCCATCCATGTGAGATGGACATAATGAGATGAAAAATGCTACATAGTGTGACAAAATACGCATGTGCCACACACTGCAGCACATCCAGTGTATAACAATACAGTGATTGCAGGCCGATGTACACATCAATGGTTGTGCAGTTCAACATGACAGGAAACAACTATCATGTTCCACATTCAAACAGGCCTCACAAATTCATGTGATCAGGCCAATACTCAATCAGCCTGAATGGTCAAATCATTCACCTAACAAGGTAACACATGTGGGCCAATGTGGGGTTCATCAATGACAGAAGAATGTCACAAATGTGACAATAGGGCTGAGGAATGTGTAGCAAAAGTGGGAGAATTGAAACAATCAGCCTGAACGTACACTGATAAATACAAATAATGTTGTTGCAAGATGCCAGTTCATGGGCAACTGCCGTAATGTTGCGCTAAATTACTACTGTGGGCAGAAGGGATACTGTCACGCCCAAATCCAAGGCCGCTGAATGTTTTGGATTAAGCACATGGGTGACCCATACCACTCAGGCACACACACCCTCACCTGGCACTCAATCAGAACGCGTCACCCAAACAACATACACATGCATTACACACACATGTATGGGCACTCACCGGACAATGCATCATAATCAGGTAGTTCTCCCACACCTTGGATCTGTTCCTCTGTGATGAAGGCCCCAGCAACAGACTCATGTACAGTGAGTCTGTTGTCCTCTTGTGGAGACCCACCGCCAGTCACCAGAGTAGCGGCATGATTTGAGGCCAGCTTGTTCTTTGCTCTGCGTTTCAGGTCATTCCACCGCTTGTAGCAATCATCAGCTGTGCGCCTCACAAATCCAAGTGTGCCTTACGTTGACCAGTTGTGGTATTGGACCGTGCAGTCACCAGCATTTCCTGGCTATGTGCTGACACATAGGACACAAGTGCATCAAGTTCAGCCTCATTAAAGCAAGGCTTCCTTGAGGTACCGCAGTGTGTAGCCGTGTCTGGGGTCTCAGCCAGTCGTGCCAGAGCACCCTTCTTCCTCTTCTTTAAAGGTGGAGCAAAGCCAGAATGGCTTACGCCACTCTGGTCAGTAGGGGCAGAATCACTGGTTGACTGGGTAGAAGGAGTGTGGAAATGCGCAATGACCATAGGTCTTGATGCAGGCATTGGTTGCAGGGTAATGTTGGCAGGGGGAACGTCAGTTTGATGGACCTGGACTGACATTGTCCTGGCTGGGAGAGTCAGAGCTGGGGCGGGTGGAGCTGCAGCTGCCCCTGCAGCCTCCCAGCCCTGCATACTTGGGGCAGCAGATGACATAGCTGCCACAGATCCACGTGGCTTGGTGACAACAACTTGCACCGCCACACGTGGCTTAGACTTGCTGACCTGGAAGTCAGCCAGGGAATCATCCTGTGCCAGGTCAGGTGCCACAATGGGCTGGTCCAACAGGGGCTCAGTTGGGATGGTGTCAGCCACGTTTCCCCTCAACCATGGGCGGGGGCATGGGTGTCCCTGATTGTTCTTCCACGCATGGGGGTTTAGGGGCATCCTGCAAATCCTGGCTATGTCCCCTACCGCGCCCACCATGCCCACCATTTTAAGGTCGGCCACCTTTGCCTCCCTTACCGCTTGGTTGCCTCCCAACCATGGCACTGATGTTGTGCGTATGGGAGTTGCAGTAAAATATTGTCCTGGGCAATTGGGGGTTAAAGGGGTAGGATACTAGATGGAATTCGTACCCTAGTGCTCTAACAAGGCTGTCTGTGACCCCTGGGGGAAGATGACGGGTCACGCAACGTACAGGCAGCCCAAAATCAAAAATTAACGAGCTGTCAGAGGTAACAGGGAGTACGAACTAGAAATGCTGTGAAGTAATCGCGTGTGAACCGACAAGAAGTACAGATTTCACCCACTCGCTCTCCATGAAAAGCATGTACAAGGAAATGGAGTCCTACATGTAGCTTTTAAACCGGCCCACACGTACACGTCAGATATGCATGTACACGGGCACTTTCCTCCAATTACACGTGATGACACTATGACGTGCAGTTTTTCCACGTGTGCTCTGTCATCACGTGCTATGAGGGAAACGCCCACGCGCGTAATGTAACGGCCTTTGGTCCAATGAAATCGCATGCGTGTGCTGACGCACTTACGCGCTAAGGCCCTTTCCTCGAATTACACGCTGACGTGCAATTTTTTCACGTGCCAAATCACTCCGTATCAAGCTGGCCACATGAAAACACACGGAAGACCACGCTCCTGCCCAGAAGGCCGAATTACTGCCCCCAGAGCCCCGAGCACGCTCCCAACTGCCTTCTGCTGCTGCCTGACTGCCTGCTGCCCACGTGCCCTGCCATTTGTTGCCTGCACGTTAGCCATGGGTGTAGTTGCTGTGACCACCCCTGCTGGAACGGAAGACTCCCGACTGGGATTCCATCGCTCCACAGCCCAGCCCCAGGACCCAGTTGCCCACCCAATCCTGCCTCTGGGGTTGCCATGTCCAGCACAACACCATCTGGCAGCACTGGCAACGCCCAGCCAGAGAGGCAGAAGGCCACCAGCTTTACTGCCACCGAAGTTGGTGTCCTGGTGGAGCAAGTCATGGGGCAGTATGATGCCCTCTTTGGAAGTTTGCACGCCGACAATGAAGGATGGACCAGGATCTGGATGGACATCATGACTGCCATCAACATGTAGGGGGTGGCAGTCCGCGACTTACATCATGTCAAGAAGCGCTGGGAGGACTTCAGGTCCAAGACCCTCAACAAGGCCCGGCACCTCGCTAAGGCAGCGGATGCCAAGGGGTGCAAGGGCCAGCTGTTGAACTATCAAATGAGGGTCCTGGAATGCATATGCCCAGCGCTCTACGTCCAGATTCTTGAGAGGCAGACCCGTCTGGAGTCGAGCGGTAAGTGTACATGCATGTTGATAGTACGCTGTGCATGTCGTGGTGTGCCAGTAGTGCGCAGGTTGCACATGTGTTTATGAAGGGCCATGTAGGGATGTGTATGAACATGGGCATGAGACTGCCACATGTGAGTCCTCTCAGTTGTGAGACACATTGATGGTGTATGTGTAGGTAAGCATGCTGGGCAAATGCAGGTGTGGGAGCACACATGTTTGAATTTCTGTGTATGTACATTGGCATGGTTGTGGCATGGATGGTGGTTCATAATGCATGTATCTGCACTGTGTACATGTGCATGTATGTGTATCTGACAAGTGTGCAACGGTGATGCAACATGGATGCACGTGACACTGATATGTAGAAGGATGAATGGCAGATGTGACACTGCAACAGTTGGAGGAGATGTAGACATGCATGTAAGTGTGGTGGCGTGTGTGCATGTCTATTGCACTCCTTGTGTTTCATGTGATGTCAGGCTCACCTTTGGCTGTTCATGCTGTTGTATGTGTATGGATGGTGCTGCCTGGTGCAATATTGCTGTTGAAATGTTCAGGTTTGTGAGTTAAAATGACATGTGTGACGTGGAGTGTGATGCCGTGTCTGTAGTTAAACAATGCCACTCATGTGCAACTGTCATGTGTGTATCAGTCCATTGTACAGTGCCCTGATGCCTGTGTTTTATCTCTCCATGTCTGCAGCGTCAACTGAAGAAGAGGGCAGAGAGGGTGCTGTGGAGCACAGCGGCAGGGATCTTCCCGCTACCCGGAGACGCAAGGCCCGGCTCCCCTCCCAGGTTGTCATCTTGTCGGGGAGTGAGGAGTCCGGTGCCACGTTCCAGGCTGCAGCTGCCGAGGAAAGGTCCAAGAGGCGGAGGTCGGAGTTGGACTCCTCAGCAGCAGAAGGGGCAGCTGAGACCTCACAGGATGCGATGGAGGAAGATGGCACGGGGTCATCCAGGTTGGTGGGGGGCTTGGTGGAGGAGGAGGCCGTGCAAGGGACAAACACGGGCTCTGGAGGTGGGGATTCCACTGGTGCTAGTGGTGTAGTGCAGGGGCAGGGACAGGAGGCAGCACAGGCCACCGCAGAGTTGCCTGTGTGTAATCCTGTCCCTGATCCTGTGACTGCATCATCCCGCACCAGCAGGGATGCCTACGTCCAGACACGTTTTCAGGGAGGGGATCCGCTTACAACTGGCCTTACTCTCCCTGCGGACATGGCTATCCGGGACCGGGTTGAGCCTGTCCTGGGTGGGGTGGCGTTGCTTCAACGGGCCATGCAAGGTGACCTGCAGTCTTTTCACGAGGAGACTGCACGTCTTCTCGAATGGCTCGTTGACCACGTTGACCTACTGGGAAAGCTCACCAGGGCCGGATTCCTCCGTTTTCTGGACCTTGTTCCGACCCCCTCCTCAACTGAACCACCTATGCGCCAGTCGTACTCCATGCCATCTTCCTACCCATGTATCACCTGGGTATCCTGTGGAGCTGCCTCTGACCCTGCGGCCATGCTGGTGGAGGACACATCCCTGCCACAGTTGGGAGAATTACTGGGGTTCGCGGGAAGTCTCACACACCATTTTAGCAGGGTATGTGTATTTCGGGGGTGTGCGGGAAGTTTTACACGCGAAAGAGCCCTGTGTGAGCGGGGTACATGTATTACTGGGGTTCGCAGGAAGTCTCACACGCCATTTCAACAGGGTATGTGTATTTCGGGGGTGCACGGGAAGATTTACACGCGAAAGGGCCCTGTGCGAGCGGGGAACATGTATTACTGGGGTTCGTGCAAAGTCTCAAATGCCATTTCAGCAGGGGACGTGTATTTTGGGGGTGCGCAGGAAGTTTTACATGCGAAAGAGCCTTGTGAGAGTGGGGTACGTGTATTACTGGGGTTCGCGGGAAGTCTCACACGCCATTTCAGCAGGGTACGTGTATTTCAGGGGTGCGCGGGAAGTTTTACACGTGAAAGGGCCCTGTGCGAGCGGGGTACGTGTATTACTGGGGTTCGCGGGAAGTCTCACATGCCATTTGAGCAGGGTACGTGTATTTTGGGGTTGCGCGGGGAGTCCTACACATGAATACACATGAATACACATGAATTGGCAGTGTGGGTCCTCCCCGGTGTACCCTCTACACCCTCCACGGCCCCTGCAGGCAGCCCACCAGACACCACAGGGGACTACCCTGCACCTCTGGTCATGTCCCGCAGGCAGCCCATCCACCGTGGGCATGCCCCTCAGCCAAGCCACATGTCAGCTTGCACTACTGATCACCAACACATGACCCCCTGCACCCCTACCCCCCAGCAGTGCAGGGCACCTACCAGCAGGCACCCACTCATGTCCCCTTGCACCCCCACACCCCAGCAGTGCAGGGCACCTGCCAGCAGGCCCCCACTCATGTCCCACTCATGTCCCCCTGCACCCCCAACCCCCAGCAGTGCAGGGAACCTGCCAGCAGGCCCCCAATCATGTCCCACTCATGTCCCCCTGCCCCCACGTCATGACGATCCTCAATCATGGCCCTTATGGCCAGCCTCCCCAGCCCAAAGACCCAACCAAGTATTGCATCCACCCAAATAGAAAAGGCAATTACATGATACAACCCTAATGGCAAATAGGTAAATGAACACATGTCCGTCACACACACACAACGGGTGCAAGTGAATGTGAAAACCCATATCATGACATGCATGAAACCAATGAGATAATACCACATGAATGTAATCAAAATCCAACACACAACAATGGAAATAATAAAAGCAAAGCTGCATGTCCGTAAAAGAATAAAAAACAAGAAATCATAATCCAAAGAAATCCAAAAGAAATGGTGTCCAAAGTCACAGTCCAACAAAGCAAATCCAAGGGTAAAAAGAAAGTGAAAACCATTGATCCATGGTGAAAATAAAAAAAAAGAGAACAATCCAATGGTGAACTATGTACAGATGAAAAATCCAGTGTCCATGAGCCCAACTGATGAAATGAAACCTATCAAAATACTATCTAATAAAAAACTATATAGAAAAACGTGGTGCATTGTCCAAGCGCAACCAAAATAAAGAAAAAACGAAAGGAAACCTAACACTATCTAACTATATATAATGGTGGCGGGCAAGTCCAGCGGCTCACTCTATGGTGTCCCGGGCCATGGCATCATCGAACTCCAAGTCCATTTGCCAGAGGCGGGCCTCTGTCCTGGCCCTGACGTCTCGCAGGGAGGCACTCAAGGTCTGTTCCAACTCCCTGCGAGTTGCCTACAGGCACTATGCCCGCCTCAAAGCCCGACGCATGGAGAACGCTGCCCTGACCATGGTGAGCCGCGCCTCTTCCTCCCGCCACTCCGCACCTATCTGCTGGCCCAACCAGTGCCACATGGAAGACACTCCCATTCCTGGGTCCTCCTGCCCTCTGGCCGATGCCTGCCCCTCTGATGTTGATGGCCCCGAGCCATCATTGCTCCCACCTAGAGCCTGCTACTGATGCTGCTGTCCATGTGCCGTGTCTTATGGTGCCTGCACATCCTCCATCAGCTGATCTCCAGTTGTGGTGTCCACCCCTGCTGGGCCGCCGACTCCCAACTGTGGCAGGGATGTGAGCTCCACCAAGCTGGCTGTGTTGGTCGGGCCAAGTCCACAGGGGGCCCTGGTGGAATCTGGGCCGGAAGACGGGGTGGAGAACGACTGGCGCATAGTCTCCACAGAGAAGGAGAGGTCTGCCAGAGTGCGTGACACATTTAGGAACCCACCAACCAGGGCCCCTTCCAGCAGTGCCACATCACGACTCTGCTCTCCGTGATGGCGTGCGTTCTCCGCCCAGGAACAACGCACGTCATCAAGAATGACACGCGTGCGCAACGTGACACCAACCAGGACAGAGCCCATACGTTCGTGGGACCCCTCGTCCGCAGGTAGTGGAGAGGCAGATGACATGGCACTATCCCCTACCTGCGGACGGGTCTGGGACGGGGCCTTCCTGCTGGTGCATGGTGGTTCAGTCACAGGGTCAGGGACAGCGACATGCACAGGCCCCTCCGCGGTGACCTGTGCTGCCTCCTAACCCTGGCCCTGGACTGCACCACTTGCGCCAGTGGTACTACCCCCACCAGGCCCCATGTGTGGCTCGGTAGCGGGCTCCTTCTCCTCTGTGGAGACCACCAACCTGGATGTCTCCACAACGACTTCCGCCATTAGAAGCCCCTGTGGGGGCTCACCGGCCCTTCTGCCACAGCTGTTGTGGCAGACGCAGCACCAGCCCCCTCGCTCCCGGATGATGGTAATTCCTGGGAGGGTGGCTGGCCCTTGCGTTGTCGCCCAGTGGAGGCATCTCCGCCGCTTGGCTCCACAGCACCATCTACGCCCTCTTCTTCACTGGACGCTGTGTAGAGGGAGACATAGAACACAAGCATCAGGGTACAATACAAAATACCCTAGACAGGAAGCAATAACACATGAGTGGCACTGTCAAATGTCACTTCCATCCTGTCATTCCACAACACATGGGTGAATGCACACAACACACATGCAGAAACAGTCCTGGCGCCTGCAATCAACATCAACATCCATGTTGAAGGGCCCCTGTAAACCAAGATGTTGCCTTCAAAGTCACAGGCATCCATGGCGTTTCAAAGTCACACACACACTTCTCAGGCACACACACACACACATGTGCACCATACATGTACATGACATCAGCACCCATTCCTCACCCCCCTTCATGTCCAGGAACAGAGACAGCCATGTTTTCATGTGTGCATTCCGCATAGAGCTCCCCATGATGCATTAAAACACATGCACCTACCATGTGGTTCACACATAACTGGTCTCATATGCATGACCATGATGTCCCTGCACAGACACATCCATACATGGCCTATGTCACACATATAGGCAAGCATCAGACTACCAGCACACTGCAACATGTCCTGTCTCACACAGCAATGCTTGGCCACTTACCACTCAACTCCAGACGGGTCTGCCTCCGAAGGATCTGGGCGTGGAGCGCTGGGCCTACACGTTCCAGGACCCTCATCTGGATGTTACTCATGCGTGCCCAGCCCCACTCCGCGAGGCGCCGGGCAATGAGGAGGGTCCTGGACCTGAAGTCCTCCCAGCGCTTCTTGATGTGCTTGATGTCGCGGGTTGCCACCCCCTCCACGTTGATGGCAACCACTACGTCATCCCAGATCCTCTCCCGTCCTTCCTTGTTGGCGCGTGATGTTCCAAAGATGGCATCATAATGCCCCAGGACATGCTCCACCAGGACACCAACTTCGGTGGCAGTGAAGCTGTTGGCCCTCTGCCTCTCTGGCTGGGGGTTGCCAGTGGTGCCAGATGGAGATGTGCCCAACATGGAAACCCCAGAGGCAGGAGTGGGTGGGCAACTGGGTCCTGGGGCTGGCCTGTGGAGTGATAGTAACCCAGTCGGGAGTCTTCTGTTCCAACAGGGGTGGACACAGCAACTGGACCCCTGCAGATGGCTAATGTGCAGGCACCAAATAGCAGGGCACGTGGGCAGCAGACAGTCAGGCAGCAGCAGATGGCAGGTGGGAGCGTGCTCGGGGTTCTGGGGGGCAGGAAAATGGCCTTCAGGGCAGGAGCGTGGTCTTCCGTGTGTGTATGCATGGCCAGCTTGATACAGAGTGATTTGGCACGTGAACAAATTGCATGTCAGCGTGTAATTCGAGGAAAGGCCCTTAGCGCGTAAGCGGGTCAGCACACGTACACGATTTCATTGGACCAAAGGCCCTTAGCTGTGACGTATCGCGCACAGGCATTGCCCTTTCGCGTGTGAAACTTCATGCGAACCCCAGTAATACACGTTCCCCGCTTGGCGTTTGCTGTTTGGGAGCCCTGTAAACTGGTCAGGGTTAGCGCAGCCCTTTGCGCTGGATTGGGGATTTTGATGGTTTTTCCTTGCGCCAGGGCGTTCTTGGGGGCGTAACTGGCGCTGCTGCAGGGTCGCTGCACCACTCTGCACCACGGCTGGCTTTGGAGGCTAAAATCCATGAATACGCTGTCCGTGGAAATCGATTTTAGCGCACGCGGCTGGCGCAGACATTCACGCAAGCATACTGTGCGCCAGCCGCGTGCGCCACTTGTTATCGAAATTCTATGAATTACCCCCTTTATATTTCTGTCAAAAACCCATCAGTGGAATCCAAGACAATGAGGAGCAGATACAACGATTGTCTGTATTTAATAAGTTGAATTTTCTATGGATTCCACCCTGAAAATATCTTCCTTTACGCAAATTAGCCTGTGTACACAGGTTTTTCACTAGTTTCTAATAAAATCTTAGCACAACAAAAATTGAAGGAAATTCTACAAATGTTTCATGTGTCACTATATGTCAGAAATAGGGGTTGGGGCAAGGGACGGCGAATAATATGCAGTAAACAGTGCTGAATTGGTTTTGAACTACACTTTCCAGCATGCTGTGGGATTTGTGTAGTCTAGCGTGTTTGCACAGCAAGTCAGCTGTGCAATTAATTGCCTTTTTAAACCGTCCCCCGCCCGCTCTGGTGTGGATAATTACAGATTATCAGCACGAGCGGCGACGGTGGTGCGTGTGTTGTTGGAGGAGCAAGAAATCTTGAACTATGAGACACCGAAGGTCTGCCTGATAGCTATATCGGGCCGCGGCGGTGAGCGGGAGCGGCTGCTGTGCTCTGAGTAATTCGCTATTTGGTCACAGTAAGGAGCAGGAGCGGCTGAACATGATTGAACTAAAGTCCGGGCCACGGCGGTGATTACGAGGTGGCCTCAACTACATTTGGCATCATTCATCAGGGTCTGGGTGTCCTCACAAGGTGCCCGGACTGTCAGATAAGTGAATTATCCTTTTTATTTGTCTGGGGCATTATGTATTCATGCCTATCTTTCTTTTCAATTGAACAGCATATGCGTGCTAAGAGTACGCAATGGGTTACTCCCAAGTAAACGAATCACGAGATGTGTCCCTCGCACTTCACTGCTTACAGCACCTTTGTTCATGAGAATTAAGAGCACAAAGTATGTGCAGACAAGGAACATTAATGATATCTTCCTTTCGAATATTACATGTCATATAGGTGTTTCTCCAGACAAGTGGAAAGGGGCACCTCTATATGTAATGAGTTGCAATGTTTGTTTGTTGCTTCTGTGCAACCAACGAGCCATGAGTCTTGTATTTCATAAAAGGGATCTTCCCTTTGTTTTGTGCCATAACGCTTGCAGTTAAAGTCATGCTCTACATGGAGATACCATAAGGTTTTGTTCAGTGCTATGTTCTGTTACGTTTCTTGTATCTAACACATCGTTATATGTGCATTTATGTTGTGGCTTGGGGTAACTCAAGTACATGCTATGTCCTAAAGAATACGCCCATCAGCCGAACTCAGGGTGTAATAGGTCAGATCTGGTGTTGGAGGTCAGGTTTAGGAATACAGAATCATTGGTACAGGTTTAGGAGTATGGGTTGTTCATAGTAATGATTGCTATGTGTATGCATGTTGTTTCTTCCCCATCTTCCCTTTATCATTCCACACCCTTTCCCTAACTACATCTTCCCCCCATTGGCTGCCACGTGGTTCCCTGTGTTACTAATATCCTGGCGCCCATGCCATCCACGCTGGGAGGGTCGATCTATCCGGCTTCTGTGGTTCGGAGAGGGGGTCGATACCCCTATCATCCCTTTACTAGCTTTGACACTATAAGTGATAATGTCCCCATTCAATTTGGAATTTCTTGCTCTCTCTCTCTATAGAGAGTGTGCTTTTAAATCAGCAATTTTCCCATTGCTTCACAATGATTGCACTTTTCTGCAGAGCACAAACCCAGAGATTCAGTTTAAAGGGCTGTAGGTGAACCAAAATGACTTTAAAGGACTATATCATATTTCACAAGACATGTGAGTGATTTTGAATTTCCCCCAAAACTTCCCAGTGTCCAATAGCTCTGTGGGAATTAATTAATGTATTAATTTATAACAAAATGCAAGGGATCGACTTCTCCACGCCCACCTCATTAATGTTTATTCAGGGGGAAGATATTAATTCCAATGTATCTCACCAATGGTTTGTTCTGTTGGAGCAGTGCACTAACTTTGAATCTCTATGGGTTCTGCTGGCATTCGGGGTCACCTCATTAGAAGCAATGGGATCTGGTTTGACTGCCTTCCTGTCTCTGTTACATATGGCTTCCAGCATCCACCCTTCTGTCTACCTCTTCTCTTTTTTGTCATGGTTGAGACTCAGCGCTTCTTTCTCCCTCCCCTAGTCTCTGTCATTGATGACACTCCAGCATCAACCCTTCTCTCTGCCTCTCCAGATTGTAGTGCCTCCTCTGTTCTCCATTTTAGTTCTTCCTTTGTTGTTTGAAATTTTAGTTCCTCTTGTCTAATTCTTCTGTCTGATGATCCCTTTTTCCACTGTGCATTCAATTTTAAAACCTCCTAGCCACTCCCAATATATCTAAGTTAGTGTGCAACGACACATTTGCAAAATATTCAGATTACAGATGTATTGCTCTTTCCCGTACACAAGGCCTAGCCTCTTCCCAATGATTGATCATCAGGTCTCCAGTCCCCATTTCTGGGAGTTCTTGCTCCACCCATCTGAAATTGCTATCTGAACAGCTTAAATATAAAGTTAGCATATCTTCTACGTGGCCCCTTTCTTCAATTTAAAAATAAGGGTCACAACCCATATATTAATTGATCTGATCATAACGTTCACAATTAACTGTGTATGGTGTTGGCAGGTGGTTGCCTACACTAATAACACATTTCTGTGATTTCTACGAACATAATTAATGTTAGGATCATGATATTTCACGGAACGGTATTTATGTTTATGTTTCTGTTTATGTTTAGCATTTGTATAGCGCGCCAGGTACCCTAAAGCTTAAGGGCGCTTAGAAACGACAACACACAAACAGTACAGAAACAAAAAGAACAGAACCAAATCCAAGACAGGCTCATAAGCAGTAATCATACACGGGTCAGGTCCAGCCTACGGAGGAGGTATTTTATAAAAAGAGTGCGGTTTTCAGCCCCTTTTTAAAAATGTCCACAGACGTGGTGGTCCTCAATGTAGCTGCCAGCGAGTTCCACTTAAGGGGGGCTGCCGAGATGAAGGCTGAATCTCTGGATGTTTTAGTTTTCAAGCGTGGCATGGCCAGGGTATTTGTTTCATCCGATCGAAGGGATCGGATGTTATTTTTTACTGAGACTAATTCTTTCAAGTAAAGTGGCATGACTCTGTGTATACATTTATGAGTAATAAGGAGGAACCTAAACATGATCCTGGCCTGCACCGGTAACCAGTGCAGGCTGCGCCGAGCCTCCGACACGTGGTCTCTTCTTGATAGGCCTTTAACTACCCTAACTGCGCCATTCTGTATGACCTGTAGCTGATTAACAGCCAATTATGGCTCTTGCCAGGGTTTCGGCATTGGATTCTGATATAAAAGGTCTGAGGCAGCGAAACAACTTGAGAAAATATGAAGCAGATGAGACCAGATTATTCACTTGTGCATTCATATTCAAATTTTTGTCAAGGTAGATGTCTAGTGTTTTCACCTTGCTCATTACCTCAATATGGCAGCTGTCTATGAGGAAAGATTTATAGCTGGATCCTAGCTTATCTAATTTCGCCTCTGAGCCAGTGAGTATAAGCTCAGTTTTGGAACTATTGATGGCTAAACCGTTCAATACCATCCAATCCTGAATTTTATTGTATATTTCATTAATTCTTGATTCATCTTCCGCATGGGATCCAGATATGGGGATGACACATTGAGTGTCATCCGCATAATTTGCAAATATGATCCCCTCCTTCTCAAGCATCTGGAAAAAGGGAATCATGAATATATTATAGAAGCACAGCGACACGCAGGCTCCTTGAGGGACCCCATACGCAAGTACAGTCGGTTGTGCTTCTGCAATGTCGCTGGCCACTCTGTTTTGTCTGTTCTTCAAAAAGGAGATGACCCAATTTGTTGCTTCATCCGAAAAGTTAGCATTCTTCTTTAGCCTGGTGGACAGTATGTTATGGTCCACCAGGTCAAAGGCAGCCGACAAGTCTAAGATCATAAGGAGTGAGATGTGACCGCCATCCATCCTCTGTAGGAGATGGGATTTAAGTGCCAACAGGGCCGTCTCGGTGCCGTGATTCTGACGGAACCCTGATTGATATTTATGATGAATCTGGTTTTGTTCCAAAAAAAATAGCGATCTGATTATAGGACACTGTATCCAAGATCTTCAACAGGAACGGAGTGTTGGTAATGGGCCTGTAATTAGAAGCAGTGAGGGGCAGAGATTAGTTTTTTTTAACAGTGGAGTAATCCATGCTTTTTTTATGTTGCTGGGAACTTCATTTGCTAAAAGAGAAGCATTAACGAACTTGGTTAAGGCTGGAATGAGAACAGGGGAGCACTTTTTAATTATAAGAGAGGAGCAGGGATCTCCTTTACAGCTCGTGCTTTTTAAATTGGAGATTACCTTGGACAAATCTTGCTCTGAGATGGGTTGAAAGCTGAACACGGCTTGATCCTCAGTTTTCTGGTGGGAGACAAGGGACTATTTTCTAGACCCTGGATCGGTAGATTGAGTTTCTTCAACTCAATCCCCTCTCTAATTTTATCAAGTTTGTTGGATAAGGTCGATTGAATCTCCGTACACCATGCCTCATCCTTACTAAAAGTTGCTTGAGCAGATCTGGGTGCTTGAGCCTGTTCTTTTAAGATTTTAAATAATTCTCGCCTGTCATAATTTGATTCATAAGCTACCATCTACCTGGCTCTTCGATCTGATTCAGAGGGGAGTCCTATAAAAAGACCATGTTCTTTCTGTGCTTTTCAGAAAGATATGAACCAACTCTGTATCTGTCATGGTCCCCAAGTTTAAGAGAAAAACATGATTTCCCATGTAGACCTATGGTATCTTCTTAATGATATGCATACTATTAGCTCAATGAAATCGCATATTTTTATCCCCAAGCCCTGTAGTGGGGCCCTGCTTCCTCTTCTGTTGACATTGTCAGCAATAAAACATATTTACATTGTTCCAGGGATAATGACCTGAACATGTGTGTGCTTATTTCTTTGTGCAGAAGGTTTACAACTCCACCCCCTGGGATCATGTGGCCTTCTGTTACATGTCAAAATTGTTACATGCTTTAGACCATCCACAAAACTGAATTTAATGTGGGGTATTTTAGAAAGTTCATCTCCATGGGTTGCACTTTTGTTTACAAACTGGACACCCTTCTGCCCCATAAACCTCTGTCCCGGGTTCAAGCTCCGCCCCATTCCTCTGCTCTGCTAAGCTTCAAAGGGGTTTGACAAAATGGGTCTGACAAGTGTTATGATGAGGTAAAGGAGGATTTTGAGCTTTGTGTTTTAATGAGAGAGTGTCTCCCTGGGCTAAACACAGCTTTAGGGCAGCTGTGATGAACATAAATTGAGATTTTAAATTGCTGCTTTTGGTTTCCACATGAGGCCTGTACTAATATCTTGCATTACATAGTATACATGTTGCTCCTGCACAATGCCACCAGTGCCCAACTTTACATTAGAATGCATTTTTAATTCCTCAGGCAATGGAAATGTCACCTCCCCTGATTGGTCCTGATACTTCCCCTGCTTCCTGGGCCATAACGACCCTCCTCGCTCCCTGCCCGCACTTTCCATCGTGCTGAGCAGGTGAGCGCTCCATAGCAGAAGATCCTCTGGCCTTTTTTGGTCATTTTCTTTGCTTTTCTGTGCCCCTTGGCCCGTGTGCAGCCCTCTCCTTCCCGACCCCTTGCTTCCCTATTCCCGCCTCCCCAGCCCTCCCACCTCCCCTGATTGGTCCTGATACTTCCCCTGCTTCCTGGGCCATAACGACCCTCCTCGCTCCCTGCCCGCACTTTCCATCGTGCTGAGCAGGTGAGCGCTCCATAGGAGAAGATCCTCTGGGCCTTTTTGGTCATTTTCTTTGCTTTTCTGTGCCCCCTTGGCCCGTGTGCAGCCCTCTCCTTCCCGACCCCTTGCTTCCCTATTCCCGCCTCCCCAGCCCTCCCACCTCCCCTGATTGGTCCTGATACTTCCCCTGCTTCCTGGGCCATAACGACCCTCCTCGCTCCCTGCCCGCACTTTCCATCGTGCTGAGCAGGTGAGCGCTCCATAGCAGAAGATCCTCTGGGCCTTTTTGGTCATTTTCTTTGCTTTTCTGTGCCCCCTTGGCCCGTGTGCAGCCCTCTCCTTCCCGACCCCTTGCTTCCCTATTCCCGCCTCCCCAGCCCTCCCACCTCCCCTGATTGGTCCTGATAGTTCCCCTGCTTCCTGGGCCATAACGACCCTCCTCGCTCCCTGCCCGCACTTTCCATCGTGCTGAGCAGGTGAGTGCTCCATAGCAGAAGATCCTCTGGGCCTTTTTGGTCATTTTCTTTGCTTTTCTGTGCCCCCTTGGCCCGTGTGCAGCCCTCTCCTTCCCGACCCCTTGCTTCCCTATTCCCGCCTCCCCAGCCCTCCCACCTCCCCTGATTGATCCTGATACTTCCCCTGCTTCCTGGGCCATAACGACCCTCCTCGCTCCCTGCCCGCACTTTCCATCGTGCTGAGCAGGTGAGCGCTCCATAGCAGAAGATCCTCTGGGCCTTTTTGGTCATTTTCTTTGCTTTTCTGTGCCCCCTTGGCCCGTGTGCAGCCCTCTCCTTCCTGACCCCTTGCTTCCCTATTCCCGCCTCCCCAGCCCTCCCACCTCCCCTGATTGGTCCTGATAGTTCCCCTGCTTCCTGGGCCATAACGACCCTCCTCGCTCCCTGCCTGCACTTTCCATCGTGCTGAGCAGGTGAGCGCTCCATAGCAGAAGATCCTCTGGGCCTTTTTGGTCATTTTCTTTGCTTTTCTGTGCCCCCTTGGCCCGTGTGCAGCCCTCTCCCTCCCGACCCCTTGCTTCCCTATTCCCGCCTCCCCAGCCCTCCCACCTCCCCTGATTGGTCCTGATACTTCCCCTGCTTCCTGGGCCATAACGACCCTCCTCGCTCCCTGCCCGCACTTTCCATCGTGCTGAGCAGGTGAGCGCTCCATAGCAGAAGATCCTCTGGGCCTTTTTGGTCATTTTCTTTGCTTTTCTGTGCCCCCTTGGCCCGTGTGCAGCCCTCTCCTTCCCGACCCCTTGCTTCCCTATTCCCGCCTCCCCAGCCCTCCCACCTCCCCTGATTGGTCCTGATAGTTCCCCTGCTTCCTGGGCCATAACGACCCTCCTCGCTCCCTGCCCGCACTTTCCATCGTGCTGAGCAGGTGAGCGCTCCATAGCAGAAGGTCCTCTTGGCCTTTTGGTCATTTTCTTTGCTTTTCTGTGCCCCCTTGGCCCGTGTGCAGCCCTCTCCTTCCCGACCCCTTGCTTCCCTATTCCCGCCTCCCCAGCCCTCCCACCTCCCCTGATTGGTCCTGATACTTCCCCTGCTTCCTGGGCCATAACGACCCTCCTCGCTCCCTGCCCGCACTTTCCATCGTGCTGAGCAGGTGAGCGCTCCATAGCAGAAGATCCTCTGGGCCTTTTTGGTCATTTTCTTTGCTTTTCTGTGCCCTCTTGGCCTGTGTGCAGCCCTCTCCTTCCCGACCCCTTGCTTCCCTATTCCCGCCTCCCCAGCCCTCCCACCTCCCCTGATTGGTCCTGATAGTTCCCCTGCTTCCTGGGCCATAATGACCCTCCTCGCTCCCTGCCCGCACTTTCCATCGTGCTGAGCAGGTGAGCGCTCCATAGCAGAAGATCCTCTGGGCCTTTTTGGTCATTTTCTTTGCTTTTCTGTGCCCCCTTGGCCCGTGTGCAGCCCTCTCCCTCCCGACCCCTTGCTTCCCTATTCCCGCCTCCCCAGCCCTCCCACCTCCCCTGATTGGTCCTGATACTTCCCCTGCTTCCTGGGCCATAACGACCCTCCTCGCTCCCTGCCCGCACTTTCCATCGTGCTGAGCAGGTGAGCGCTCCATAGCAGAAGGTCCTCTTGGCCTTTTGGTCATTTTCTTTGCTTTTCTGTGCCCCCTTGGCCCGTGTGCAGCCCTCTCCTTCCCGACCCCTTGCTTCCCTATTCCCGCCTCCCCAGCCCTCCCACCTCCCCTGATTGGTCCTGATAGTTCCCCTGCTTCCTGGGCCATAACGACCCTCCTCGCTCCCTGCCCGCACTTTCCATCGTGCTGAGCAGGTGAGCGCTCCATAGCAGAAGATCCTCTGGGCCTTTTTGGTCATTTTCTTTGCTTTTCTGTGCCCCCTTGGCCCGTGTGCAGCCCTCTCCCTCCCGACCCCTTGCTTCCCTATTCCCGCCTCCCCAGCCCTCCCACCTCCCCTGATTGGTCCTGATACTTCCCCTGCTTCCTGGGCCATAACGACCCTTCTCGCTCCCTGCCCGCACTTTCCATCGTGCTGAGCAGGTGAGCGCTCCATAGCAGAAGATCCTCTGGGCCTTTTTGGTCATTTTCTTTGCTTTTCTGTGCCCCCTTGGCCCGTGTGCAGCCCTCTCCTTCCCGACCCCTTGCTTCCCTATTCCCGCCTCCCCAGCCCTCCCACCTCCCCTGATTGGTCCTGATACTTCCCCTGCTTCCTGGGCCATAACGACCCTCCTCGCTCCCTGCCCGCACTTTCCATCGTGCTGAGCAGGTGAGCGCTCCATAGCAGAAGATCCTCTGGGCCTTTTGGTCATTTTCTTTGCTTTTCTGTGCCCCCTTGGCCCGTGTGCAGCCCTCTCCTTCCCAACCCCTTGCTTCCCTATTCCCGCCTCCCCTGCCCTCCGACCTCCCCCTATTGGTCCTGATACTTCCCCTGCCTCCTGGGCCTGAAGACCCTCCTCACTACCTGCCCACACTTTCCATTGTGCTGAGCAGGTGATCGCTCCAATAGCCCCTCTGAGAAAGTTGTTTGTAGAAGTGTTCCAAACCACATTTTGAAGTTGCGCCCAATAACATCTGAGAAAAGTTGATTTTAGAAGTGTTCCCAATTACATTCGAAGTTGCACCCAATAGCCTCTCTGACAAAGTTGATTCTAGAAGTGTTCCCAATTGCATTTGAAGTTGAACCCAATAGCCGCTCTATGAAAAGTTAATTCCAGAAGTGTTCCAAACTGCATTTTGAAGTTGCGCCCAATAGCATCTCTAAGAAAAGTTGCACCCTCTCTGACAAAGTTGATTTTAGAAGTGTTCCCAATTACATTTGAAGTTGCACCCAATAGCCTCTCTGACAAAGTTGATTCTAGAAGTGTTCCCAATTGCATTCGAAGTTGAACCCAATAGCCGCTCTATGAAAAGTTAATTCCAGAAGTGTTCCAAACTGCATTCTGAAGTTGCGCCCAATAGCATCTCTAAGAAAAGTTGCACCCTCTCTGACAAAGTTGATTTTAGAAGTGTTCCCAATTACATTTGAAGTTGCACCCAATAGCCTCTCTGACAAAGTTGATTCTAGAAGTGTTCCCAATTGCATTCGAAGTTGAACCCAATACCCGCTCTATGAAAAGTTAATTCCAGAAGTGTTCCAAACTGCATTTTGAAGTTGCGCCCAATAGCATCTCTAAGAAAAGTTGCACCCTCTCTGACAAAGTTGATCTTAGAAGTGTTCCCAATTACATTTGAAGTTGCACCCTATAGCCTCTCTGAGAAAGTTCATTTTAGAAGTGTTCCCAATTGCATTTGAAGTTGCACCCAATAGCCTCTCTGAGAAAGTTGATTATAGAAGTGTTCCCAATGGCATTTAGAAGCTGCGTCCAAAAGCGTCTCGGAGGAAAGTTGTTTTAGAACTGTTCCCAATTGCATTCAGAAGTTGCGCACATTAGCCTCTCCGGAAAAAGTTTGGAAGTTAGAAGTGTTTCCCAACTGCACCTAGAACTTCTAAACTACACTTAGAAGTTGCGCCCAATAGCCTCTCCGAGGAAAGTTGATTTTAGAACTGTTCCCAATTGCGTCAAGAAGTGTACCCAAGTGCATATAGAAGTTGTAACCAATAGCCTCTCTGAGAAAAATCGATTCTAGAAGTGTTCCAAACTGCATTTTGAAGTTGCGCCCAATAGCATCTCTAAGAAAAGTTGCGCCCTCTCTGACAAAGCTGATTTTAGAAGTATTCCCAATTGCATTTAGAAGTTGCGCCCAATAGCCTCTCTGAGAAGAGCTGTTTTTAGAAGTATTCCCAATTGCACCTAGAAGTGTTCCCAGCTACATTTAGAAGTTGCGCCCAATAGCCTTCCCTGAAAAAAGTTCATCCTAGAAGTGTTTCCCATTTGCAATTGAAGTTGCTCCCAATAGCCTCTCTGAGAAAGTTGATCTTAGAAGTGTTCCAAACTACATTTTGAAGTTGCGCCCAATAACATCTCTGAGAAAGTTGATTTTAGAAGTGTTCCCAATTGCATTTAGAAGTTGCGCCCAATAGCCTCCCTGAGAAAAGCTGATTCTAGAAGTGTTCCCAACTGAATTTGAAGTTGCACCCAATAGCCTCTCTGAGGAAAGTTGATTTTAGAAGTGTCCCCAACTGCACTTAGAAGTTGCGCCCAATAGCCTCCCTGAGAAAAGTTGATTTTAGAAGTGTCCCCAACTGCACTTAGAAGTTGCGCCCAATAGCCTCCCTGAGAAAAGTTGATTTTAGAAGTATTCCCAACTGAATCTGCACCCAATAGCCTCTCTGAGAAAGTCGATTTTAGAAGTGTTCCCAATTGCATTTGAAGTTGCACCCAATAGCCTCTCTGAGGAAAGTTGATTTTAGAAGTGTCCCCAATTGCATTTGAAGTTGCACCCAATAGCCTCTCTGAGAAAGTTGTTTTTAGAAGTGTTCCCAATTGCATTTGAAGTTACACCCAATAGCCTCTCTGAGAAAAGTTGATTATAGAAGTGTTCCCAACTGGACTTAGAATTTTCGCCCAATAGCCTCTCTAGAAGTGTTCCCAATTGCAAGTCGACCAATTAAAATGCTACCAATAGCCTGTCTGGAAAGTTGAATTTAGTGACACGCCCAAATAACCCGTCCAAAGCTCCACTAAAATGTCCCATATATCTCTCGGTGAACTTAGAAAGCGTTTCTAATAGCAGTGACAAATAATCTAACCCCCCCTCCAAGTAAATTGAATCTAGTGACTGACCGAACACCTTCTCCTGTGTACAGGAGAACTCAGAAACGTACCTAATAAACTAATAATCATCTGCCGACTATTATACCTAGAGAGCACCAAATAGTCTAATATTGTCAATCCCAGAAGTGCGCCTAAAGGCGTGACACCCCCGATCCTAGGCCGACTATTGTACCTAGAGAGCACCAAATAGTCTAATATCATCAAACCCAGAAGTGCGCCTAAAGGCGTGACACCCCAGATCCTAGAACTACAATCAGAAACCCTCCTAAATCAACCGAATCGCCAGCACCAATCATGAGCGCACCCACTCCACCTGAGCCTACCAGAAACGACCGCAGGGGACCACCCCCACTCTCCGATCTACCTTCCCTCCCGACCCCTCCCTCCCATATCACCCCACCCCCCTCCACACAAGCAGCCACTCCCCTCTCCAAACACCAAGCCAGAGGAGCACGATGGCGAAGCACTCACCCTAAAACCACTCATCCCCTGAACTCCACCCCCGACCCGCCAGCATTGCCCACACCCGCTCCCCTCTCCATCAGACCTAGCACACCCCACCCGGAAATCACCCACCCACCGCCCTGCCCTCATACCCCTGCCACCTTCCCCCCCCGACCGCACTCTTTCCCCTCCCTAAAAACTGCGCGCCGAGCCCTAGCACGAACCGAAGCTGCCTCCCTCTCCCCCTCTGAACCCCCTACCCTCTCCCACACACCAGTCGCAGCAAAGAAACTAAAGAGGAAACGCGCCTGGTCCCCCCCAATCTCTCAGCACTCCTCCCCTCCCCTGTCCCGACCCACCCCCTCTCTCCCGCATTCTCCGCCTTCCCCCGTGGCCTCCCCCTTCCTGAAACCCCTCTCCCTCGACTTCTCATCAACTCCAACTGAAACTCCCCCCTCCCACACCCCTCCCTCAAATCACCCAACCCAAATCCAATCATCCTATCACACCAAGCCACCCAGCCCCGCCAGGAACCTGCCAAATTTTCAGCCCGCCCACTATTCCCTTCTAGCATCACCGACCTTAACCCCCCTCCTCAGCTCTCTCCGCCACCACCACACCCCGGTCCAGCACCTACACCTAACTTGCCTGCCGATATGAACTGTATCCTATTTAACGCCCGTTCCGTAGCAAAAAACAGACATTGCATCTATGACCTCCTCACCTCTGTCAAACCAGACCTAGTTTTCATCACCGAAACCTGGTTCTCCAATGACTTCAACCCAATCGCTAGTGAAGCCTTTCCCCCTGACTACTCCCTCATCCCACTGAACCGTCCATCCAGAGGAGGTGGGGTAGCATTCGTCTTCAAATCTCTCTTCCGCGCCTCGATCATCGACAACCAACCCTCCATCCCTTCCTGCAAATCTCTCCTCGTTAAACTTTCCCTCTCCCCATCGCTCTCTCACAGTTTCTTAATAATCTACAGGCCCCCTGGTTACGATAGACAATTCGCAAACAACCTTTGCGACTCAATCGCCACCATGCAACTAAACCATTCCAACCTCACCCTCCTTGGTGACTTCAACATATGGCTCGACATCCCCACCAACCCTATGACACACTCCCTGGTTGATGGTTTAGATGCAATTAATCTCCAACCCCACATAAACGGCCCGACTCATTACAAAGGACACACTCTCAATGCCATCTTTAGCTCCAACACCCTGATTCACTTAAAGCCCCCCACCCCAATCATCTGGTCAGATCACTTCATTCTCTCGTTCGCCATCCACTCACCTGACCCCCTTCCCGTACTTGCATCCGAACCTCCGATTTTACGCAAATGCTGGAAAAAATTAACGATCACCCCGGACCTAGCCGAGGCACTCCTCCAATCTCCACCACCCACCTGCCCTCCCGACAACAAATTAACCCCTGAGGCCTTTGACTCATGGCTCAACGCACCTCTTTTACGACTCACCCCCCCATGCAAACCATCAACCCGCTGCGCCCCTTTCCCCAGATGGTTCACTCCTGAGTTGAAGACCACTAAACGACTTTACAAATAACTAGAACGCAAATGGCAGAAAGAGAAAACCCACGAAAACAGGACCACCTTGGCCCGTCACCTCTATCAATATAAGTCCGAAATCCGGAAAGCAAAAAAAGCCCACTACAACACCCGAATCCTAAACTGCAAAAACCCAAGCAAAGAACGCCACAAAATCATCTCAGAATTCACCAATCCTGCTTGCAATACAACCAGCCCGACCGCCACACAATCACTGTGCGACTCACTCTCCCTCCACTTTCACAACACGGCTATCGAAAGAACAAAAACTCTAAACACTAAGATGGCTCAACTTCAGCCACCAAGCAATCCTCCGCCCATACCGCCCAGCCCTGCAACTGTAACCTCCACGCAACCAACGTTTGAATCCTTTAGTCCAATATCGCCAGAACAGTTTCTCAAACTGCTATCTGCCCGCAAACCTTCTGGTTCACCACTGGACCCCTGCCCAGCCAAAACCCTTAAAGAAATGTTTGCCTCAACCTGCGCAGGAGAATACGCAAGATCTATCATAAATTCCTCCCTCTCCTCCGGTATCTTTCCCGACGCATTCAAAACGGTGCACGTCAAACCTCTAATTAAAAAACCATTGCTCGACCCACTCGAGCCCAAAAACTACCGCCCAATCTCAAACACTAGGTTCCTTGCCAAACTCATTGACCGAACCGCCTACTCCCAACTAAACTCCTTTGTCGAAACCAACAACCTCCTAGACCCAGCCCAATCAGGCTTCAGATCACGCCACGGAACTGAAACCACCCTAACCTCGATCTGGGATGACCTTAAAATGACAGCAGACTCCACCGGATGCGCCGCACTAATCCTCCTCGACCTATCGGCCGCCTTTGACAAGATCAATCACTCACTCCTCCTAGACCGACTACACTCCATAGGAATCCGCGGAACCGCCCTTAAATGGATAGCTTCATTCCTCAAAGACCGGCACCAAATAACGACACTCTCCAGCTTTACCTCACAACCCCGACCTGTAGACACGGGAGTCCCTCAGGGAGCATGTCTATCCGCCCTCCTGTTCAATCTTTACCTGATCACCCTCCCACCAATAATTCGTTCACACAACATCCTGTGTTACAACTACGCCGACGACACTCAACTAATTCTAAAAATCCTGAACTCGAAACCCGAATCCCGACCCGACCTGGCATCCTGCCTCCTTAACATAGAACTCTGGATGACCCAAAGCCACCTCCTGTTAAACCCCTCCAAAACAGAAATCATGATTTGCGGCAAGCTCGATCTTCTTCCGCACCCACTACCCTGGCCACCCGCCATGGGCAACTCACCGACACCCTCCAACACAGTGAAAAATCTTGGATGCACCTTAGACTCCGACCTAACACTCTCGCGACAAGTCAACAATGTCTCAAAATCCTGCCACTACCACCTCAAAAATCTTAGGCGCATCCTTCCATATCTCTCATTTCCCAACAGAGTCTCCGCGGTCCAATCAATTGTCATATCAAGACTGGACTACGGAAACTCCCTATACCTCGGAATTCATGCCTACCAACTAAACAAACTCCAAAGAGCACAAAACGCGGCAGCCAAAATGCTACTCGCGCTCGGTCCAAGAGACCACGTATCCCCAGCCCTTAAGACACTGCACTGGCTTCCAGTAGCCCGTAGCGTAGCTTTCAAAACCTTATGCCTCTCCCATCGAGCACTACATAAAACCGGACTGCAATATCTTCAAGACAAGCTAATACCTTATCACCCTACTCGCACCCTAAGATCAAGCTCAGCCGGCCTCCTAGTAATCCCTAAGACAAACTCAACCAGGTTAGGCGGATCATCATTCTCAACGCTAGCCCCAACCCTATGGAACTCGCTCCCACCCCACATCCGCCTAACTGAAGACTTAACGGCCTTCCGCAAACTACTGAAAACCTGGCTCTTCCCCTAAAACTAACCAGCAATTTGACCGGAAGCAAGAAATGTACAACTAAAAAAAAAAAAAAAAAAAAAAAAAATCGAATGTAAACCATAAGACAAACAATACCAAACGAATAATGTAGATCAAAACAGTGAAGTGGATAATATGAATAAATCATCAGAAAACTAGGAGATCTAGATGGACGCTTGACCAGACGAAAGTGTTAGAGTGAATGAGAATCTAGAAGTGACGAGCGAAGAGAGCGGATGAACGTCAAGAACGGACGAACATGGAGAACGGACGAGCGTGGAAATCAGATGAGTATGGAGAGCAGATGAGTGTGGAGCGTGGAGAGCGGATGAGTGTGGAGAGCGGATGAGTGTGGAGAGCGGATGAGTGTGGAGAGCGGATGAGTGTGGAGAACAAATGAGTGTGGAGAGCGGATGAATATTGAAGGGCGGAGGAGCATGAAGAGTGGAGGAGCGTGGAGAACGACTGAATGTCGAAAGCACAGAGCGAATGTGGAAAATGGCTGAGAGCACAGAAGCGTAAGGTACAGTTGAGCCGCGAGAGCGGATGAGTGTGAGAGCGGATGAGTATGAGAGCGGATGAGTGTAGAAAGCGAATGAGTGTGGAGAGCGGAAGAGTGTGGAGAGCGGATGAGTGTGAGGAGCGCAGTAGCGTGGAGAGCGACTGAATGTAGAAAGCACAGAGCGAGTGTGAAGAACGACTGAGTGAAGAGCGCAGAAGCGTAGGATGCAGTTGAGCCTGGAGAGCGGATGGCGGTGGAGAGCGGATGGCGGTGGAGAGCGGATGAGTGTAGAGAGCAGTTGAGTGCGGAGAGAGGTTGAGTATGGAAAGCACAGAACGAGTGTAGAGAACGACTGAGTGAAGAGCGCAGAAGCGTAGGATGCAGTGAGCCTGGAGAGCAGACGACGGTGGAGAGCGGATGAATGTAGAGAGCGGATGAGTGTGGAGAGCGGATGAGTGTGGAGAGCGGATGAGTGTGGAGAGCGGATGAGTGTAGAGAGCGGATGAGTGTGGAGAGCGGATGAGTGTGGAAAGCGGATGAGTGCAGAGAGCGGATTAGTGTTCCGAAACAAACGAATACGTGGAGCAGACGTACGAGCGGCGCAGATGAGCTGATAGAGCGGACGAATGTGCGAAAAGATGAATGTGTGGTGTCGGGTGAGTGTGTGAAATGGATGTTGTGTGTGGAATGGATGAGCGTTTTTGGTTCGGACGAATAGTGTGGAGCGGACGAGTGTGCTGAACGGACGAATGTGTGGAGCGGACGAGTGTGTGAAGTGGATGAATGTGTGGCGCGGATGAAAGTTGTGAAACAGATGAATGTGTAGAGCGAACAAATACACAGTGCGGATGAGTGTCTGGAACGGATAGTCACGCAGAACAGACAAGTAATATTATCAGGCCAACGAGTAGTATGCTTGGCCGATGTGTGGGTGGTCAGGGTAATCGAGTATCAAGACTGTACGAGTGTCTAGACGGGACGAGTGTGTGCACGGGATGACTGTGTAAACGGGAGGAATGTATAGACAGGACGAGTATGTAGACGGGACGAATGTGCGGACCGGATGAATGTGCGGAGCGGACGACGTTTAACCAGACGAAAGTGTAAGAGTGAACAAGCATGTTGAAAAGACGAGCGAGGAGGGCGGATGAACGCCGAGAACGGATGAGCATGGAGAGTGGATGAGCGTGGAAATCGGATGAGTATGGAGAACGGATGGGTGGGAAACGTGGAAAGCAGATAAGCGTGGAGAGGGGATGAGTGTGGAGAGGGGATGAGTGTGGAGAGGGGATGAGTGTGGAGAGGGGATGAGTGTGGAGAGGGGATGGGTGTGGAGAGGGGATGGGTGTGGAGAGGGGATGAGTGTGGAGAGGGGATGAGTGTGGAGAGCGGATGAGGGTGGAGAGCAGAGGAGCATGGAGAACGGAGGAGCGTGGAGAGCGACTGAATGTGAAAAGCACAGAGCAAGTGTGGAGAGCGGATGAGTGTTGGAGAGCGGATGAGTGTTGGGGAGCGGATGAGTGTTGGGGAGCGGATGAGTGTTGGGAGCGGATGAGTGCAAGAGCGGAGAAATGTGGAGTACCGATGAGTGCGGGGAGCGGATGAGTGTGGGGTGCGGATGAATGTGGAGGGCGGATGAGTGTATAGAAAGCGTTTGAGTATACAAAGCAGATGAGTGCGTAGGCAGACAGGAGTTCATGCGCTGGGTAGACTGGAATGCATGCACAAGAAAGACAGGAGTGCACACTTATGGAACACATGAGAGCATGCGTGAGGCACACTGGAGAAGAATAGGTCAAGCAAGCATGAATGTGTAGTACAATCCCGAATGCCTGAAATGAACAAAATGAATAGAACGGACCTGCCCGCTCGGAACTGCGTGACATACATAATATGTTTTGGAATGCAGTGAACATTTGAAAGAGTACTTATCATAACACACCTCACGCCTACTCTCTCCCTTACATCACCACTCAACTAGAACACAGAGATACTATGACACCATTCGGTATAACTGTTCTCATATCTACATCTCCCGCTCACTCCACAACACTCTAAGTAAACACTGCTGGTTTCACACCCCCCAGCCAGGCGTTCTCCTCAGGCCTAACGCAGCCACATTCGTCCTGGATAAAGCCAGCCAGAGCGAACACATACTCCTGATCTCTCAACCACCACACCTACCGCTAAGAAGCAGCTACCACCTGAATTCCGCATCAGCTGCACACATACCTGGTGCACACACGCACTTTTGACTCTCTCTTCTCTCTCTACTGACCCGAACTTCGGTTCCCGAGGGCGTTCAACCTACCAGCGCCTTCAGACCATACCAACGGTATATAAGGCGCTATATAAATGCAAAATAACATAACATAACATCTTTAGTATGTTCATTGTTCAATCAAATCTGCCAAATTCACAGAGTTCTCCTTTTTAGTTCAATCTTTTGGAAAAGCTGTACTCCAGTGCATCAGTCATCTGTTTACAAAACACATGTACCTTCTGGCCCTGTCACTGGGCTTTTGTCTGCCAGACAACAGTTAGTGTTTCATATTGCTGCAGCTTTGTGCCTAACTTAGCCTGTTGCAGTTCATCAATATCGGTGGCTGAAAATACCCCACACTTCCATATAGGGAGATGGGACAGTATGTGCAAAAGGAATAGCATTAACACTGACAATGATCCTATGTAGACAGAAACTCAGCCCTATGCTTTAATGCACGATATCCTTTTATCTTGGAAACTTCCAATGCATAACTAATTAAAAGAAGAGCAGGAAAGCTATGGTTGACAAACATGGTTAGTAAGTTACACTGCTTTATTTTACATGCATATATTTGGAAGATACTAACTAAAGGGAATTATTTGCTGAGTGACATTGTGACCGGAGGTATCCTCCTCTTTGAACCGGCCATGGGGACAAGAAGAACAGAGTTGGCAGGGGAGAAATGAATAATCAAAAAAGATGTTTTCATTGGACTCAATGTAAAAGTACAAAGGTTTCTGCTTAGTTTTTGCTACTGTCTTGTGTAGTTGCCATTGATGTACTGTTTTACAATTGTTTACATATGGGTTGCTGTAACTGTCATGTTTCTATCTATTTCACAAGAGTTGAAAAGTAATAAAGTGAATTGATTAAAATAAATTGTAATCCTTTGTTATTCAAAATCACTGTCCATTCTGTTAGACACTAATGATTCAGATCTGTCCGATACGTCACAGCAGCCATTTCCCTGTGTTTATTGCAGTATTTTTTTAAAGGGTGGGAAAGCTGCCTATACACCTCCACCCCATACCCTTCCTCACATCCCTATTCCCATACCCTTCCTCATAACCCCATTCCTTATCCTTCGCCTCAAGCTCAGGGATTGCATTTCTCCTGCCTTACAAAGTCTTCACTGGCTCCCGATCGCAGCACAGATTAAATTCAAATCCCTCTGCATCATCCACAAGGCAGTCTGGGTACGGGGAGCATTCTATCTGCAACTCTTTCTTACACAATACTCCCCCTCTAGACACCTGCCTTCCCCTGGCACCAACTCCTTGCGTGTAAAGCATTTTGCTAAACAGAGAGCAGGTGGTAGATCGCTTTCCTCTGGGGTTCCCTTCTTTGGCACATCCTCCCCCTCCATCTTCGTCTTGAGCAAGACCTCCCAAAGTCCGAAAAAGCCTCAAGACCTTCTTCTTTACCTCTTACTTCACTCCCTGTCTCCCCTGCTAATCACACAGTAGCTTGATTGGTGTGCAGGGCCCTTATGCATCGCCGGAACCCTGACCCCCCCACATCTTATCATCCCAGCTGCTGTCTATCCTCTGCACTAGCTTCAGCTCACCCTCCACCACTGGAGGTTGCACTTACCTTTCTTCATAGAACTCCACCTGCTGCTCTCCATGAGCACCTCAGCACCTATCCCATACCCCTCTTCCCTCTGCACTTGGACGTTCCGAACACTCACATAGCATAGTAGGTTCATCTTAACCTCACCATTTTCTCTTCTTACTTTGTATTTAACATTGTTGTAATTACATTGTCTATCCTCCCCTGTCCCTTCCCTGTTACCCTGTGGGCGCTTTGAAACAGTATTTGCTTCCTGTATAAGCGCCTAACAAGTGAACCATAAACAATAAACAATTTAAAATAATGTGTATGTGTTCCCCAACCCACATCCCTCTAAAGATTCAGCACAAAGACAGCAACACCAAGTGCAGTGAAACGGCCACGAACAAGTGGGTGGGTTTGAATGAGTTATCATTGTGTCACTGCTTGACACTCCCCTGTTAGGTGTGCTATGTCTGCTGAAGCACTAGCTGATTAGGTGAAAGACTCACTCCCGCAAGGGAGCTTGTTCTAGATAGGTCTGCACGTGCAGAATGGCCAGGGTCCCTTTCTTGCTATG
This sequence comes from Ambystoma mexicanum, assembly GCF_040938575.1. Taxonomy (NCBI): domain Eukaryota; kingdom Metazoa; phylum Chordata; class Amphibia; order Caudata; family Ambystomatidae; genus Ambystoma; species Ambystoma mexicanum. The sequence goes on along the minus strand of NC_090937.1, from coordinate 954,384,912 downwards.
AATTACTACCCCACCTCACTGCCACGCAGCTGGGAATGATTATCTGCTCTTTTTAGGTTTTTCTAAAGATCCCATGTAGCGGCAATCGCGTACACAAATACCGCATGTCACAATGGAATGAATAACTACGACACACACTGTGCAAGGGTGTGCATTCATTTACCATAAATATATCATCTATCGCATAGAACATCATTTAAAGATGGGTAGAACTGGTTAATAAATGGGATTCATGAGTAGAGCGTAACACAGGGCTCACACTTGAGAACCTTTTGCTGCAGTGCATACGTTTATTTGCTGGTTTATTTTGGTACGTTTTAAGAATGTTTTGTTGCCTTCACTTATCCACAGTTGTTGACAGGTTTAGTATCTTCCCCACTGTCAGCAGACACTAAGACGAGCTCATGCTGCTGTGGAAGCTTTACTGCCACATAATCCCCACCAGAGCTGAAATTATTGCAAGATGGATTGTGTCCCTTGCTCATAACATTATCCGACAAGTGGTTAGAAACTGACTCGTGATGTCATTAACAGGGGGAAAAACACTAGAGTTTAGTGGCAGACTTTAGGTTGCTTATAATGCAGATTTCTAAGTTGCATCTTTACGATGCAGTAGTCCCTGCATCCTTTCTACTCCTGTTCTCAGTACTCTATAACAATGCAAGTGAAGACAATGAGCTGCCAAAGAGCGGTTCCTGCCATTTGGAAAGGGTTGTGAATATGTGGGGATTTCAAAGAGCTGCAAATCCACTAATCTATATATAAGAGCAGTTTGCAACTTTTGGATTACCAGATGTCTTTGACTACAACTCCCATTGGCCCTAGGCTGCACCGCCAATGATGAGGAATCATAGGAATTGTAGTACAGAACATCTGGAGAGCCCCAGGATGCAGGCCCTTGCAAAACAGAAACAGCACAGCTGATGAGAACAGTGACATGTGGATCCCTTATTACAAAATCATCAGAGCATGCAATGATAAGTGGATATGCAACCAGGCACCAGAACTTCTACTGCACTGGTGCTAACAATTGAGAGAATGTATTAAACACTAGTTTTTCTTCTTAGTTAATTTGGAATGGAGCAAAAATGTTTTATTCCAATCTGTATTTCGTAAATATGCATGCACTGGGGTAAACAATACATCAGATTGTTTTTTTGTCATGTTTTCTGTGTCACATAAAAATAAGCGTGTTTACTATACTTCTTGTTATACTGTGCAGCAAACGCAGTTAAAATCAGTCTGCTTAACTGTGTTCCCTATCAAAAACATTAGTAGATAAAATAGATTTGACCAAAGCCTGTGTGTTCCATTATCAATTACAGAATTGGCACTGCATTCATTTACTCGTTGCATTTCTTTTCACAAGGGCAACAATTAAATAATCTGGCTGGTGATGGATGAAACAAAATGCTCAAACTGAATGATTCCTTTGTCTGTTTAGGTGGCAATTATGGCAACTGTTTGAATGAGGAGAGCAAGCGTGTTCTAATCATGTGGATCAAAGGACCTCAATATAGTGGACATCATTGTGTGGTATTTCTAAAAGGAAACACAAACACATTCATAAATTGATGACTTTTACAAGGCCTTCTTAAGGGGCCTGTGCAAGAACAACTTTGGGTGCCACTTCCATGGAACCAAACCAATTGAGACATCCAGAATATCTGGTCTTGCCCCCCTTGTCACAATCACAACCCAGAGATTGATATGCAGTCCCACAACAATCAACATAAGCATGGATACTTCCCTTGTCATGGTATTTTATGTTATGAATACTTATTATGCGCACATACGCTCGAAGGCACCATGGCACGAGGTACATAGCAGAACCAAAGAGAAAAGTATCGGAAAAAACAATCAGCAGAAGAGTGTAGTCTTAAGAAGACTGTGCAAGGATAAATGGTTCTCCATGTACTTCAGTTTCAGAGGGAGAATATTCCACAGCTTGTTTGCTCCCTTTAGTTCCCTTACGCTCTTCCTTCTTGCTTTAATCAGAATGATACATATGTACTATTTCAATGCGAACATTCACAGTTCATGACAAGGGTTCTTGTGTTCTAGCATAGGTACAGTGTTAGGCAGTACCCTTTGGGAACATCACACACAATTAAGACTACAAGTGCAAGTACAAATTCACCTTTGGTACAAGCCTGTACTACACAGTAAAATGCTAGCGATGGCTGAGCAGCCAGACTTATCTCAAGAGTAAAGTGAGCAGTATCAGAAGTTACACAAATGACAGCAATTACTATGGTTCAAACAAACACTGACTCAAGGTTTCTGAGTAAAAGAAAATAGATTTATTTACACCATCAGTTATAAAAAAGTTCACTTTTATAAAGCAGCAGAAAATCACAATCGTAATGTACTACACAACACCGAATCAATTCTGGACAAGTTAAGCTCAAAATGAAGTGTGAGCAAAATGGCACTCCAGTAATTTAAACAGGGAGGGAAAGACAAGGTTATTCAAAATCAAGCAGCACCAAAAAGTTATAGGCAGGGCAATCTAGAAAAGGCTTACTACAATTAGGATTCAAATCAATAGTCCTGGGTCAATGTTAATGGTTCAGAGTCTTTGCAGAGGATCACACAGTTCAGAGTTGTTTGTGGTTAAGCCTTTGCCAAGAGTTCAAAACAAAGTTGGTCAGAAGAAAAGTTATTTAAAAGAGTACAGCAGGACAAGCCCTCAGATTGGCGAAAGATTTCAAACACTTTCACTGCGGTCGGACGGAACGAACAACCAGGTTTGCACAGTACCTTAGTAAAAGAAGAATGCAGTAGCTGAGGCAGAAGTTCCTGGCAGGTCCTGCAGGCTCACGGTTCCTGAAGTGACTGTCGGACTGACAAGAAGGAGGAAGACTGGAGGGTCCTGCACTTCCCAGGGAAGAAACCATCAGCAGAGCAAAGCAACAAATAAAAGGTGTGCTCCTTAAAACCCAAACAGGGTCCGGTCCTACTGGCTATCCAGTTCACTGCAGCAATGCACAGCAAATTCAACCAGGAGAGGGAGGCCTTGCTTGGTGTTTGGTGAGCTGGTTGGTCCCACCAGCTCAAGGGAAGAAGATTCCTTGCAGATCTTCTCTGTCGTCGATGTTCAGGAGCTTCGGACCCGCAGGGGGGCTTCACCGGGAGGTTCAGTAGTTGCAGTAGTCCTCTTCCTTCAACTTCTCTTCGGTTCTCTCGATCCAGCGGCAACTCTGCCTTCTGCATCCCAGAAACCTGCTTTTTATGCAGTTTTCCCCCATTCACACATCCTGGCAGGACAGTCACCTAGCCAATCAAACAAGAGTGTGACTCCGGTCTCCATGGAGATTCTGTGCAGGAGGCCTCAAAACCCTCCCTCAGATCCTGTCCAACCAGACACTCAAGCACCTAGGGAGGGCTTCTGTGCAGAGGACTGCCAAAGGATGGCGAATAAAGTAACCAAACCTTGTTTGGCGTGCAGAGTAAAACACGAGAAAGACCTTTACAAAAAGAAATGGCAAATAAACCCGACCGGAACCAAATAAAATTCAAAGGGTTCCAGCAGATTAAAGTTCGAGGCTACTAACATAGCCTCTAACAATACCAAGGTAGATACCACTGCCACCAGCCAAATTTTAGTGAAAGGTGAACAAAATAATGTTCCATAAGAAACAGAAAAAAAGGGATAACTTTTAACCCTTTCCAGTACTCTATGGAAGATAGTTTGTACTGGGTCTGTGAATTTATAAAGAGTAGTAAAGTCAATGGCAACTTTACATGTTTTGGGAGTCAGTAGTCAGTCCCAGAAAATGGAGTTTAAAGTGGGAAGTCTGAAAAAGACAACCCTATGTCACTGCACTAAAGGTGCTGTGCGACACAAAGTAAAAAGATGATGCCTATCGAGTAGGTGAGACTCCACAGTCTATGAACACAAACATGTAAAACACACAGCAAAATACACGTAAGAGTGGGAACAAAGGCTCACACTCTTACCAGGTGAAGAAAATAAATCCTAGAAATCCAGCAAGGCTGCTGAGGGACTCAGTAGGTAAGGGAAATTAGCCATTCTGGAGAATTCTCCCTAACAGTACAGGGCACTGTTCATCAAAACCAGCCACAAAGAATGTTAACAGCCAATAGTATAAATGCAGGGCACAGAGCACACGTAAAAGTTTCACAGAATAGACAGACTGCTCAGATCGGAATGCAAAAATGTTCAAGCATATAGGAGACCTCTAGGAAGCAAGGGGAAAGCTATGCATATCATATTGTAGATGGTGTCTGCAAATTAGAAGATACCATAAAGGTATCCATAAGGAGGCAGACAGAGATTCGAAGAGGGAAATGTTTTTCAATTATTGTTGCCATTAGAGAGTAAAGGAACAAGTGGATGTGGTATGCAATATATCAATGCTCACTTTTATTATAGAAGAAGCAGCACTATAACCAGTACAAGCATGAGTAAGGAGAAAACACTGAGAACAAAATCACTCTGAATGGTGACAATTCTGAAGTGTTTAGAGATTGGCAACTTTGACATGTTAGGTATTGCAAGATAAAATGAGATGCCCAGGATCGCACAATTGGTCCAAGCTGTCAAGCTGGGATTTCCACCGACTCTGCAGTGTATGCTCTTTACCACTTCTTTTCAATTTCTTACCATGAAATTAAATAATCATATTTTATTGAAGTGACTTGGCAAGTGCACAAATCACATAACCTAAGATTACAATTTTTAAAAACAAAATGTTATAGAAATGTGTTATGTAAAATGGGAATCATTCTAGCTAGAATACTAAGTGATGTGACTTTGGTTCCACAGTCTTTAATGTAAACACCAAATCCCCAGGTGGACTAACACTTTATGCTCATCATTGGAGGTGGATACCTAGGTTTTTAGAACTTCCCATCTGAACAAGCGCATTTCTAGACCTCCATAATGGTGCTATTTCAGTTTTTACAGCAACCACCATTTGGTGCAGGCAGGAGCATTGGTGATAATGACATCTGTTATGTTAACATCTTCAGACATAGATGACTTTTCTGGAATTTGTTATTGTAATCTTGCACATTAACATAGATCTCTACAATGAGTGCTCAACACAATGGGTTATCTTCTGAACCATCATGGTACTGAAATCTATCAATCCGTAATTAAACTTTGGCTATTATACATGATCAATATAATTCCCACAGAAAAGTGGGAATGCTACAGGAGTTGTGTCATAGTGAGCACACAAGTTATGTATACCATAGTGAACATATTAAACATTATAGGATGAATTGATCAGGGCAGACAGGTCACATGCTTAGCACCTCAGCAGTATGCTATAACACCTCAAAGATGATAAGACCGACATTCTTCTGGTCAGCTCGCAAGCGTCACTCAGAATACATGATCACACCAACAACTTTTTACCATAGATGGCATCACAATCCCTCTATCTAGGGATGCCAAAACACTGGGCGTCTTCCTAGATGCCACTTTGTTCGTCACAAGGTGAGTAAGTGCTATTTCCTCTTCTGCTGCTCATTCAACCAAATTAATCAATGCCTGCAGACCCTTTTTGTCCACTGACAGTTGCTTCACTGTTGCCCGTGCCCTCATTGGTTCTAGATTCGATTACTTCCATGCTCTATTTGTAGCCACCTCCACTAAGAACATTAACAAACTCCAGGTACTCCAGAACAATTCACTCAGAGCTGCACTAATCATCCCAAGACGGGAGCGAATCTCAGCTGCAGGGAGAAAGCTGCACTGCCTCCCAATTCGTGAGAGGATTACATTTAAAACACTAACCATCATTCACAAATGCCTTTTCGAACACCACCCCAGATACCTCTCTCAAAAATTAAGCAAATCACAATTGTCAAGACCCATCCACTCCTCCCATACCCACCAGCTGATCACCCCAAGATTCTGACTAAACAGATCTGGGGGATTAGCTTCCCGGTCATCGCCACCAAAAACTGAACTCTCCACCTCAGACTTTAAGATCAGAGCAAACTTATTTGGCCTTACTGAAACAGCTCAGGACTCTGCTATTATCTTAATTCCAGACCTCAGTCTGGACTACTGTTTTATTCATCCCTGTGTACTCAAATGTATAAGCTGCCGCTGTACCTAAATGTATTATGTTCTATATGTAAATTGTCTAGGAAATCCTCTCATCAGCGCCTTGATGCCTCTGGGTTTAGTGTGCTTAACAAATGCAAAAATGCATAAATAAATAAAATATCCTGATGTTTTTTATTTAAGTTTGGTAAACAATGGTGACTGACTTTTTGAGATATGGCTGCATTGTGGGGTCCCCCTCCAAAGCAGGGACCCTGGGAAAGGGCCCCTTTTGCCATCCCCAAAAGACATCTCTGGACAGTATGAAAAGGATGCGTTGCAATAGCAATCTGTGACCATGGCATTCACATCTATGGGCCTCATTACGACCCAGGCGGATTTCGCGGTGCTAAATGCACCGCGAAGCATGGCGGAAAGCCGCCGATAGCGCCATGGGGGTTGGCGGATTTACCGCCCCATTCCGACCTTGGCGGGGCGGTAAATCCCCAATCCCCATTCTGCCCTTCCCCATTCCCATTTTTGCCCCATAGGGTATAATGGGAGTGGGGAAGGAGTTAATTACGCCACCGTAAAATACGGTGGCGTAATTAACAACGAGGTCCCGTAGCGCCATGGCGCTACGGGAACTCGTAGTATGGCGGAGAGGTACGCCATGCACTACGCTGGCGTAAAACCCTCTCCGCCAGGGTCCTAATGAGGCCCTATGTCTTGCAGTGATGGAGAGATGCAATATTAGCCAAAATGGAGCCTTAACCCAAGAAAAGCCCAATGTGCATGTGGGTTTGCTGAAAGATGTCTGCAAGTCGGTGGATTGTGGTGTTGGTAGAGCACTGCTTAGGAATGAACACACAATTGTAATCTTAGGTGGCACACGATGGATGGAGGATTCATCTCCCACCACAAATCCACATTTAAGATTTATATTTATTTTACGCCTGAACTTGTGGACAAGAAGTGGAATTATTTTAAAGTGCTTAGTCTATGAATGAGTTATTGCAGATCAGGGATGTCAATTTGTGAGTTACCAGGGGTCACAATTGCGACCACTGGCAGCTCCTGTGTGACCCCTTGCTCTGCCTCTGCGATCCCTGGGGTCTGCAGAGGCTGAGCAAAACTGAAAGAAAAGAGGGTTCTCAGACGAGAGACTTATTTACAGTAATTTCATTTTGAAGTTTGTCAGAAAACTGCCAGATCAGTGCTGTTGACTGCACACGATAAAGTGTGCTGGAAGGGATAGAACGATGCCGGGATGCAATTGCAGAGAGAGATTTACATGTAATACGTGTCGAAATAATGGTATGGGCTAAATCTTAGAGACTTCTCTTTCCAGGTAGTTTCCCCTTATGTTGCTGTATTTCCTGAATACACAGTGATTTCCCTGACTGCAGATTCATCGTTTCTGCTACTTATTTCATAAACTGCTGGGAAGGGATTACTTTTCTTAGAGTAACTGCTAAACTGTGTGTATGATTTTTATTTCTCTTTATGTGTGATTTGTATGTCATCCTTGTTAAATGCTCAATGGTACAGCCGTACAGCCATTGTAACACCAACGGCGACCGTCTAGGATGTATGTACAGTGAACATTATTCAAACCATATAGAAAATTGTACCTAAACGTCATGCTAATCATGTGTTAGCCACAGGCTTTTGTGGCCCTATAACTCCTTTGCATGCATATTATATCACTTCTGCATGCAACAGGCTGTTTTCCTTTCTCCTCTCCAGTCAATTAAATTGTATTGATTTTTTTGAGAAATAAGAATATTATTAATAGTAAAAATAACTTAAAACACATGTATAGATACAAATACATAGAGAATACACATAGAAACACTGCACCAGTTAAAATGTTATAACACTGGTCATTGCACTGAACTATGTTGCTTACCTTAAAGGAACTGCAGAGGGTTTTATTGTGCCTGAAATATGGAAATATTGAACCTGCTGCCCCCTCCAGCAGCATTGCAAGTGGGTTGCACTTGCTGCTCTGAGGGAGGCGGAGCGAAAGCGGAGCACGTGGTCATGTCACGTGTCAACGCAGGCACCTTCATAAGTGCCTATTTCCACCCTCGCGGCATAAGCCGTGGTGGAAGAAGTACTGGTACTGTTTGGCTGTTTGGCGTGTGTGGCTGCCGGATGCTAGTAAGCACTCTTAATCTACGGCGAACACTGAAGTGTGACTGATCAGGCACCTAGCTTTCTATTCTGGGTGAGGGCACAAACATACCAACGGATTCTAGTTATTTCACTACTGGTGTGCTGCCAGAGACTGCGGAGTTGCAGCCTAATATTTAGTTCTGCAATCTCTTTGATCTGGTCATCCATTTTCTTAGGAATAAGCACACGGTTGCTATGACCTTTTAGGTACCGCTTGCCGTCGCTGTGAGGCGGTACACTATACTTATTGAGCAACTTGCTCTTTCTGAAATACATTCCTCTGAGCTCATGGGAAACAACACAGCTCCCACACATTTGGATATTCTCACGCTGACTTCAGGCATGCCCCCCAGAACTTTAATAGCCGGCCTTTGGGAATCTACCTCTGGGCTTACAACTCCCCCACAGGGAAAGAAACGGTCATGGAGTGTCTCTACCCCCTTTCCAAAGATCACTAAACTTTGTTTAAAACCAATGGAAAGTCCTGTGAGGTATATGGATATCTGCTCTTTTTACTCAAGCATGCTGCAAGCCTCTTTGCCAGTATTTAGTAAAAGAACACCTACCTTGCAAAGAGGCGTTTGTAGGGCACCCCAGACCATCATGGACCAGGGTAAAACTAATTCAGTAATAAGTGCGCCTACAGATCCATCAGGAAATACTGCTTTGGGATCAGAGGAGCGGAAAACTTTACCACGTGCGAATCAAAGTGTTCATGCTCCGCTGTGTTTATCTGAAAAAAAGAGTGTGTTACTGTGTAATGTTATGAGAGCCCCAGCTTCCACACTTAGGCCAACAAAAGAATCCGAAGGTCATCAGTTGAAAGACCCGGCAATACTTAACATTGATTTAAATTACTTTAGTTTCTCTTCACAAACATTGCACGACAACTTATCGGCCTCACCAGTGTTATACCCAAGTACCTCTCACTATGGGATTTCGGATTCATCCTTTGCTGCTTCTACCCCGAGGAAAATCAAGTCAAGTGCAACCCCCAAACAGGCTGTTGGAGATTACTTTAAACTCAATGAACTTGGCTATCCAGTCGATGGGCAAACTTTTTGAATCTATGGAGCTTAAAATCGCCGCTCAATACAAACAAATTGAGCAGTTTATAGTGTGGCAACACTCCATGACTCTGAAATTAGAGGGGAACAAGGACAGGTCGCTAATGGCTGCGCCCATTGCAAATCTGAAATCCCAATCAAATGCATGTACTCAAACCACTGGCTCACCAAATGAGGAGTCAGTGCGAGCTCCCAGCAAATCTGTTCTCCCTCACTTTGTAGAAATTATAACTGAGGAAACTGATGTCCCTCAGGAGGGGATAGATTTAGCACCTGGGAAAGTCAATGGAATGTTTGGAGACAGTGAAAATAATAAATCTGTGTATAGCCAAACCTCATGTCTACCCAAACCGCTATACCCCATGTTTATTCCGGCTAGCTCACAAACTCAAGCAGCCAAGATGGTGAAAAATGTAACCTTTGCTTTAGAAAAAAAACTGAAAAACTTCAAAAATGTAAAGCTCAATTCCACATCTCATAGAAAGCAGTTGGTTAAATGGTTGCCCTGCCCAATCATTAACAAAAAGGCTAAAGAAATCACTAAGAAATACCAAGCTCAAGCCCAATTAGTGCAGCAAAAAAAATTGATCACATTAACAAAGGGGACAAACTCGTTTCCCTCTTATAAACCGCTAGATGATCTAATTGATGCAGCTTCAGCCCCCAATTTAGGTAAGGATATGTTTCAAAGGGAAAAGAGCAATCCTAAGAAGGTGTTGAAACCCCAAATTCCCCAGAAGCCCAAACCTAAAGTGAAAGGCGACATCCACTTACAAGATATTCATTGTGCAGTCGATGAATACATGGCATCTCAATCAATCCAATCACAACCCTTAAAACATGTTTCTGAATGAAACACACAATCAACCAAAGAAAACATAGGAAAAGAAGCATCCTTGGAGAGTGAGATTCCTTTGGTCATCAGGGGTGTTTTTTCCACATCACAGCGCGCAGTTGACAACCGAGAACTTGACAACAATATAAATTTGCCGAACACCATATTGGCAAACACTGGCCCCAGAATATCTCACTCTGAAATTAAACACCTAATCACCTCTACCATTTCGGAGGTATTACAATGTAGACCAGCAGAATCACAACAAGTTCTAAATTCACCAATTTCACCTAATAAGGTCTCCAACAAAAGCGTATTGAAAATGAGGCAACCAGCTCTTTTCTGGCTTACATTAAAATGATGTCCTCGACCGGCCACGCAATACATTCTTAATCGAAAATCAGTTTTGGAGATTCTCTCGGAAATCCCAGCGTTGGATGACATAAAATCATTTGACATTGAACCGGTGGAATTCCTTTTGAGGGGAGATGGTACTGAGGTAAGACTATGGATAAGCTCCAAAGTGATTTGGAACATGATTTGGGCAGAAAAAGCTCACTTGTTTAAATTGGGCTTTATACTCTTCAAAGAAGTCCACTCTCCACAACAGCTGAAGGTGGACTCTGCTCCACCATCTCTTAATAACCCTCACTTGGATATGAGTAAAAATCAGGAACAAAAATCAATTTGTGCTTGCAAGCAGCAGGGTAACTCTCATTAGAGTTTACCCCAGAAAGACCAGCTCCTGTCATTGGTTAGCTGGAATTGAGAGGTTTTAGACATCTCTTGAATAAACCTACAGAGCTAACCACACATGATATAATAATGCTCCAAGAGACGTGGCTCATAGAGCCGCCTGTGTGGAATGGCTTTGACCTCCAGGTAATTCCAGCTAATAAGGCAGTTCGGTGGAGGCCCACATCAGGTTTGCTGATTGCTGCTAAACAGAGCGCATCTATGAAGGTTGAGCATTGGGATTCTCCAAACCCATGCATCCAGTTGGTCAAGGCACAACATAATTCAAAATGTTTTGCCCTGATCAACTTATATTGGAATCGTGAGGTCATGTCGGATGAGCAATTTTCGGAGGACCTTGTAGGCATACTGGACATGATTTTACTTGAGTCCTGTATGTGTTCCATTATCATTGCAGGTGACTTTAACTTTCACTGTTTCTCTCAACAACAATGTCATCATAGTAGGCGGCTGATGAAATGGCTAAATCTGGAAAAATCAAGAAATCTATTGGTTTTGAATGGCTCCTTTCCCTCTGATAATCCTCCAAGAGCGACTTGGCAGAGAGGAAATAATGCCGGTACAATAGATTACATCTATGTGAATAAGAACATTATGTCACAAATCATTTCTTTTCAAGTGTGCCAAAATAATTTGAGTGACCGCAATATGTTGTGAATGGAATGGGCAGTTAAAGTTGTGGCATATAAAGCACCTCTTGAATATATGCAAGGCAATGTAATTGTAAATATGGCCCGAAATAGACTTTTGTGGAACAACAACTCGCTTAAAGCGTTTGGGGAAAATTATGCATGGTTACTTGGACAGGCAAATTTGAACCAAGACTTGGAGGAAGTAGTTGACACTGATGCTATGCTATCCATCCTCCTCAATCCACCTCAAGAACACAATTGCATAAGCAAATCCACACTTCCATAATTTTAGTAAGGAAGTTAAAGAGAGGAAAACACAATTATACAGGAAAAACGCCAGGCTTTACAATTACCACTAGCTTCACGAATAAAGGCCTTAACACAGATCAAGACCAAATTTAAAAATTGGTTGTGGACCAGAAAGCACAATCTATACCAAATTGATCAAGCTAATATGTTACGTACTCTTAGTAATAAAAACACCAAACAAATGTTGTCACAAATGACACTGATGCTATGCTATCCATCCTCCTCAATCCACCTCAAGAACACAATTGCATAAGCAAATGCCACACTTCCATAATTTTAGTAAGGAAGTTAAAGAGAGGAAAACACAATTATACAGGAAAAACGCCAGGCTTTACAATTACCACTAGCTTCACGAATAAAGGCCTTAACACAGATCAAGACCAAATTTAAAAATTGGTTGTGGACCAGAAAGCACAATCTATACCAAATTGATCAAGCTAATATGTTACGTACTCTTAGTAATAAAAACACCAAACAAATGTTGTCATTGTTAAATCATTCTACTGTGGGAAATCACGTGGCTATACTGTCAAATTGTATCAGTGAGCAAACATGGGTTGATTATTTTTCTAAAATATATACACAACGGATAGACTCAAATATCATTCCCAGGCTTCCTCTTATTGGGATGTTTTTTCTACATTTTGAATGGGAAGATAGTTTATATTTTATGAGTAAAGCCAGTAAATCGAGAGCCCCGGGGCCTGATGGGCTCTCAAATTTCATGTTGGAACAATACCCTGAGATGTGGTCTAACATTTTGTTTGACATGTTTAACAACATCAACCAAAAGCAGATGACACCTGAATCATGGAAAAGTGGTGTTATTATTCCCATTCATAAAAAGGGGGACCAATATCGCTCTTGGATGTACCTGGGAAAATATTTGCGCAGATTGTTTTACGTGAATTTAACAACTAGTCCCAAAACACTTTTAAACGTGATCCCTTGCAGTCTGGGTTTGTATCAGGCATAGGAACTATCCCAAACATAATAACATTTAACATGCTCAAATCACAAATTTTAATTGAAGGACAACCATTATATATGGCCTTTGCGGACTTCAAAATGGCCTTTGATTACATTGATCACAATTTGTTATATTCAAAATTGCATCGCTATGGATGTCCTCTCCACTTAATCGTGCTCATAAAGCATTTGCATACTGATACACAGCTGCAAGTCTGTGTAAATACTGAGGGTCTTCTAACATCCCCGATTAGAATGAACCACGGCCTAAAAGAAGGCTGCATCTTGGCGTCAACCTTGTTTATTTTCTTCATACTTGATATTGGTAAAGTTTTTCTTTCTATTGCAGCAGAAACGCCAAAATTAGGAACTCAGCGCATACCCAGGCTGTTGTACCCCGATGACCTGGTGTTGTTGCCTCAAACTCCGACAGGTCTACAAAAGTTATTAGACGGTTTAGCACAGTATACTGAGTCAAATCAACTATCTGTTAATCAGGACAAAACTCAAATACTGGTATTCATAGAAGAACTGCAAATGGATTCACTAAATGTATCTGGCACTTCCAACAAAAGGTTTTATGCATTGTTCCTGAGTATAAATATTTGGGTATTTCTGTTCAAGACTCTTTAACCTATATGAAACATCTGCATATTCTTGACAGTAAAAATAACCTTGTTGATTTCACAAGCGAAAATCTTGGTGTACAAGTATGGCAAATTTTCATACAAACACATCTTGGTTTTCTATGAGCAGAAAGTTGTGCCAGTCCTAGTTTATGGTATGGAGGCACTGACACACAACCAACAACCATGGCATGTTCTAGAAGCCAGATTCTGGAAGAAGGTATTGAGACTTCCCTCATGTACACCTATGCCCATTTTGCAACATGAATTGGGCCTAGTGCCCTTAGCAGTAATATGGAAGAAATGTGCCCTTTTGCGCACATGTTTATTGAACCTACAACTAAATAACATCCTGGGGGTAGTAGCACTTTATTTGACTATTTCAATACATGGTTTTCCGCAACAGTGGCGACTAGAGGTTTTCAAAAATATGTCAGATGCAAGTATCAGTCTCCAACTTTTGTTAGAAAAACCAACCATAGCTAAAAAGAAACTACACGAGTTCCATTGGATTATCAATAGAGAAAAGTATACCTCATATAAGGACTTTTCAACTGAATTGTTTGGACATAAGAGACTCCGCAAAATGTCAGACTATTAGGTTAAATGTCCATCTGCATACATAAGAAACAAATATTTAAGATTCAGATTAAATTTATGGCCCACCAATGACATCTTGGCCAGGAGAAAACAAATTCTGTCGGTTCTGTAAGAACACTATGCAGAAAAAGACTTTAGAACACATTATTTCCTGCCCTAATTTGGAAACTCAGCGAAATCTATTTTTCTCAAAGATTGTATGTATTTTCACTCCAACTGATTATGAAGACCTTTGGCAGTGTGTCTTTTGTAGCACCAAAATTTACCATGAGGAAAGCAATTGTACATTTTTTAAATCAGTTATTTCCAGACTTGTCGTAAATCTTTTGAAAAGTATGCGTTGGGTAAATCACAAACTGTACTGTAATTCTATCTGTTGACACGTTTTAAATGTAAATGTAACTAAACATTTGTAAATAGGAATATATCGTATAGATACATTTGTCTGTAATTTTGTAATGATGAATTGAAAATTTGAAAGGTTGAACTGTTTCAGCCAAACAAATAAAAATAAGACTGGTCATTACGCCTAAAGTGCACCATATAAAGATGTAAAATTCTACCTGAATTTACAAAGAATATTTTGATCAAATCTCTACTTTCATTGGCCACTGATAACCGGATGTCTCTCCATGCACTGTCCATGTAGTGAATGGTTTCAAAGAAATAAGTGGGCTTCAACAGAGTCATTGTTGAGCTGTGGAATATATCCTGTATTTCTTCAAAAACAGGAAATAACCAATTATTTTACAAACTGGTGTGATACATACAAAAGAGTCAAAATGTGCTGCTGTTTTAACTACAAATGACAGTACATCACTTCCTGTGGTGTCAATTGGAGTGGGGTCACATTATATCACTTCCTGTGTCATTGGGAGGTCAAAGGTCGTGTGATGTCACTACCACTGGAATGAAATGATTTCCCTGTTGTCGAGTGACAATTTTCCTAAAGTGAGACTCAGTATATTAGCTGTGTTACTAAATGGCATCCCGCTTTGTGACTTGTCACACAGTTTAATACGGTAGAGATCGTAAAGAATACTACAAACTGTTGGGTGTGTGTGCAATTTGGAGTGATACGGTCAGCAGTGTATCTAGTTTACAGGCGCTGGCAGAGTCTATGCATTAGTGCTTGAATCTCTTAAGTGTAGGGATTACTTTTATAAATCCCAGACATACTGCTTTCTCTACGCAATTGTAGCATAATAGTGGAAGTGTACACTCTGAGAGAGTTGAAAGTCTGATAATGGGAGCACATATCACTAGGGGAAGTGGCTGTAAAATACATTAGGGGGTTGAAGGTGAATTGCCACAATTGAAATACATGCCTGCCCATTCTGCTTCTTTACCCCACCCAATGTATGATCAATTATTTAGTAGGCTTATAAAATCAACACTCAAACTAAACAAGAGCATAGGGCTAAAAAGTAACAATGGAAAGATCGTAAACACATCAAATAATGGTTTAAAATGGTGTTTTACATATGATAAAACATAACAGTTAGTTTACAGGCAGTGCCAGAATCAGTCACATTTCAATGGGATCAGCTCAGACTTCCTAACACACCATCACAAATGAGAGAAGGAGCGTTGCAAAACATCTTGACAGTCTCAGGTATAAAGAAAAGGGGAGTCAGGTGTGAGTAATGGATTTAACATTGTTTTACTCAACCCTATTAGTCACTTAAGCACAGTACGAAACCACTCCTTATATTAACATGTTGGTTCATATACATTTGTTTCTATACATTGCTCCAAAAATGAGTACTGAATAAACCGCCTACTCAGCCCTCACACTTCAACAAACAACAGTGATCACAAACAAAAAGGTAACACAGAAGCAGTTAAAAGATATGCCTCCTACGCGCTTTGTGAAAACATGGGCCATGAGAAAGGTATACTCTCAAGAGGAGTGCAAATGTGATCCAGTAGTAACCCAAACAGCAAGGTACATCTGTACAAAATAAAGGGATTGTTCAATCAAGGTTCTATGACAATATATACACTTAAATTAAATACACCAACTGAAAGAATACTAAACTGTACTAAACTGCAAGAATACTAATACTAAACTGTTCCACCCTTGTGGAAAAAACAAAGAATATGCAATATAAGAGACAATGCAGCACTCTGGGCAAGAATACACGGGTCAAACACAATTTCAATTTAATTAGTATGGATAATGACTTTGGAATGTTATGTTGGTTGGTTGATCATCCTTATCTTGTACCATTTTTTATTCCTGTCAGACTGAAAAAAAAGTTCTCTTCAACATGTCATTTTTCTTAGGATATACTCGTAATAGTTGTAAGATGAAAACAGTTGTTACTTCTTAACATTTATTTCACACAGTTTAAATGATTTTTAACTTCAAACAAATATTTGCCTCACCATGAACTTTCAATACTTGCGTTGACCCTGAAATGTAGGCATATATTCTGACACAGAGCAGGGGAGGGGAACATCTTCGCTTAGAAGCACCCAGGACTATCTAAAGCATGTCCAGGGACCAGAGAGTACCCTTCTGCCTCTGTCACCACACCCACCTGATTGTACAGATTACCATATTGGGGCACAACTGGGACACCAGAAGTCTTAGAACACATAGTCCAACCTAAAGGGCACCATGGCCACAGCCAGAAGCATGGCTGTGTCACAAAATGCTGTGCGACAATACTGAAGCATGAGTCACACCACAGAAAAGGTTGGGAAGAGCCCGGATAACAATTCCTGGTCCTGATGAAGGCTTTTGGTAGCAATAGCTATACTAACTGCTATAAGCCAAAACACAAACGTGTTGACTGTGTATGAATATTTGTGTCCGCCACAGACCGGCCACAAAATATCTAATGTTTAGTTCTACACTAATGTCAACACCTGTACAATACACAAGGGGATGTATATTGTTAGTCACCAGACAGTCATAATGTGTGTCAGCTTATGTGTAAAGTGTTGTATATGTTTTTTTTCTGTAGGGAACCTATTGGGCTCACTTTCCTGTGGTGACGTTTTCAACTATATGTAATGCACAATAATATCTTTCTGTTTTAAATAGTTGTTCAATTGTGTGTGCCTTTTTTGTACAACCGAGGTCACCCTGATCAATCATTTATACATAGGCAGATTTTAATTTCATCAACATTACCACGAATACTAAAAATGATAATTGAACTTTAATAACCTCTTCCTTACTTTGTAGCTAACCAGGGACGGTCCTAGTTACTGCATGGAGTGGACAGTCAACAGTCCAGGATGCTATGTGTTTTTCTTAGTTTTAAATATCTCATAACACTCAGCATCCACATTTTATTTTAAAACCATGCTTTTGTCAGTCCTTGCGAGTTTTGCACTCAGAGACCATTTTTTGACTTTTACTGAATTGTATTCCGGTATTTGCAGTCTCCCAGTTGAGATGCTGGGAATAATGCCACAATTGTACACTTTTTGCCGAACATCGTTCCATAAGGATTCATATATTTCAGTGACACTATGGTATGTGTACTTTTCAGGTTAACTTTATAAAGCAGAGTGCTGTTAAAAGCCAGACATGGGGGTGATGATGGGAAATGATGAGAGGGCAAGTAAGGCATGAGTATTTGCTCACAATGTGGCAAGAGAGTTTGCAATCCTGGACACTGGTGCAGTTATTTCCACCTGATTGTGGCTGTTTTTCAGGGAACAAGTAAAGGACACATGTGGGTTGACAGCATAACCTTATTTTAGAGGGCGGACCCAACCGCTTGTTTTTTGTTTTTTTAGGTTATCAAGCTTGCTCAAGTATTCGGCTACCAGGATTTTACCCATGTTGTCATGTTCCCATTGCCCATGCTTACCCACAAGACCACAAGCACTTGTTTTGTATTGGGATTGTTTTTTCCTGGGAATATCGCATGACAGATTCCTGGGTCTAAAAGGTGAGCACCTTTTATACTTTGCAAGCATATCTATTGGAACATGTCCTCTCTCATGTTATTTTTTGGGCGTTCATTACTTTTTTTAAAAGTGCAATGCTATTTTGTCTTGTGCGCTTTCTTTTAAGGAGAAGGTCAATTGAACTACATTTGTATATTTCACTTTAAGGTATATGTTCACTTGCTATGCGTGTATTCATGGGTGCCAACTTTTGATTTTACTATGAGGCAAAAGTACCTGAGGATATGTTAGTCTTGCAGCCGGTCATGTATTTCCCTTTTCCGTGTTGCTTAAATGCAGTTAGTTGAAGTTCTGCGATGTATCACAATAGTCACCAAGAGACTGGCCATAAAACAAGTGGCTTGTAGTGTGTGATCCTTGTCAAATAATTTAATCTTACTGTGCATTGCCTAAAAACATTGTTTTCAAAGCCTGCAATCTTTTATACATAACAATACCACTGTTGAAGCAGGTCAAAGTTAGTTTGTGATTAATGAACGTCTTTGAGTGATGGGTTGCACGTCTTTTTAAATATAGAGTCGCAGTGAGCACCGGCCATTGCTGTAGGCCATGGCAAACTGTCTGGTAGTGTTTTAAAATATACCGTGGGCATAGGTGTAGGTCGTGGCCACTGGCCATGTGCAGAAGAAATCTCTGGAATAAAAGAAAATTGAAATTCTAGGAAAAAACTTTAGTTGCAGGGATGTTAAGGTGATCAATACATTCTAACAAAAACTTTGAAGTTCATGTAAGAAACATTAGTCGCAGGGATGTTAAGGTGAGAATTTAACATAACAAAACCCCTGAAATTCAGCTAAAGCCTCCTGTTCCGCAGCATATGATCACAATGATGACATCACAGATTACATCACTGATGACATCACTAACGACATACACAAGACAATGTATTTAAAAATTGAATATTATTTAAAGATTACTTTTACTTTGTACAGTATTTGTTTTATTTTTATTTTAACATGTTAATCAATAACAAAAGACACATAGAAAGAAACATATGTCTATTTATATGCTTTCAAGCAAATGTAGGAATTTTGAAACTTTATTTTCTTTAAATGTAGAGTAATAATCACTTGTTATCAATACCCATACATTGACATCTAAAATATATCCTGATGCATAGTTGTTTCTTGTTTTAAAGCACTTCTCATGTCATTTGGAAAATATGTGTACACATTTTTCTTAAAATAAAACAACTCAGTATTTGCATATGTTTATTTGAAAATATAGTACATAATTACGGTTCAATATGTATCTGTTTCTGTTAATTTATAAGCGATCGGGGAGGCTGAGTGAACACTTCTTAGTGCCACTAATCTGAGCTGTGTTTAAAATGATAATGTGATTATGTTTTCAAAGCTTGTTTTTGTATTGCCAGGAGCTTTTTCAGAGTCCTGATGTGAAGGCACATGTGGACCAGTGATAGAGGCAGGACAGATATATTATGGCTTCTTGAATGTTTGTCAAAGGGAATTGGCAGAAGCACAACAATACAAAATGTCACCATCTGAAAGCTTCTCCTGGGTAAGGTTGCTCGCTGAAATTTCAATTTTTTCCAGAGGCCCCCTCCACACCTTCTATTGCTACTGGTGTGCAGCACCACCCAAGTTCTGTTCTCCAACTGTCACCCCCTTGGTTCCCCTGGCTATTCCCCACTTAACTGCCCTATGTCTGCCATGACATGCAATTGTGCATTGGTACAGGCAAAAAATTCTTTGTTGCATCGTGCTTCTCACAGATCGACTCTGGACTGTCATATATCTGGCGCGATACCACCAAATGGTAATAGCGTTACCAGTGTGTGTTCTGTTGGAATTACTAGCAAATTACTGGTTCTGGCAATGGTATGTTGATCCCCGTTCCATGGAGTCTGACTCCATGGGGGGATTGACAGTATTACTGGCACTGGTAATATTGTTGCCGGTAATACCAGCTTTTTTCTGCCAGTGGGGTGCTTGGCTTACCTCCAGCTCTTGGTTTGAGGTAACTCAGGCCACTCCACTGGAAAACTTGTAGATTGCGGTGCAGGCAAGATGCCAGTAACAGCATTACCACCCCACACCGCCAACCTTGTAATGCAGCCCAATGACTTTGATCACATGGCGTGATTTTTAAAACCGAAAAGCTCAAGTCAAATATGTTTACATTTCATAATCTTAAAATATTGTCTCTCACAAACGTCTCCAAAACATCCCGTTTAGGGAGACAATAATGGGACTTTATTTTCACACATTCACCACTGCTAGTAGAGGCTACATTACTTGAGACTTTTTTGATGAGGGAAACATGCAAACAGTGTTGTCTTCTAACCAGATCCTTCCTAAAACGCATCTGCTGTTATCAGTACATTAACTCGTGCTTCAATTGTTTAATCTCACTCACAGCACGGCACCTGCAGCACAGTAAAAAAACGTTCTAGCACAAGATGGACATTATAACTGAAAGGTGTTTAAACTCTCCTATAATGAACCTGCTAATGTAATGAACTGCAAGGAAAACCTCCACAATTTGCAACTTGTTTGAGGTGAGCGTGTTTCTTTTTTGCACTTATTCGCTTCACAGAACACTGCTCGCTGCTGTCATGTTTTCGTACTAATTGGTTTGCTGTGAATAGTTTTGATAACCCCGAATTGGACACATGCACCAGGTTAATTAAAATGTGACTTTAATGTGTGCGCAGCACTATTTGTAAATCCTCTGCACGTACAGTTGTTTACATTACAAGTGCGGGTGCATTTTCTTATTTTTAGAAATATGGAGATACAAATAATTAGTATTACCTTTCATTTGTGCTATGGCAACCCAAGTGATTCATTCTGTTGCATAATAAGATCGTTCTCCTTCCCTATTGAAGGCATTTAGCTAAATGTGATATATTTTTAACACGCCGAGGTACTCAATGTTTGAAAACTATTGCTCCTGTCTTTCACACAGGCAAAGGTCAATCCTGGATGACAATGCATGGGAGCTCACTTTGCTCTAATTCGTAATTTTACAGCAGGGACCGGGTACGTTTGCACTCAGACCTATCCAGGTCCCTGCCACCAAGGGTTCATCATTTGCATAGCAGAGTGTAAATGTGCAAGGCCCTGCATTTTGCACTCTGCTGTGCAAAGTGGATAAACAATGTCTAGCATGATTCCAAGCAGCGTTTACTTGTAACTGTAAATGCTGACTGCCATGTAAGCACAGCAGTCTGCATTTACAATGGATGACATTAAGGTTCGCCTGCTTTAAGCTGGTACATAAAGTCGACAGACCCTGTAGGGATCTCCTGCATTTGCATCAGCATGGAATTCCATGGCGGTGTAAATGCTGGAGCATTTGTACGGCAGAGAGAAAGGAAGGTGGCCGAAATGCAAGTCGAATTCCGCCGTGCTTCTCTGCCCTGCAAATGACTAAAGATGAGGCGTGATGTTAATGGAAGGCATTAAGTTCACTTAGAAAACTTTGAACTAAAAGAATATTGTTTGTCTTATATCGATAGGCACATTAGTTTCCGTTGAGGGCGTAATCAGAATGAAAGACCCATTCTGAGTGGCCCTCGCCGAGTTATTACCAGGCCGGGAATCCCTCTGCCGGGATTCCACTGGCTTTTTCCCCGGCGGGGGTCATGGCAGCCCCTCAGCCAATGAGGATGCTCAAAGCGGGGCCATCCCCGCTCCGAAACTCCCCACGGCTGAGAGGCTACCTTCGCCCCCAATGCCAGGGACTGAGGTAAGTCTTTTTTATTTCCCCTCCCCTTTCCTCCCTCCTCCCACCTCCATGCCCTGCCCACCCCACTTACCTTCTAACCCTTGGTCCCCGGTGGGGGACGATGGCAGCCTCCATCGTCCCCCGCCAGAGACCCAAGTACGTTATTTTTTTAATGTTTTTTTCTTTCTCCTCCCTTCCGCCCTCCCAACCGCACTTACCTTCTTTTTTTCGGGAGCGGACACGCCTGAAAGGCTTCAGTTTCCAGCGCGTCCGCTCCCGATTGCCGCCATGGAAAAGGAAAACAGACTTAGTTTTTCCTTTCTCGTCGTCCATTTTCTTTGTCATTTTTTTTGTTTTTTTTTAAATGCTGCATCGTTTCGGGACAAAAAAACAAGCTTTTAGTGCCGCGGTCACACAGTTTTTGCGGGCTAGGGTACTAATAGCTATATGCCCCTCACGGCGGGGGCATTACTGACTCCGGTAATGCCCTGGGGCCTTTGTTAAGGCCCTCACTTCGCTTGGGCCTATAACTATGGGCCCTGGGCCATTACCTGAGTCAGTAATGCCCCCGCCGCTCGGGGCATATTGCTTTATTATTTTCTGGACATACACAAAATAGTGCAGAATGGGCCACTGTTCTCTTAACCAGTTGGTAAGGGTGTCTCAATAACAATGAGTTTCAGGGGCCAGATTACAGAAACTTTGCACGGGTGCAAGTGCAAACTTGGTACAGTATTAGACCTAGGGCAAAGTTTGCATTTTTTTTAAAAGACTGGGATGCATTAAAAAACCATTGCACCTCAACAAGTGCACTTTGACATGTTACAAGCTCTGGGGCAATAATAGTCCTAGTGCAAAAAAGATGTATTTTCGCTACATTTTTGCACCACAGCAAAGTTTGCCCTTATGGTGCAAAATGTATATTTTTAGCACTTCGACAATGTTAGTCCTGGTGCTTTTAATATGCCAAACTGAACTTGTCGATGTGCAATGTTTTTTTTAATGTGTCCCAGTGTTTTTAAAAATAGGGCAAACTTTTCCCTAGTGCTTATACTATGCAAAACTTGCACTTGCACCGTTGCAAAGTTTCTGTAATTTGGCCCCTGAATGCAACTTCCAAATTAGTTAGATGTTTTCTGCATCCTTTCATCTGATTGTGACAGTGAATCAAAACTCTATATGAAGGTATTTACCTTGACATTCTGAATTCATTGAGACCAGACCGTGTGTGTTTTCCCAAAGTGAGAAAGAAGGTGGAACATGCATAAAGGTTGGTTGAAATTATAGGCCAGAGAAGCCCAATTCTTCACGCTGCAAATCCTTAAAAATATTCATGTTCACTGACAGACTGAAAGAGAATGAGTGCACAAACCCGAAAGAAACGAAACAAAGAGGGGAAGTTATCTTGGACCACACTAGTTGGGCAACAGGGAAGTGGAGGAAGGGGGAGGAGAGGAGGGAGACCTATTACAAACTCATGACAAAACATTGGGAGCAGTTTAACCACGGGGGTAAGAGACAAAAGGCTACAGTTAATCAAACATGTTATATGAATGTATGACACAATAATGACTTTTGTATAACTGGAAAAAGTGTATGCCTTCGATGAATAAACACATTTGTTTAAAAAAACATGCATTTCTGGATGTGGAAACAGCCACATATTTGCTACAATAAACAATAATATATTAGCTGAACAACAAGTTTTCATGCTAGATTTATTTTGAGTGGCACATTACCGCACCAGCACACTCCATGTTTGTTGGCTGGATTTACCTACAGTTCCGAGCTGCTAGTAATTCTGGCACTCCACCACCAAAATATGGCAGTATTACCCTCATAGATTTCTATGCGACTCCACGGAATGGGGAATACCTGCATTTACTGCCACTTGTAATCTGCTGTTAATTGTGGCAGACAAAGTGGTGTAACAGTATTACCGCTTGGTTGTAATCTGCCAGATTTTCGGGCGGGATACCACCAAACATGTAATGAGGCCCAATATCTGGCAATTTGGTAATTTTTAATTACAATTTGGTTTACCCGAGAAACAGATTTTGAACTAATGACCATGATAGTTAAATTCCTTGTTAAGAACATATTTTGACCTCAAAAAAGAGACTTTGCAAGCCTTTCAGTAGCACACTTCTTGATTGGTCACAATGTTACTAGACTAGAGTAGACCACAGAATAAAATTCTGGAATTCGAGCCTGCCCTGAACTTAAAACTTAATCCTTACATTGTATTCTTTTTTCACCATGTGTGAAGAATATAATGGCCAGTACTGTATGGCTCTGTGGTCATCTTTCAGCTGCTGCCATCCTTGCACCCATCCTTAGATGGTGCTGAGGAGGGCTCTGTGACTGTTTGCCTCACCAAAGATGGTGGAATACTGCCTAGAACCATGACGTTGCTGAACATCAGGTGTAGACTGTCACGCTGTGACGAGGCTGAACTCCTGAGTCCCCGCTCTCCATACAGGAGCCTTGCTCCGCTTCTGCAGTGTGTTGCAATGCTCTGTATCCATGCTGCTGTTCCTTGTTGGCGTGATGTCTCCTACTCTTCAGCCTGTTTCTGGTGTTCCTCCTTGCCTTCCTTCTCTATGTTCCCTTTGCCTGTGTACCTGTGTCCTCCTCTGTATTGGTGTTCCCTTCTCCTCCAGTCTCCTGCTGCCTGCTCTTTGGACCACCATTGATTCCTGCTTCAGTACCTGCCACCCTTGTCTATGCTGGACACAATATCTCAGCACCTGCTACAGGACACTGCCACACCACTCTGCGGTGTCCAGGGGATATTTTATCTAAGGACTCACTATTCCCTAGGTGACCGGGACTATGCTATGATATGGGCCATCCTTACCTACACGAGAAACTTACAATAAAAGACATAGGGTAAGGTGCTCTGCAATGCCCGTCCCCAAGGGTTTGAAACGCCTACACAATCTGACATTGCTTGAACCTATTTAGCATTTACAAGAACTGGTAGCTTCCATACAGGCCCTCACAACTAATGTACAGGCCTTAAAGGTAGAGAGTGTGACCCTAAAACAGGAAGTGGCTGAAGACAACCACTAGTTGTGGCAGCAGCTATGGAGGGAATTTGTTCTGATGAAAATCCTAGAATCCTTAAGGAATTTGTGAATGCTTGTGTGGTGCAATTCGCCCTTCCACCTCAGCAATATGTCACACAACACACTTCGTTCAGCTAAATGGTTAGCCACAATACAGGCAATGCTCTTACATGGGCCATCCCTTATGTTGCCAATGCTGATGGGATTATTGAGTATCATGACACGTTTGTGTCATGTTCAACTACCCTAAACTGTCTCATATACGTGAGGATATGTTTTTGGATTATCATCCAGGGAGTCAAGCTCTCCTGACATATGTTACTAAATTTAAACAATTGCTGATTGAGACCGGGTAGTTGGAAGATATACAATAATACATTTTCCGATGTGAGTTACAAGAGGAGCTGAAAGATGAATTTGCTAGAGTACCCAGTCTACCTTGGCTTTAGACCTTAATTGAATTGGTAATACAGATCGATTTTAGTTTACAAGAAAGAAGGGCAATAAAGAGGCAGGAAACAATACAAGTAGCTGTTCCCTACTCTGTCCTCTTTTTGCAAAGGGTCCCAAAGCCACCATTCCTGAAGAAGGAGAACCCATGCAATTGGGCATGACAAGAGATTCACTATCAGGAGAAGAATGGCGCTGATGGTGGGTAAATGGACTTTGTCTCCCTTGCGTTGCAAAAGGGCATCAAGTTTGTACTTGCCCAACATGCCCATGCAGGGTGTCAGGGAACTGGAAACCCCTCTTACTGAGAGAATGGAGAGCAAATGGGGTTCCAGAGTGCTTCCTCACACCTATAAACCCAATTCTCAAACCTTGCTACTGCTTATTTGTGTCCTGCGAACCCCAGAGTCAGAAACCATAGAAGTCCCCTTTCTGAATCATTCCAGATCCCCAGGCATCTTCAAGGATGCCCAAAGGGCACAGGTAAGAGGTGTCACCATCCTACCCAAAGAAGTACCTGAGGCTGTGCATAGCTCCCGACTTACATCATGTGAGAAATAACACAAATTTGCCTTTGGCCTATCCCTAGTGGGCGATCATGCATCAGTCTTAGACAATTACCTAGGGGATTGTGGATCACTATGTCCCCTCTGCTCTTGTATCTCAGGGCTTTTGTGCACTGTGTTACTCCTATCATACTCCTATCATACTCCAATGGACACATTAACATAAGACACAAAGAAAACACATTAAATAAACTCAAAAATAGAAACACTGTTATTCATACACAGCAATGCATGATGCAAACACTACTATAATGCAAAGCTCGAATTTGCACCTTTTATGCTTTTGGTGCAAATCTACCATGCAATGCAATAACTATAAGGGCCTCATTACACGGTAGGCGGTGAGCCATGGCGCTATTAGCGCCATGGCTCATGCCGGTAAAATACCGGCACCGCCTTGGCGGAAAGGGGATTTACTGCCCCATCCCAAGGTTGGAGGGGCGGTAAATCCCCCTTCCGCCATTGCCCTTCCCCATTCCCATTTCTGCCCCATAGGGCTCAATGGGAATGGGGAAGGCGCTAATTACGGCACCGCAATTTAGCGGTGCCGTAATTAGCTCCGAGGTCCCTTAGCGGGTTGGTATTTAACGCCTGCAAAAATCATGCGTTAAAACTCCAACCCGCTAAGGGACCTCGTAGTAAGGCGGCAGGGATTTACCGGTACCAGTATTTTACCGGTACCGGTAAATCCCTACCGCCTACCGTGTAATGAGGCCCTAAGTCTTACAGGCTTCTAATGCAATCAATCTAATAATCCATTCCACACCATACTTCACACTCTCTCTCTAAGACAAACCCTGCACGTATCTTATTCAGCAATACTCCCCTCTCCAGCTCACTCTGCCAGTCCCGTCATTCGAACTGCCTCAATGCTTCTGCCAAGCTCTCGAACTCTGCTCTCATCAGAATGCTTCCCCAAGCTTCTGAACTCCCAAACCCATTGGATTCTGCTGCACCAAAAACACTTCTCCCGCAATGGCAACTTCCTTTCATTCACCTCTCGATCTCATGCCAACCAAAATGTCTCTCTCCAAGTCATTTTCCATCTACATCTAAAAACTACAATCTCTTCACCTATGTTTATACTATTCAATGACGTACATAAATCTCTATGGTTACACTCATCTCTCTAAGCTTAAATACCTCTCTTTCTGTCGGTCAGCGTTTCTAATTCTGAGCAGTGCCTAAATGTCTGTGATGCATGTCTTGTACTTTTCAATCACTTCATGTTCTGGTCAATGTGACATTTTCTACATATCTATACCATATCTATATTCTGTCTGCCTTACCAAACACCATCTCCTCATATTTCTCCATTCAAATCCTTCTATCCTTCTGCATGTCTCTGCCTGCAAAGCTCGCCCTCTCTCCATGTGCTGCCCCTACGTTTTCTCTGTCTGCGAAGCACAGCCCAGGGCCTGATAAAGCCTCTTTCTCTGTGTCTCTACTAAGGCAAAGGGGACCTCTTATCAAACAAACTGTTTACGCATTTCTTGTACACTAGCTCATAACAATCTCTCTGAACTCTGTGGCACTTCTGTGTGTCTCATTCAGTGGAATGGCTTCATGCTTTCTCTATTCTCGAATGTAGTGCCTAACACATTCATTCATACCAAGCACTATACTCAAAGCTCAATGCATATTCTAAGTGCACACTCAATGCGTGTCTCTCTACATGCATATATAATACATAACATATCTCTACATGTGTCTCTAAATGGCACTTCAAATATAAAAGGCCTCATTCTATTGCAAATGCATACAAAGTGGCAGAATAATGTGGATAGTCTAATAATGTCACTACTTCAGTTAACTACTAATCAGTACTGATCAGAATGTATAATGGATAGCTAAACAGGATCCAATGATGGATAACTAATCCCTAAATGGGTAGTGAGTCTCTAAAGATGGACAATGATTCCATAATGATAACAAACCAGGCTTCTCCATACTATCAGGTTTCACAATCAGGGTTGGTGAACTCAAATGTTGTACCTCTGCAAATGTGTATTGCCCACCATGTGTAAAACCTTGTGTGTGACTTGAATTCAGCACTTCATTTTCATGTTTTGTTTGTTTTTGTTTATTTGGTAATGCGCACCAAACCCTTAGGTAGCTCGGCACTGCAGATACAAGGATAATTAAAGCTTAGTTACAGTGAATACAGCAACAGTGGAAGTAGGAATGTTAATGTAGGAATGCCTTGGTTATGTTACCATAATCCCCAAATGAACTGGACAAACCAATCCCTCTATTTGATCTCAGATTGTTGTGCCAGTGCCTGTCATAGGGGTGCAGGTTAATGGAACTGGCATTAAACCAAGACCATTGTACCAAACATCCATACAACTGTCAGCCTTGCTTCTGTTCCTCCTAAATACACAGGCCGATTCATGGAATAAATGTGCGCCGAAAATCCCGGCGCAGAGGGGCCAATACGTGCGCTGCGCCTAAAATCAGCGCAAAGCGCAGGGAAACCAGCGCACGTCGATTCATGGAAGTCCCTGCGCAAGAAAAGCAGAGGACGTGCGCGGAAAAAACGCGCGGCGCAGGCCGGCGCACAGGTCAACCAACGTCGTGCGCCACGGCCACTGCGCCATCACTCCGAGCGCAGCGCACAGCTCTAAAGTAGGCGGGACACAGGGCGGGACACTCGGAATGGGGAATAAAATGGGGCACAACACTCGGAATGGGGAAGAATGTGGGCGGCACGGGGAAAGTTTAGGAGGCAAGTGCGCGGAACGCCCACACGCTCGCATACAACACGTATTCATGGAATAGAATAGGGCAAAAAAGCGCACGCTCAAAGCAGCGCACAGGCACAAACAGGCACAAACACGACCGCCACAAGAAAGCAGGCGGTAGCGTCTCTGCGCCTGCAAGAAATGTGCGCTAAAAGGTGCGCCAACAAATAGCACCTATATACAGACATGATCAATGTCCAATACTGTGGCCCTCCAGGACAAATGACGTACAAAGGGGTACCCACAAACACAGACACGCGCAGAGAGAAAAAATAAACGTGTGCGTGCATACCGGGGTGCGCGGTAAGTTGCACACGCGATATGGCCGGGTACGTGGATTTCAGGGGTGCGCGGGAAGTTCCACATGCGATATGGCAGGGTACGTGGATTACAGGGGTGCGCGGGAAGTTCCACACGCGATATGGCCGGGTACGTGGATTGCAGGGGTGCGCGGGAAGTTCCACACGCGATATGGCCGGCTACGTGGATTCCAGGGGTGCGCGGGAAGTTCCACACGCGATATGGCCGGGTACGTGGATTGCAGGGGTGCGCGGGAAGTTCCACACGCGATATGGCCGGCTACGTGGATTCCAGGGGTGCGCGGGAAGTTCCACACGCGATATGGCCGGGTACGTGGATTGCAGGGGTGCGCGGGAAGTTCCACACGCGATATGGCCGGCTACGTGGATTCCAGGGGTGCGCGGGAAGTTCCACACGCGATATGGCCGGCTACGTGGATTCCAGGGGTGCGCAGGAAGTTCCACACGCGATATGGCAGGGAACGTGGATTTCAGGGGTGCGCGGGAAGTTCCACACGCGATATGGCAGGGAACGTGGATTTCAGGGGTGCGCGGGAAGTTCCACACGCGATATGGCCGGCTACGTGGATTCCAGGGGTGCGCGGGAAGTTCCACACGCGATATGGCCGGGTACGTGGATTTCAGGGGTGCGCGGGAAGTTCCACACGCGATATGGCAGGGTACGTGGATTCCAGGGGTGCGCGGGAAGTTCCACACGCGATATGGCCGGCTACGTGGATTCCAGGGGTGCGCGGGAAGTTCCACACGCGATATGGCAGGGAACGTGGATTCCAGGGGTGCGCGGGAAGTTCCACACGCGATATGGCCGGGTACGTGGATTGCAGGGGTGCGCGGGAAGTTCCACACGCGATATGGCCGGCTACGTGGATTCCAGGGGTGCGCGGGAAGTTCCACACGCGATATGGCCGGGTACGTGGATTTCAGGGGTGCGCGGGAAGTTCCACACGCGATATGGCAGGGTACGTGGATTACAGGGGTGCGCGGGAAGTTCCACACGCGATATGGCCGGGTACGTGGATTGCAGGGGTGCGCGGGAAGTTCCACACGCGATATGGCCGGCTACGTAGATTCCAGGGGTGCGCGGGAAGTTCCACACGCGATATGGCAGGGTACGTGGATTCCAGGGGTGCGCGGAAAGTTGCACACGCGAAATGGCTGTGTGCTCCCAGGCATTACCTGTACACCCTCCACGGCCCCTGCAGGCAGCACACACAACAGGGAACTACCCTGCACACCTGCTCATGTCTCCCACCACCCCCAACCCCCCATCCACCAGGGGCACCCTCCACCAGGCCCCTACCCATGTCCAACCCATGTCTCCCACCACCCCCACCCCCCATCCACCAGGGGCACCCTCCACCAGGCCCCCACCCATGTCTCCCACCACCCCCACCCCCAGCACTGTGGGGAACCTGTCAGCAGGCCCCCACCCATGTCCAACCCATGTCTCCCACCACCCCCAACCCCCCCATCCACCAGGGGCACCCTCCACCAGGCCCCCACCCATGTCCAACCCATGTCTCCCACCACCCCCACCCCCCATCCACCAGGGGCACCCTCCACCAGGCCCCCACCCATGTCTCCCACCACCCCCACCCCCATCCCCAGCACTGTGGGGAACCTGCCAGCAGGCCCCCACCCATGTCCAACCCATGTCTCCCACAACCCACAACCCCCCATCCACCAGGGGCACCCTCCACCAGGCCCCCACCCATGTCTCCCACCACCCCCACCCCCAGCACTGTGGGGAACCTGCCAGCAGGCCCCCACCCATGTCCAACCCATGTCTCCCACCACCCCCAACCCCCATCCACCAGGGACACCCTCCACCAGGCCCCCACCCATGTCTCCCACCACCCCCAACCCCCCATCCACCAGGGACACCCTCCACCAGGCCCCCACCCATGTCTCCCACCACCCCCACCCCCAGCACTGTGGGGAACCTGCCAGCAGGCCCCCACCCATGTCCAACCCATGTCTCCCACAACCCCCAACCCCCCATCCACCAGGGGCACCCTCCACCAGGCCCCCACCCATGTCTCCCACCACCCCCACCCCCAGCACTGTGGGGAACCTGCCAGCAGGCCCCCACCCATGTCCAACCCATGTCTCCCACCACCCCCAACCCCCATCCACCAGGGACACCCTCCACCAGGCCCCCACCCATGTCTCCCACCACCCCCAACCCCCCATCCACCAGGGACACCCTCCACCAGGCCCCCACCCATGTCTCCCACCACCCCCACCCCCAGCACTGTGGGGAACCTGCCAGCAGGCCCCCACCCATGTCCAACCCATGTCTCCCACAACCCCCAACCCCCCATCCACCAGGGGCACCCTCCACCAGGCCCCCACCCATGTCTCCCACCACCCCCACCCCCAGCACTGTGGGGAACCTGCCAGCAGGCCCCCACCCATGTCCAACCCATGTCTCCCACCACCCCCAACCCCCATCCACCAGGGACACCCTCCACCAGGCCCCCACCCATGTCTCCCACCACCCCCAACCCCCCATCCACCAGGGACACCCTCCACCAGGCCCCCACCCATGTCTCCCACCACCCCCACCCCCAGCACTGTGGGGAACCTGCCAGCAGGCCCCCACCCATTTCCAACCCATGTCTCCCACCACCCCCAACCCCCATCCACCAGGGACACCCTCCACCAGGCCCCCACCCATGTCCAACCCATGTCTCCCACCACCCCCACCCCCCATCCACCAGGGGCACCCTCCACCAGGCCCCCACCCATGTCTCCCACCACCCCCACCCCCACCCCCAGCACTGTGGGGAACCTGCCAGCAGGCCCCCACCCATGTCCAACCCATGTCTCCCACAACCCCCAACCCCCCATCCACCAGGGGCACCCTCCACCAGGCCCCCACCCATGTCTCCCACCACCCCCACCCCCAGCACTGTGGGGAACCTGCCAGCAGGCCCCCACCCATGTCCAACCCATGTCTCCCACCACCCCCAACCCCCATCCACCAGGGACACCCTCCACCAGGCCCCCACCCATGTCTCCCACCACCCCCAACCCCCCATCCACCAGGGACACCCTCCACCAGGCCCCCACCCATTTCTCCCACCACCCCCACCCCCAGCACTGTGGGGAACCTGCCAGCAGGCCCCCACCCATGTCCAACCCATGTCTCCCACCACCCCCAACCCCCATCCACCAGGGACACCCTCCACCAGGCCCCCACCCATGTCTCCCACAACCCCCAACCCCCCATCCACCAGGGACACCCTCCACCAGGCCCCCACCCATGTCTCCCACCACCCCCAACCCCCATCCACCAGGGACACCCTCCACCAGGCCCCCACCCATGTCCCCCTGGCCCCTGGTCCTGACGATACACAATAATGGCAGTAATGGCCAGCATACCCAGCACAAACACCCAGGCAAGGATTGCATGCACCCACATAGTGAATGCAATCACATGACACAACCCCAAAGGCAAGTATGCAAAAGAACACATGTCCGCCACACACACATACACAATGGGTGCAAGTGAATGTCAAAACACATATCATTACATGTAAGAAACCAAAGAAAAAATGACACAAGTGTAAGATAATATAAAAATGTATTAAATAAAAAAATAAGTAAACTAATACAACTATCTGGCAAAGCAAATAAAAGGTCCATGTCCGGGAACAAAAATGAGGAACCAAAAAACAAAGGATAGAAAAATCAATAGATTTTGTCCAAAGCAAACACATGTAGCAAGAAATCAAAGAAAAACCATTACGACATGGTGTAAACAATATGAAATTAAAAAAATGTATCTCCCAAAAAATAACAACATATACAGGAATGTTCAAGGGTCCATGAGCCCAACACCACTAATGAAACCTAATACTAACTAAGTTAAAAAATATGTACAAAAAAGTGGCCATTGTCCAAGCGGTCCAAAATAATAAAAAGAAATAAAGGAAACCTAGCACTAACTAACTAAAAAACTATATACAAAGGCAGCGGGCTAGTCCTGCGGCTCACTTGGTGATGCTGGCCAGGGCATCCTCGAACTCCATGTCAATGTCCTGGAGGCGGGACTCAGTCCTGGCCCCGAGGTCTCGCAGGGACAACCCCATGTGCTCACCAAATTCCCTGCGAGCCTCCTCGAGGCACTCAGCCCGCCTCAATGCCTGATGCATGGAGATCTCCGCCCTGGCCATGGCGAGCCGCTCCTCTTCCGCCCGCTGCCGCTCCGCACCTATCCGCTGGCCAAACTCCTCCCACACGGAACACACCGCCATGCCAGGGTTGCCCTGCCCTCCGGCCGATGCCTGCCCCTCTGATCTTGATGGCCCTGAGCCATGATGCCTCCCACGTCGAGCCCGCTGCTGCCTCCGACGCCACTGCCTCTGCCAGCACGACGGCATCCAGGCTGATGGTAACCACCGACGCCGTCGTGCACGTGCCCTGCCGGATGATGCCGGCACATCTTCCATCTGCTGGGGTCCACTTGCTGTGTCGTCCACCCCTGCTGGACCTCCGACTCCCAACTGCGGCAGGGATGGGATCCCCACCGAGCTGGCTGCATTGGTCGGGGCAGGTCCACAGGGGGCCATGGTGGCATCTGGGCCGGAAGACGGCAAGGAGAACGACCGGTGGATAGCCTGCACAGAGGAGGAGAGGGCCGTCAGATTGGCCAACACATGCAGGAACCCCCCGAACATGGCTGATCCCAATTGGGCCACGTCGGCACGGTGCACTTCGTGATGACGTGCGTGCTCCTCCCGGGAAGCACGCACGGCATCACGAATCACAGCCGTGCGCATCGCGACCCCAATCAGGACCTGCTCCACGCGGCCAGGGGTTCCCACGGCCGCAGGTGGAGGGGAGTCAGTTGACATGGACATCCCCTCTACCTGCGGACGGGCCTGGGACGGGGCATCCCTGCTGGTGCATGGTGGTGCACTCACAGGGTCAGGGACAGCGACATGCACAGGCACCTCCACGGTGACCTGTGCTGCCTCCTGCCCCTGGCCCTGGACTGCACCACTTGCACCAGCAGGGATGCTCCCACCAGGCCCCATGTGTGCACCAGTGTCGGCCTCCTCCTCCTCTGTGCAAACCACCAACCTGGATGGCTCCTCACCGTCTCCCGCCGTAGCAGGCCCCTGTGGGGGCTCACCCACCCCTTCCGCTGCAGCCGTGGGGGCATCCCCGCCGCCTTGCTCCACAGCGCCGTCTCCGCCCTCTTCTTCACTAGCCGCTGCGTAGAGGGAGACAAAGGACACAAGCATCAGGCTACTGTACAATGGTCCCCTAGACAGGAAGCAATAGCAGATGAGCACCCCTGTCAAAGTACACTTCCATCATGTCCCTCCACAACACATGGGTCAGTCCAGGCAAAACACACACAGTAACAGGCACGGTGCATGCCATGCACATTTCCATGCATGTCCAATTGACTCTTGAAACATTCAATGATATGTAACTCACATGCATCATGGCTCATGCATATCACATGCACACACTTCACCTCAGTCACATCCATCTGGCCCCAATCACACCGAACACAGGCAAAACAAGGGGAAGTTGGGTGCGTCACTGAATCTGTGCATTGTCACACACATGTGTCATGCATCCATGGCATGCACAAGTCACAGACATGCAGGTCAGGCACACAGACATGGCTACCATATATGTACCTGGCATCAGCACCCATCCTTCACCCCCATCCATGTCCAGGTACAGAGACTGGCATGCTCTCATGTCCCAAATCTGCATAGTGCTCCCCATGCCGCATTTCAACACATGCAACAACCATGTGGGTCACACATCACTGGTCGCACATGCATTACCATGATGTCCCAGCACACATACATGCATACATGGCCCATGGCACACATACAGGCAAGTATCATAGAACCAGCACACCGCAACATGCACTGTCTCACACAGTGATGCTTGGACACTTACCGCTCAACTCCAGACGGGTCTCCCTCTCAAGGATCTGGGCGTGGAGCGCTGGGCGTACGCGTTCCAGGACCCTCTTCTGGATGGAACTCATGTGGCCCCGGCCCCCCTCCACGAGGCGCCGGGCCTTCACAAGGGTCCTGGACCTCAAGTCCTCCCAGCGCTTCTTGATCTTCAAGACGTTGCGGGTTGCCACCCCCTCCGCGTTGATGGCAACCACACAGTCGGCCCAGATCCTCTCCCGTCCTTCCTTGCTGGCGCGGGACGATCCAAAGAGGGCATCATACTGCCCCAGGACATGCTCCACCAGGACACCAACTTCGGTGGCAGTGAAGCTGGTGCCCCTCTGCCCCTCTGGCCTGGGGTTGCCACTGGTGCCAGATGTAGAAGTGCCCGACATGGCAACCCCAGAGGCAGGTGTGGGTGGGCAACTGGGTCCTGGGGCTGGGCTGTGGAGCGATGTAATCCCAGTTGGGAGTCTTCAGTTCCAGCAGGGGTGGACACAGCAACTGGACCCCTGCAGATGGCTGATGTGCAGGCACCAAATGGCAGGGCACGGTGGCAGCAGGCAGGCAGGCAGGCAGGCAGCAGCAGATAGCACGTGGGAGGCTGCTCAGGGCACTGGGGGGGCAGTAACTCGGCCTTCGGGGCAGGAGCGTGGTGTTCCGTGTGTTTTCGGGTGGCCAGCTTGATACGGAGTGATTTGGCACGTGAAATTCCTGCACGTCAGCGTGAAATCCGAGGAAAGGCCCTTAGCGCGTAAGTGCGTCAGCACGCATACGCGATTCTATTGGACCAGAGTCCCTCATCGCATAAGCGCGTCTGACGTGATCCGCACGGGCGTTCCCCACTCAGCACGTGAAGACGGAGCACACGCGGAAATACTGCACGTCAGAGTGTCATCGCGTGTAATTGGCCAAAAGTGCGCGTACACGCCATTGGCCTATGTACGTGTATTTCATCGCGTGTAATTGGCCAAAAGTGCGCGTACACGCCATTGGCCTATGTACGTGTATTTCATCGCGTGTAATTGGCCAAAAGTGCGCGTACACGCCATTGGCCTATGTACGTGTATTTCATCGCGTGTAATTGGCCAAAAGTGCGCGTACACGCCATTGGCATAAGTACGTGTATTTCAGGGGTGCGCGGCCACTTACACAAGCAAGTACGTCAGCGCACCTGTATGCCTGCTGCGTGGGAATTTCCACACGCGATTGGAGTGGGAACTCGATTCCAGGGGTGCGAGGCTCACACGCTCGCCTACAACACGCGCAAGGCATTAATTTGCGCACTTTTCAATAAACAAGCCAGATGCCAGGATGAACATACCGTTCCTAGCAGCAGTGGCAGTGGGCTACCAAAGGAGGAGGAGGAGGAGAGTCAGGGCCAGAATATTCACACCCAGAACCAGCCTATTCGGGATGCCTGATGACCAGGTATATGGGAGGTACAGGTTTCCAGCACACATCATACTGGACCTGGTCAGTGAGTGGGAGGATGACCTCACATCACCCACCCTGTGCTCCCAAGCACTCAGCCCCCTGCAGAAGGTCCTGAATGTACTGCACTTCTTGGCCACTGGATCCTTTCAGCGGACAAGTGCCATAGTGGGTGGTGTGTCACAGGCCACGCAGTCACGCTGCCTACACCAGGTCTTGAACATCATCACTGCACGGCCATCAGTCCGCAGGCACATATATCTCCCCAGGACTCATGCAGAAAGGCGGACGTGCATCCAGGAATTCTATGGTGCGGCTCAATTCCCCAAAGTGCTTGGTGCAATTGACTGCACACATGTGGCTCTACGTCCACCCAGGGCAACAGAGCACATCTATAGAAACCGCAAGCACTGGCATTCCATCAACGTGCAAGTTGTATGCAATGCCAAGGGAATAATCACATCAGTATATGCCAACTATCCAGGGTCCACCCACGACAGCTTCATCTACAGAATGTCTACCCTATGCCGGGACCTAGAGGCTGGACAGCATGGAGATACATGGCTGCTTGGTGAGCATGAATGCCACTGCACATGCATGCATGTCAGATACTGGGTCATGACACAACACCACTAATGATACCCATCACCACCTCCACAGGGGACAGTGCCTACCCTATCAGCCCCCACATGATGACCCCAATCCGGAACCCCACCACGCCACCCCAGGTAAGGTACAACACAGCCCACATTGCAACACGGGGCATAGTGGAGCGCACATTCGGAGTGCTCAAGTCACGCTTTCGCTGCCTTGACCGTTCTGGCGGGCAGCTGTTATATGCTCCCCGAATAGTGTGCAGGATCATAGTGGCAGCATGTGTCCTGCACAACGTTGCAACACGCCGGGGCCTGCCCGTGGACATGGTGGTGCCCCCACATCCACAACCACATGCACGCCCGCTGCGCATGGGAGGGGAAAGGGCACGGGGGGAGGCAGCCCGTACGCAACTGGTGGCCAACTTCTTCACCTAGGAATCACAGTGCTGGCTAGTGCACACTGCTCTGGCACATACCATCTGACAATCAATGATGACACTACCTGACAATGTCTGAAATTTACTTGACAATAAACTGTCAGATACACATCAGCCTGAGATTGTTAACATGGAAGTGTCAATATGTGTGCACCCCTAGCTACACATACACCAGCAATGCATCACAACGCAAAGACACAACTCCATCAATCTAATATGCATTGCCACAGGCGATTCACTACATGACAACATTGCCATGTCACCCATTCCCTTCACAGTCCCGCCACTGAGGACACCATGTCATGGTATGTGACAGCAAACAAACTGGCCATCACAACATGACACCAGTGTCACAAATAGCAGTGCCCCAAATGGAACATAGCCGCACTTGAGCAGCTAACGGACCTGGAGCCACTACTACACACCTGTGTAAGAGTAATTTCAATCAAATTACACACCAACCCACCCTGAAGCCCACCCAAACAAGACACAATGCATGTAATCAATGGTAGTCTCATTACCTGATTCTGCTGGTATGTCCTCACCGTCCAGATGTACAGTGATGGCGCCATGCAAAAGTGTCAGTGCACATCTACCGACATGTATTCTGACTCCAGAGAGTATGCCCTTGTGAAGATCTGTGTGAAATACCTGCAAAACATGAGCAACATATGTAAGTAGAGGCACATATCAAACCATCATGCATAGTTAGGTGCAACAACAATGAACACTATGAATGTCTACACAGTATTGACTATGGACTGGCCAACAGCTCATGGGAGTCCAATGTCACCGTGTAATTTGATGTCACTTGGGCACACCCTTTGCAAGCCCATGGAAACGGAAGCAGGAGGGGTGTGGATGTCTGCTACCCAAGCATCGAAACCAAACTCAGGACAAGCCTGCATGTGCCCAGCCACAATACAGTGTATGCCCAGGTACCCACACAAGGCAACACTCTTGCAAAATAAAAATAAAATAGAGAAAAAATGGCCATGAAAGGGCCGGCGGGGGGGGGGGGGGGCACCTATGAGGTCCGAGGACAGGATGCACGCCACAATCCACCTGTGTGGATCATGGGAAACGAAAACACCCCATAGGCTCGTGGCCCACACGGCTACTCTGTTGTGGGAGATGAGTCGCTATGGCTCTGGCCAGACCCTGCAGCTGACTCTGGAGGTGGGGGAGCTGCCTCAGAAGATGGTGTGACAATGGGAGGCAGCCCACGCAAAGCACGAGTTTGCTCCTCCATGGCTGCAAGCAGGCGGGTCTGGTAGTTCTGGTTCTGGGTTATAATCATGCGGAGGTCCCCATGCAGTAACTCCCGGGATGACCTGACCTCCGCACGAGTTGCCTGCATCTCGGCCGAGAGCGTCCGTGTCAGACGCTCCAGCTGCTCCTCTGTCCTTCTATGGGATGAAGCCTCAAGCTCTAACAGGGTCGACCTGAGGTGACGGAGTTCTTCCCTCAGGCCTTCCCTGTGGCGCTGGGACTCCATGGAAAGTGATTCCCGCAGAGTCGCCAGTGCCGCCCGCCTGTCCATGTTGGACGCCAACATATCCTCCCTGTGTGCCTGGCAGATGGACTCTGTAGCCTGCTCCAGTCGCTCCATCAGCCTTTCTGGGGGGACAATGGAAGTGGCCACCCTATCCATGGCCTGTGCAATCATCTCGGATGATGCTGCCTGTTGGG
Source organism: Ambystoma mexicanum (assembly GCF_040938575.1). Taxonomy (NCBI): domain Eukaryota; kingdom Metazoa; phylum Chordata; class Amphibia; order Caudata; family Ambystomatidae; genus Ambystoma; species Ambystoma mexicanum. The sequence goes on along the minus strand of NC_090937.1, from coordinate 954,346,040 downwards.
TGGCCATACCGTAGATGGATTGCTCCCAAACGGTATTGCCAGGTGGCATACGGCCACCACGTTGACGGGCACCACACCTGCCTGGGGCAAGGCGGACTGCGCCTTGCTGTGCCGGCAAGGCCTCAGGCTGCAGGACTGCATTCCCTCTCTGATCTGTAGCCCCAGGAACAGGATCAGAGATTGGGTGGTGTGGCCCTGCATCCGTAACCACCGGAGGCTGATCTGCCGACACTGACATCCCCATTGAGGGCAATGGCCTGGCTGCAGGTGGGTCGGACAGAGGAGATTCTCTCCCAAGAACACTCACCTGCGACTGCACATAGGTGTCATCCTCCGAGTCTACACCTGAATACTGCTCGGGGGAGGAACCCCCAGAGACACCCCTCGACAGCACGACCTGCAGCACTTGTGGGTTTTCACCCACAAACACACCACGTCCCTCACTTGTGGTAGGTCGGCCCGGGTTGCCCTCCTGGGACGGCTCAACCACCACATCCCCAGCATCAACAAGTGCTTCGTCCCCTGCAAAGACATGAAAGAGAAAAATGGAAACAGGCATTAGCACCATGGCATGCAACAAGGGCTGATGAACAACAGAGGCAGTAGTCTACGACACATGTCCCACATAACTGGGAGACCTCCTATGCATTCACCATCACTGGGTCTGTAGGGGAGGCTCAGGGCATACAATGTACAGATTGGAGAGCAACGCCTGCTCACCATGCTGCCTAGCACTGCCATCACACATTGGCCGGTGATTGCCATGTCAAAGGCACATGCCATCACACACATGGCATGTGACATAGCCACCAAGTGAAGAGGGAGAGGAGGGCGAGTTTTTTGGATTTCAACCACTCTGGTCCTGACATTGCATCGTCACTTCAATAAGTATACATGTTGTACATGTGTTGTCCACCTCCCCATCACCTGTAAAGGATTCATATTGCATTCGTGAAGCACCGGTCCAGAAATGTATGAAGGTACAGCGGAGCACTGAGGGGTGGTGGGGCAGAAGGGGATGCCAGTCAACAATCCTACTGGTGCTGGTGTCATTCATGTCACGCAAGTGCAGGGGTGGGTGGCACAATGAAGTGCAAGGGGAAGTGGCGGCTGGAAGTGCTGTACAAGGTAAGTAGGACTTGACGTCAAGGGCAGATGGTGTTAGGCGCAGACAAGTGCTGGGGGGGTGGCCTATAGGGGTACAGAGTCAATCATGCAGTGCTGTGGGCTCGGAGGGGACAGGGGAGGTACACAATGCATCTGGCTCGGCAAGGTCCTTGCAGATTTCTATGTGTCCTGCAGAGTTGTCACATGCCGCAGATATGTGCCCTTGGATTGGGGATCTCATCTTGGTGTAAAGGGTGAGTCGCTATTGCCTTTGGAGCATGTGGCAGGCCAGTTTGCCAGAGGATGGCCATGATGCAGGACATTCCCTCTCTGCCACCCGGCACCTGTGGTTTGGGTTCACAAGATCCGAGTCATGCCAGGACTCTGCATTGGCATGGGGCTTCAGACAGGTGGTCATGACCGTGGCAAAGACATCCAGTGTACCTGACATGGAGTGGAGCATGGAGTGGGCCCTGTCAGGATGGGAGTGAGCCTAAGGGGGAGCTGGATGGGGGGGAGATTTTGGCAGCATGAGCCTCGACTGACACACACTTCATGGGTCGGAATACCAAGAAGGTGTGTGACAGTGGTGAGGGTGGCTTTGCCTGTGGGGTGGTGAGGGTGAGCTGGGAGGAGAGGAGAATGTGATCACTCCAGGAGAGAGGAGTGCAGAGATGGACGGAGAGGGGAGAGTCAGATGAGATCAGAGCATCAAGAGTGTGCCCTGCAGAATGAGTAGGGACAGACGGGAGTCTAGAGGGTGAGAGGGAGTTGCTGAGGTCACAGAAAGGTCACGTGGGGGCGTCAACAAGCATGCAGGTGGATGCGTACAGCACCAAGGATGAGGATTTCTGTGTCTGGGGACATGAGTGAGGAGGAGAGGTGAGGACACTCAGAAAGGAAGTAGTACATTTGACCAGTTTTCCCAGACACAGTACGCACTGTTTGAGAATGTCAAGGTGTGGTGGAGAGAGACGTCACACAAGCCATTCCAGAGTGGAGTAGGTCTAAGTAGGAGTGACAGTGGCAGGAATACCCTCAGGGAAGCCAAGGGCACACCCCCCCTGCACAGTAGTGGCGGGCCAAGGAGAGGGTCTCCTGAACATCAGGTAGGAGTGTGTGAAGGATGCAGACAGAGCTGGCCGTCAGACATGTTTCCATGAGACCAAGGATGTCAAGGTGCATAACCTCATGTAAGTGACAGATATCGGAGGAATGCCTGATGCAGCCGCAGTGAAAGGAGTGTAATTGTGGAGGAGGTTGACAGCCTTGTAGGACTTACGGGGAGTGCTAGAGATCAGGGGTGCAGCATGTGTAGGGGTTGGAGTGGGAGGCGGAGAAGGTTCATGGGAGGGTGCAGGGAGGCAGTGCAGGATTGATGAGGAGAGAGGAGGGGGGACAGCAGGAGAGGTAAGGAAGTTGATGAGATGTGGGTAGCATTTCTCAAGGAGATTGAGGTTGGCCTAAGGGCCTTGGACTGGGACGCTCCCATTACCATGCACATCAATAGTGGCCTCTGAGGATTGGAAGGAGGCCAGGAGTACACCCCAACGGGTCCCACCATTGATGGTGGAAGAGGAGCAAGGAGAGAGGACAGGGACCATGTGAAGGGTCTATGGGACAGGCAAAGGCATGTATGAGCAGATGTCAGTGAGAGTTAGCTTTGAGTAGGCTCAGATGCACTGGTCAGCAATAGGGTGGGTCGCATTGGAGGGCAGGGTGCCCTCATTTGACTTTTGGCAAGCAGGTGTCGTGAGTAGGGCACGATGGTCTGAACTGTAGAAGTCATGGAAGATAGACCATGAAGAGCAGCATGGAGTGTGAGGGAATGGGGCTCGAAACCAGACGGTACCAAAGCCCACAGGTAGGAGGTGGATGTCAAGGCAACATCCACAGTATGACAGCATGTTGGTTGGCATTTATATACAGAGGACGCATTAGCATGTGGTATCATTGCATGTCAGGCATGTGAAGATGAAACTTGAATGGCTGGGGGAAAGTATAGGAATGGTATGTAAGACATCAGATGAATAGACAGGGGAGTATGAGCAACAATGTAGTGACAAAATGACAATTCAAGGGCAACTTCCATGGTGTCGGGCCATATGTGCACTGTTGCCAGTAGGGATAGTGCTGTGGGCAGATGGTGTTGCACTGAACATACTGGATGGGGCACATGGGTGCCACTATCAACTCTGCCACACACCCCCTTGACAGGCACCCAACATGAATGCTTCACACACACACCATGCACATGGATAATACACACATGCATGTGCACTCACCGGATGATGCCTCGTAATCAGGGAGGTCTCCCACACCTTGGAGTTGTCCCTCGGTGACGTAGGATCCAGCTACGGACTCGTGTGGTGTGAGTTCTATTTCCTGTGCTGGGGACCCACCTCCAGTCACCAAGGTTGCGGCATGACTTGAGGCCAGCTTATCCTTTGCCCTGCGCTTAAGGTCATTCCAGCGCTTCTGGCAATCACTAGCTGTGCGCCTCACTACTCCAAGGGCACTTATTCTGTCAGCAATGGTCTGCCAGTGTGCCTGGCGTCTGGCATGTGTGGTCTTGGACCCTGCAACGATGACCATTTCCCTATCATGATCTGACACATACTGAACAAGTGCATTCAGTTCGGCGTCTGTGAAGCTTGGCTTCCTTGATGGGCCGGACTGTGCAGCCGTGCCTGGTGCATCAGCCTGTGCCGGACGTGCACTCTTCCTCTTGCGCTTGGAAGGGGGTGGGGATCCAGAGTGTCCTACGCCGCTGTGGACACTAGGGGCAGGAGCCGTGGTGGACTCAGTACTGGGTGTGTGGGATTGCCCACTCAGCATGGGAGTAGGTGCAGGCATTGGGGGTAGTGGGATGGGGTCAGGCCTGATCTGAGGTGCATGAACTAGGACCGACACAGTCTTGGCAGGGTGTATGAGAGGTGGGGTGGATGGAGCCACACCCTGGCTACGGGGGCCAGCAGATGACCTATCTGGCATAGATGCGCGTGCCCTGATGACACCAATGTGCACCGGTGCACGTGCAGTGGACCTGCTGACCTGGATGTCAGCGATGGGATCACCCTCGGACAGGTCTGGTGCCACAATGGCCTGGTCCGACAAGGGCTGATCAGGGTTGGTATCAGCCACATGACTCTCAACTGGGGGGGGGGGGGCATGGGTGTCCCTGACTGGTCCTCCAGACTGGGGGGGACAGGGGCACCCTGCAAGTCACAACCACGTCCCCTAGTGGATCCTCCACGGCCACCACGTGTGGCTCGGCCACCTTTGCCACCCTTACGGCTTGCACGCCTCCCAACCATGGCACTGATGGTATTGTGCGTATGGGAGTCGGTGTGCACAATTGTCCTGGGCAATTGGGTGTCAAAGGGGTTGGGTACCAGATGGTATTCGTACCCTAGTGCAGTGGCAAGGCTATATGACACCCCTGGGGAAAGATGACGGGTCACGCAACGCACAGGCACCCCAAAAAAGTTAAGGAACGTGCACAATACCCCTCCTAGACCACGTGTGCTGATGGAAAACCCTGCACTACGCTGTGGCATCCAGTAACACAATGAACGTATGCGTGTCACACGCAGCCTAGAATGACCTCTGAAGGGGTAGGCTACACACGGGGCAAGCACAGAAGTTAGATACGTGCGTGACTCACCGTCTGCCAGGTAAAAGAGCGTGAAAAATGAGCGCGTTTGGTTGGCAACACCCCCGCCAAAAGAAGATGTGTACGCTGTCTGAGGAGACAGGACAACAGTAGAAGGGGACACTGTTTGAGGGAACAGGCCCAGGTAAACCAGTACTAGAGGAAAAAGAGAAAAAGCTGTCAGAGGTAACAGGGAGTACGAACTGGAAACGCCGTGAAGTAAATCGCGTGTGAAACGACAAGAAGTACAGAATTCACCCACTCGCTCTCCACGAAAAGCACGTACAAGGAAATGGTGTTCAACACTACCTTTTATACAGGCCCACACGTACAGCGTCACTTACGGCGTGTACGTGCTTGGCCCATGTTCACCAATCACACGCTTTGTCACTTCTGCGTGTGGATCCTTTTTCACCAATCACACGCTTTGACACTCCTGCGTGTAGCTCACTTTTCACCAATCACACGCTTTGTCACTCCTGCGTGTAGATCCTTTTTCACCAATCACACGCTTTGACACTGCACGTGCAGGTAACTATTGACGCACATATGCTGGTGACGGCTTTTCGCGCGATTCGCTGAGTGTGGGGTTTTCACGTGCAAAATCACTCCCTATCAGGCTGTCCACGCGTTCAAACACGAAAGACCACGCTCCTGGCCAGGAGGCCAAATTAAAGTCCCCCAGAGCCCTGAGCACGCTCCCACCTGCCATCTGCTGCTGCCTGACTGCCTGCTGGCCACGTGCCCCACAGTGCTGGTGGGTGGGGGTGGTGGGAGACATGGGTGGGGGCCTGGTGGAGGGTGCCCCTGGTGGATGGGGGGTGGGGGTGGTGGGAGACATGGGTGGGGGCCTGATGGCAGGTGCCCCTGCACTGCTGGGGGGTGGGGGTGGTGGGAGACATGGGTGGGGGCCTGGTGGAGGGTGCCCCTGGTGGATGGGGGTGCAGGGGGACATGATCAGGTGTGCAGGGTAGTCCACTGTTTTGTGGGCTGCCTGCAGGGGCCGTGGAGGGTGTACAGGGTACACCTGTGAGGGCCCACCCAGCCTATTCGCGTGTGATAATTCCCGCGTACCCCTGTGATACACGTTCCCTGGCCTATCGCGTGTTCTACTTCACGCGTCCCCCTGTAATACACGTTCCCTGGCCAATCGCATGTTGAACTTCCCGCTACCCCTGTAATACACGCACCCTGGCTGTTCGCGTGTGATAATTCCCGCGTACCCCTGTCATACACGTTCCCTGGCCTATCGCGTGTTCTACTTCACGCGTACCCCTGTAATACACGTACCCTGGCCAATCGCGTGTTGGACTTCCCGCTACCCCTGTAATACACGCACCCTGGCTGTTCGCGTGTGATGATTCCCGCGTACCCCTGTAATACACGTTCCCTGGCCTATCGCGTGTTCTACTTCACGCGTACCCCTGTAATACACGTACCCTGGCTGTTCGCGTGTGGTGATTCCCGCGTACCCCTGTAATACACGTTCCCTGGCCTATCGCGTGTTCTACTTCACGCGTACCCCTGTAATACACGCACCCTGGCTGTTCGCGTGTGGTGATTCTCGCGTACCCCTGTAATTCACGTTCCCTGCCTAGTCGCGTGTAGTACTTCCCGCGTACTCATGATTTGAAGATTGCCCGCTTTGCTTTCCTTGTTTGCCTGCCCTGTGAAGTGGTCCAGGGTTAGCGCAGCCCTTAGCGATGATTTAGCGATTTTGATGGCTTTTCCTTGCGCGAGGGCGTTCTTGGGGGCGTTACTGGCGCTGCTGCAGGCTTGCTGCGATTCTCTGCGCCACGGCTGGTTTGGGAGCTTGAAATCCATGAATACGCTGTGCGCGGAAATCTGTTTTAGCGCACGTGCCTGGCGCAGACTATCGCAGGCGCACGCCGTGCGCCAGCCGCGTGCGCTACTTGTGCGCTGGATTCTATGAATTAGCCTGACAATGAGTTTGCTGATGTGTTTTAAAAGCAAAGGAACAGGGTATTGTTTCTTCATCATGTCGACGAATGCGATATCGACCGGTTACCTGGAGCTCTAGTCCTGTACTATCATATCTATTTCATGACTGAAAAGGAGAAAGAAACATTGAAGGAGTATATACATGAACATATGCAGAATAGACTGCTATTTCCTTCAAAATCATAAGCTGGTGCTCTGGTGTTGTTTTGTAACTAAACAAAGACCCTGGGCCTTCGGCCATGCATAGACTTTAGAGGTCTGAAAGCAGTGATTGTGAAAGATCGATACTGGTTACCACATATTGATGAAATTCTAGTGTCCTTACTTGAGGCTTGCATATTTACCAACTTCGATCTCTGTAATGCCTATCACCTCCTCCGAATAATATGGAGGGACAGATGGAAAGTAGCCTTCAGAAACCCTCAGCGGATTGCCAATGATTCACTGACTCCATATTGGGTGACATGTTGGAAGTCTTTGTAGCTGTGCATTATACCACATTTTGGTGTTTCCGGATACTCAAGAAGACAATAGACTTGTATACTAAGTGCTGCAATACCTACATGAACATAGGTTGGCTGCGAAACCAGAAAGATTTGACTTTGACCATACAGTAAAGGAATACTTGGTTTCAGCTATCTCATGTCTACATGGACGTGAAGAAGGTCTAAGCCATGTTGGATTGTCAAACACCCTCTACTATAAAAGAGACCTAGTGATTCCTCAGGTTTGCCAGATTTTATAGCCATTTTATCTCCAGCTACTCACACATGGCCTTGCATTGTTAATGTTGTTAATGTTAATGTTAAAGGACATGTGTACCGCACACTATCACCACCGGAGTGATCCCCTGGCACTCTGGTGGCTCTGAAAGAGGAGGGGAGGTTGAGTTAGTGGGAGGGAGCAGGAAAAGTGCAAGAGAGCAGTGATGTACTGTTGGCGGTAGTGGTTGTGTACTGTTGTGCAAGTCTATATGTGATTTTTTGTTTTGTTGGTGCAATGTAGTGAAGTTTGTGTGGTTTGTTGTGCTGTAGGTTTTGGTTGTGTTTGGTTTGGAGTTTGAGAGGTGTATGCAGAAGAGGAAATTGTTAGTGGGGTTGGTTAGTTTGCATCTCTGTCCTGAATAGAGGAGCTCGGCTTGTTTAGTCTCCCATGATGCGCCTCTGTCCTGATCTGGGTCCATCTGGCATACAAGGTTCCTTACTCCTATTGCCCCCACCTCTATCATGCTCTCTCATAGCCCCCCTGTCCTCCCTTCATACTCCTGTGGCCAGTGCACCTGCCAATGTCAACATCTCAGATAGTGCAGTGATTGCCAATATCTCGACAATTCCACAACCCTGTGGTACCTGGCGGTAACTAAGGGGCAGGCGAAAGTGTTAGTGGGGTAGGCTGGGGTATTTGACTCAGTCTCCGTGCGTGTCGCCTGAGTTCCAGTCTATCCGGTGTCACCCATCCAGGTGCCGTGGGAGCTTCCCTGTCGGTTCGGGGTTGTCTTTGTCCTTTCCAGTTTAGTCATCCTTTTTCCTGTTTCGGTTTTCAGTTTTTTTAGTCTATGGTGTTGAAGAGCCAAGTTTTTATTGATTTCCTGAATTTTCGGTGACCTTCGGTGTTTCTCATTTCTTTTGGGATTTTGTTCCAGCTTTTTGCGGCTAAGTGGTAGAAGGAGCTGCCTCCAAGTTTTTTCTTAAGGTATGGTTTGAGTTCCAGGCGGATTTCCTTGCTTGATCGGAGGGTTCTCGTTGGTTTGTAGACTGTTATTTTCTTTTGTAGGAATTCTGCGCCTTGTCCGGGGATTGCCCTGTGTGTAATGCACATTGTTTTGAAGGTGATGCAATGTTTTACTGGGAGCCAGTGTAGTGTTCTTAGGGCTGGAGTGATGTGGTCTCTTCTGGATAGTTTGAGGACTAGTCTTGCTGCTGCATTTTGGATCCGTTGCAGTTTCTTTAGGAGGTATTCTGGTATTCCAAGGTAGAGGCTGTTTGCATAGTCGATTTTTGACATGATTGGGGCGATGATAGTGAGTGTTTTGTGTGTGGAGAGGAAAGGAAGAATTCTTCTTGCTGCGTGGAGGAGGAAAAAGCATTTCTTCACTGTTGAATTTATTTGTGGTTCTAGAGTTAGGGTGTTGTCCATTAGGACTCCCAAATTTTTTACTACCTTCGATTGTGTTGGTGTATTTCCCATCTCCGTAGGCCACGGGATGGTGGTTTTGTTCTCTTGGTCTTTGGATACGATCATGATTTCTGTCTTTCCTGGGTTGATTTTCAGGTTGTTGGCATCCATCCAGTTGAAGACTTCTTTTAGACAGTCGATTAGGGTTGAATGGTCAGCATCGGTGTCTTTGATTTTGTAGATGATTTGAGTATCATCTGCGTAGCTGTAACATGTAATGTTGTATTTTTTTAAGATTCTTATGACTGGAGTCTGATAGATGTTGAAAGATAGTGGAGAATCCTTGTGGCACTCCACAGTCATTAACTCGTGGAGTGGATTTGAAAGGTTTGATCCATAAGGAATGATTTGGTCCAGCGTAGTGCTGTGTCTGTTATGCCTATGTCTTCTAGTCTTTTGTTCAGGGTGTTGTGGCTAACTGTGTCAAAGGCTGCAGAGAGGTCGAGCAGAATAAGGGCTGAGGTTTTGTTTGAGTCTGCGTTAGTTTTGAGGTCGTCCCAGATGGATAGTAGTGCTGTTTCTGTTCCTCTTGCTGGTCTTAAACCGACTTGAGCTTGGTCCAGCAGGTGGTGTTTTTCTACATGTTCTTGGGTTAGTCTATATACGTAGGTTTCTAGAAGTTTTGCTGGGTAGGGGATGTTAGATACCGGCCTGTAGTTGGAAAGGTCATCTACATCACCATTTGTGTTTTCCAAGAGTGGCTTGATGTATGCTGATTTGAAGATCCTCGGTACAGTCCCTGTTGCAAGTGATAGATTTAGGAGGTTTCTGTAGTGTTCTGCTGGCGATCCTTGTGCGAGGAATGATTTGTAGATGTCTGGGGGACAGGGGTCCATAGGTGATCCCGCTTTCTTGCTTTGTTTTACCAGCATTGAGAATGCCTCTACTGTTATTTCAGGAAAGCTTTGGAGTTTGTGCTGTGGTTCCGTGTTAGGTTTGTTGGGTTGTATGTTGTGGTTGGTTGGTCCCTTTTGTATACTTTGTCGGATGTCGTTGATTTTTTTTTTAAGTGGTCTGTCAGGTCGTTGCATAGTTTTTCTGAGGGGGTTGGGGTGTTATCGCAGCCTGGTGGGTTTCTCATTTCTTCAATGATGCTAAACATTTCTTTTTGTGTATTGGTGACATTGTTGATTCTGTCATCGTAATGTCTTCTCTTTGCCTTTTGAATTTCTTTTTTTTAAGCACGGATTTGTTTCTGGTACAGTGTTTTTTTCCCTGGGTTGTATTCTTTTCTCCATTCCAATTCCATCTTTTTGTTTTCCTTTTTCATGGCGTTTAATAGTGGGGTGAACCATTTTGTCATTGCTCTTTTTTTGATGGGGTGAACGGTTTTTCTGGGGCCATCTTGTCTATTGTATTTGCAATCCATTTGTGTAGTATCTCTGCTTTACTGTCTAGGTCAGCTAGCTCAAGTTCTGTAGTTAAGGGTTTGGTTAATTCCAGTTGTTCAAATAGGTTGCTTTCTTTGATGTGTTTCCAGTTTCTTTTCTTGGTGGTTGTGAGTTTCGGATGTTGGAAGTAGGCTTGAGTAGGCACAGTGATCACGAATGGGATGATGAGATGGTCGCTCCACAGTATTTGTATTGATGGTGCCGTGGTGATGAGTTTTTCTTTGGCGAAAATTGCATCTAGGGTGTGTCATGCTGAGTGTTTTGCTCCTTTGACTAGTTGTTGTAGTTTCATGGTGCTGAGTTGTTCAATCCGTGAGTTATGAGAGTTGGCGTGGCTGTCTTCAAACCAGATGTTGAAGTCCCCCAGGATGATTAGGTGTTCCTGATTGATGGCTAAGTTGGTGATGGCTTCTATGAAGTTGTCGACGAATGTTGCATCATATGTCGGTGGTCTGTATACCAGGAGGAATGTGATGTTGGTTTTCGGGCTCGCTGTTAAGTGTATTTCCATGGATTTGCAGTTGAGGATGTTGAGCGGTTCATCAGTTTTTATTTTCAGGTGTTTTTTTAATGTTATAGCGATGCCTCCTCCTTTTTTGTTTTTTCTGTTTGTTTGCAGGCATTTGAAGTTCGTTGGAAGGCAGCTTTGGAATGTGATTTTGTAGTTGTCGTCCAGCCATGTTTCTGTGATGAACACGATGTCAATGCCGTTGTCGTCAAATAGGTCGAAGATCTCTGTTGAGTGTTTTGACATGGATCTTGCGTTTATTAGATTGCAGTGAATTTTGGAGGTGTTGTTTGGTTTGGGATTTCTTGTTGAGGTCGTCTTCTACTCAGTGTTGAGGTTTCCTTCCTGGTCGATCTCTTGCAGGGCTGTGGGATTCACGGTGTCCGCGTCTTCGAAGAGTTCTTCTAGGTTCTGTCTTGTTTTTTTTTTTGTTTTCATCGGGTTCGTCTTCTGGGAGTTGTGGTTGTTGATTGGAAGTTCCTCTTGTTTTTGTGATGTAGGGTGTTATTGCATTGTCGTCTGTTTGTTTTTTGTGTTGTTCATCCTTCTTCTACTTGCTTGTGTTAGGTTGTTTGATGTTGCTGCCTCTAACGTTGGGTTGGATTGCTGTGGTGGCCAGTTGTCAGCGAGGTATGGAGTTAGGTAGAGGGATTTGTCTCTTCTCTCAGTGTTGATTCAATGTGTGCTCCTGTCTGTGGGGGTCCATTCTGTAGTTGTCGTTCTTAGTTGCTGTTCTGGAGTGTTTGTTCTTTCTTCTCTTTGCGCGGCATTATACGATTGAGAGTTGTTTAGTCTTTGTTTAGTGACGTCTAGTTGGTCCTGCTTTGGTCTAGTTGTCTTGTGGTGTAGTGGTGGGTGAGTGGGTGTCCGCTACTAATTTGGGCTCTGTCTGTAGGTGGTATTCCGGCTGAAGATGGTGACTCGTTCAGTCGCTGTCCTAGGAGGGGAAGGTGGGTGGTAAGGGTTATTTAGTTGGGTGTTATTGGTGGCTCCCTTTACTGTCCGTCTCCCTGATCGTGGTTCACTCTGGTGAGCAGGCTATGTGGGTTTGGGAAGGGTGTCTGCTGGTTGAAGAGTGGCTTGGACGGGCGCAGCTTGGACTTTCGCCTTGTGATGCGATAGTCTCTAGTCAGAGTGACACTCCACCGTAATTCACTTGTGGGTTCTGTCTCACTTGCGAGTGAGCTAGATTTGCGAGTGAGCTAAATTTGGGACACCTGTACAGTTGGAGAGAGGCATATCAATGCAATTTGGGAATCATAAAAAATAGTTTCGGCCCACGGACCTGCTAAGTTGTTACACCTGTACAGTGCAAGAGAGGCCTATCATTGCAGTTTGGAGATCACACAATGCAATTTGGGCACAGAGGCCCTGCTAAGTGTGAGACACCTGTGTGGTGGGAGAGAGGGCTATCAATGGAGTTTGGGGATACCACAATGCAATTTGGGCACAGAGGCCCTGCTAAGTTTGAAACACCTGTATAGTGGGAGAGATCCCTATCAGTGTGATCTAAACAACACAAAATGCAGTTTGGGCCCAGAGGCCCTGCTAAATTTGGGACACCTGTATAGTGGGAGAGAGGCCTATCAATGTGATCTAAATAACACAAATGCAATTTGGGCATAGGGGCCCTGCTAAGTTTGAGACACCTGTATAGTGGGAGAGAGGCCTATCAGTGTGATCTAATTAACAAAAAATGCTTAGTCTACTAAAGAAAGGGGTGTGATTCAACTAGGAAACTAAACTTGATGAATCTTACAGAGGCCTTCACATCCACACCGATCCGATTTTCCACCAACTAGATGACACCAAACCCTTCATACTAGAAACTAATGCATTTGATTGTGCCATAGGTGCAGTTCTCCTGCAGGCTCATGATGATGACTCTTTGGAACGTGCCATAAACTACCTTTCACTGACATTAATTGAGAGTGTGGCCAACTACTTGGTCATCGGGAAATTACTGCTGGCTATCGGTGAAGCCTGTAAAACCTGGAGACACCTTCTATTAGGTGATAGTCATTCGTTAGAGATAGGCACGGATCATCAAAACCTATGTGTCCTGAAGAACATACAATGCAAAAATACCTTGAAAGCACGGTGGGTGTACTACTTTGCACAGTTTCCATTCTACATAAAAATCACTACGGGAACATGGAACATTGTAGCCAATGCCCTCTCTAGGTCTTGGAACCACCTGCTGCTGAACAACGAATGGAACAATGCATGTTCAACCCTCAACATGTTTTCCATGTTATACATAGTTTTCTTGATCAAGTGCGATACCCATCTGATTCTGCAATTCTAACACCAGGCATCATGGTCAAGAACCGCATATCAATTAAAGATACGAAAATGTACCTCATGTCTAGGATCATGAAGATGGTATTGATATGTGTATACCATGATTCTCAATACGCAGGGTGCCTAGGTGTACATACCACCCTTGTGCTGTTACAACAAAGTTTTGGTGGCCCATGCAAAGGAAGTACATCCATGAATATCTACTTACTTGTACAGTTCAGGCCAAGAGTGAAAACCATCACCCCAGTGGGTTACTAAGCTGCCAACCCATTCTGAAACAACCCTGAACCAACATCTCTACAGATTTCTTGGTGGATCTACCAGAGTACACATTAGAGATAACGATTATGGTGACGTCCCCACTAAAATGTATAATTTCTGCTTGTTTCCAAAATGACCAACTGCATCTAAAATGGCTTCAGTTTTCCTCAGAGATATTGGGCCTCATCTCGAGTTTGGGTGTAATTCTGATCTTTTACCACCATGGCGACTGACAGAATTACTGCCATATCACAAACGCCTTGTATGCGCACACCATTGGCAGAAGCAGTAATTCCGTCTGGCAGAATTACGGCCATACATGGCTTTCGTGCAGTAATTCAGCCCAGATTTGACAGAATTACTGTTACCGCATGCAAATTTGGCACTAATTATGCAGTCGGAGTTACAGCCAATGGAATTACCTCCGGCAGAAATAGCATCATCCCTGGAACCATGAGCCTGATGGTGGCCATCGTTAAAAGTACAAACCACTTCATTCCCATTTCATATTGCCATCCAGAGTCACAATAATGTCAAAGGAAAAGGCAAAGCAAGGGTGCCTGCCAGTGAATTTTTGTGTGTCCAGCCTCCTCTCTGACATAGAACTTGAGGTGCTGGTGGATGAGTTTGTCTGACATGCTGAAGGGCTGCATGGGAGAAGACAGAGCAGGACTTCTGGCAAGAGGAAGGCTGCCTTCTGGGCCACCATCAGGGCCAGGTTGCTTGCAGTTGGCATTGTCCCACAGGGCAGTGAAGACTTCCAAAGAGGTGGAATGACCTCAAGGCCAGGGTCCGCAGCTTCATCGGCAGGAATAGGCGAGAGACCTCAGCCACAGGATGTGGCACTGTGGAACTCCTCACCCTGACTCCAGGGGAGGAGAAGGGCAACTCCATCCTCCACATGGAATGGATATAGCGGTATTACAGCACAAAAGGTGTAGCAAGCAGCCAACAGATGACAGTGGGTTTTTCAATACCCACTCCCATGTGAATATACTGGCCAAAAACATGTGTCCACCAGCATAGAAGAGCACAATCGGGAGGAGAATGGGCAACCACATGGCAATCCATACAAAGCCAAAGTGACTACATGCAAGTGCCAGGAGGGTGGGATACATATGTAATGCACATGCACTGTAGGGGAAATGTGCATCTGAACCATGTAACCATGAGAAGAACCAATGTGTGCTGTGACAGTCCATGTTGCAAAGTTAAATCCCTGCACCACCACAAAAAAAAAAAATATTGGCAGGCCAACCAGCAATGAGCACATGCATGTGCTGAGAACACCTCAATCAGAAACTTCTCCAATCCACCATTTTCCGTACTCATTGGCCTGGAACTGACCATAGCCATCATATAATCTGTGTACGAAGATCATAGTTTGTGTTGCATGAGTGTCTTGCTAGACCACGTACTAGTATGCATGATGACTGACTGCATGTCATTAATAGCCCTCCACTGCCCAAGAGTCTGATACCATCAAGGAGTCTGAAGATGATTCTTTGAGTTCAAACTTTGGGGCCTGATCTAGAACAGCATGACTGGGAAAGGGGAAGGACGAGTGAGCCTCTGACTACAGTGACCACACACACACCCTGTGCATGTTTGCATATGTGTGTGTGTGTGTGTGCACTCTAAAGTGTGGGTGATTAAACTAATGTATGGGAAACAAATGCACTCTTACGCAGATCAGCCTCACAGAAGTACAACTTCTATCATTAGATAATTGCCAATTTATGTTTGAGCAATTGCATTCCTGAAAAAGTGCGTACAATGTACGAGGTGGAAGAACTTTTGAAGAAACGTTATGGCAATCACATTATCCTCACAGGTTTTTGCGATTCTTTTCTGGCACAGGTTGAATGAGGGGAATGTGCAGATAATGGCTAGAAAGAGGGTAGGAACAGGATGTGGTCAGAAAAACAGCATGTATACAAAAATCACAAGGACCTTCTGCACTCGATATATAGAGTGATATCGCTTGGCAGGTGATGCCATACAGGACACCTGTTCTTGTAAAGAATAACCCCATGAGAGCGACCTGACAGAATAAAGCAGATGATACCGTGTGGAGGTGATTCCTTACAAGACATCTATGTCCATATTTAATATCCCCATGAGAGAGACCTGGCACACGTTTGTGGTAGCTTTTGGAAGTGATTCCTACAGGACGCTTCGAGTATCAAAACTGGTAACGCATCAAGAATTTAATAGCCTTGAAAAAGACATTGGGCCTCATTATGACCCTTCATTCCGGAAACAACGGTGGCTATAAATCTGCCACCACCGGACCGGCTGAATCTGAGTTCTGTAGGCGGGAGGTGTCACTCCCGCCAGGTCAGACCTGGTGGGAGTAACGCCCTCCGCCTGCCGGCGGAAATGGAAAACCTGCCTCCGGCATAGACGGAACCAGTGTTTCCATTGTCCCCATCCCCATGGAGTCCTATGAGATTTCATGGGAATGGGGCTTTACAGAATTCCGGCTCCAGAATTACCAGATCACTGGGGTTGTGATGCCTCGGTGATTCCGGCAATCACAGAGGCGGAATGGTATTTCAGGTCTGGCAGCAGCCTGCTGTTTTTTCTGGCATGGCTCCCGCCTGACTCGTAATGAGGCCCATTGTGTCGAAACATGTGTTACCTGGTCTTTTGCATAAGAAAATAAACTGGACTTAACAAGCCCACCTAAGGCTTAATAATCTTTTGTCAAACACATTGTAGAGCTGCATTTACCAAATGTGAAGTATAGGGGTGTTTCTTCTTTCTCTACTTAGTTTCAAGTGGTACAAGGGTTAGCACTTATCACTCGCCTCGCCGCTGATAGACTATACACCTTAGAACCCAGCGCAATTGGACACAGTTTACCCTTACCTAATTGTGTCCAGCAGGGAAGGCATTGCTGTGTGGGAACTGTATTAATATTTAAAAAAATAATAGAAATAGCTATAGGGCAACTTAATGAAAAGTGATGTTATATAGTGCCCATATGCCAATAATGGGGCCCCCCCGCACCCTGTGCACATTACTCTGTAAGAAAGGAGGGCAGAGTGTGGTAGTCCAATAATTACAAGGCAGATGCATAAATCTATTTTTTTGATGGATGAAGGTTGGGAGTACCTGTTACCTGTGTGCCGATATGAAAATCTATATGTTGTTTGTGGTTGGTACCGACCAGGCAGGTTAATCAAATGGCAAGCCACTGGATTGTTAAGGGAAATAATTAACAGCATGATTATCGATAGAAGATGGGTAGGGTCTGAATCTTTAAGTACGCTAGACTACAAGGTCATCTGTAGGAGTGTGGGAGGTGTGAGGATGCAAGAGATTAGTAGTGAGGAGTTAGTTGATGATGAGATGGTGGAGAGAGGGGGGTGAGGGTGCTGTCACTTCCCAGCTCTTCATATTCGATTGCACTAAGATTAAAAGTGTGGAACAGTGCCACGCTGGAGAGGTTCCATGATTCAGCTTGTTTTTTCCTTAGATGGCATTGGCAAGAGTTTCAAAAAATGCTTGCTGTAAATTAGCCCACGTTTGTGGTGCACAGTTTGTAGTTGGTTGGTATTAGTTTCCTTTTCTTTCAAAGGACCAACTTGAAAAGCTAAGTTGTGAACTGTTCCTTGAAAGTCTTGTTGTTCTTCTCCAAGTGGAAAGGTTTGGGTATGCTGTTCCACGTTTTTGTGGCCTGAATTGATCCTCCTTGTTGTTTCTTGATGGAATTGGGGACTAGTACTAGTGAAGCATTGCTGGAACCAAGTGTTCTGGGAGGAGTGCAGTGTTGAAACATAATTCTGAATGAGGCAGGGCCCCTCCTTAACAGGATTTTCTGGCTTTGCTGACACTACAGTCCAGAAATGGTATTAATCATATCAATATGTGTACGCATTTGTAAATAGATATTCGTTTAGTGCACTTATAAATGATCTGTCAAATGGTGCATCTCTCCCTCTTTCATAGTTAACAATGGGCCTCATTCCGAGTACGGCGCTAACCAATGGTGCTATTAACGCCTTGGTTGACGCCGTAGCCGGACCGGCAGCGCCTTGGTGGATGGCGGAATTACCGCCCCATTCCAAGGTTGGCGGGGTGGTAATTCCTCAATCCCCATTTACCCTTCCCCATTCCCATTCTTGCCCCATAGGGCATAATGGGAGTGGGGAAGGCGTTAATTACGCCACCGTAAATTACGGTGGCGTAATTAACATCAAGGTCCCTTAGCGCCATGGTTTTTAACACCTGCTAAAAGCAGGTGTTAAAACCTCCATGGCGCAAAGGGAACTCGGAGTATGGCGGTAAGGGATTACCGCCACCGCTCTCGTTAGCGGTGGCCGCTATCCCTTACCGCCATACTCGGAATGAGGCCCAATGTATCCATGAATCCATTCGAATCAGCAAGAGATACTTTCAGGCCATAGATTGTTATATTATTAGAATTCATGTAGTGAACTTTTTAAAAATTGTATCAGTTGAAATTGGTTCCCTCCTTCTGTAAGACAACAAACAAATGCAGAGTGCATCCAAATGGTTTGCAAGTAATATGTGGCTGGCTCCTGGTTAGGAACAGCTGCAATAGAAATCTCATAGCCTAATTAACTGCAGAAGACGAAATAAGGCAGAGTTGACGTGGTACCCAGGGGTCTACAAATATCAATGCCTTGAACAGTGGGAGACAAACGATATCGAATGGTTTGAATTTCGTCAATAAACTAGGAATTATAGTGCTCTGAGAATCCGATTGAGAGCTCAGCTCCATGCTGGGCCGTCTTTGCAGAATCGGAAGATCAGTCAATTGTCCTAAATAAATTTGAAAGACAACTTCACCATTGGATATGGCTCTGGAATGTTAATTGTGGGTCTGACTTTCCAGAAGACTCCTTGCAAATGTATACGTGTCCTTAAATATCTGAAATTATTATGGAATAATGGAATATAACTCATTATGGGATTCAAGGAAGTGTCACACAGCACATTTGAAAACATGATGTAGGTATCTCCATCCTCTTGGCTCCTCACTTGCAACTGCACCATTTCCAGACATTGCCACGGGTGTTAAACAGTGATAGCTTGGCTAGAAATTAGCAAATTGCTTCGATTCTGCCTAATACTCCCAGGAATGCCTTCTGGGCCCCCTCCCCCATGCAAAATGTGGCACTCAGTCAAAAGTAGGCAACACACACAGCAGAGTAAACGCATACAGGTTTATATTGCAGGTGTCAGATAATAAGTTGCAAAAACCTGATGGCAGTCTCTTTGATTGTCCATTCTTTTTTAAAGACATGCAAACTATTCATGGCACGGTGCAATGTCAGGTGCCGGAAAATGGTTGTGCCCCTGGTTCCCATGCCAAACATAGCATCATACACAGAATTCACGTTGAGCGACATTGAGAGCGCATGGCAATGTTGGGTAATGGCAGCCATCATGAGAAAATGGCTGCCACCAATGTTCTGAAAACCTGATGAATGTGCCTTCTCTTTGCGCCTACAAAATTGCCCCCATTACCCAGAGGTGCCCATGCCTTTTCGTTCACATCAAAATTCTGATGCAGGTAAAGATGAGGTCGGATTCCATGCACTGGAATTATTTTCAAATGTGTGAACCAATGCATTTAGGGAATCCGCTCCAAATTGGCACAGAAGTGAGGTCCTTCAAAAATATATTGCCTCAGTACCTTAAATTGATTATCCAGCAGACTTGTAGACTGCTCCTTGTCAGACAGGAGACCTGCACAAGATTATCTAAAACTTGCATTGATGCTAAACCTCAAGCCAATTAATGTGGCATCAGTTATGCTACTTGTTTAATAAGGATTTGAACACGCATGTTTTTACCCAATCTTTCACACAAACATTATTTTGCCCACTAGGTCAAACATGCAGCAGTCCTGCTTGTCTGCTATTTGTATTGCATTGCCCTAAGATAAACAGATTTTGCGTGACACAAAGTCACTTATTTAATAAATATTGGTAAAACAAAACAACTATTATAGAGAGTCACGTTATATAAGCATGGGGGTGTATACACATGAAAGCATTACTTATTTGTTCTGGTTCCTGACACACGCTGGGCAAAAGATTCCACTACTTTGTCAAAAGCTTTACATAATATTCCTTGTGCCAAACATGTTTATTCCATTCTCTACTGCACAACCAGCCGACCAAGTCCTAAGTGCATTTGATCCATGTTTGCCACATGTTCGATACTTTGTCAAATGTCATAACATCCCTTATCAGGTAGGAACAAAATAAACAAAAACAACAGAGTGCACTAAATATCATCATTTTCTCATTCTACTATATAGTATTTAAATGTATCTGAGGCATGTCTCACTTTTCTTCTTGGCTACTTTGATGCTGAGTGTGTGTGCTTTGTGGCACTATCTTCTCTGCTTCTGATGGCAGTCTCCTCACGTTCATCTGGATCTTCCCTCTATGTTTTTGGAGGATCTTCAGGTACTATGTCCTTCAGGATGTTGTCTGTTGTAGGTAATCCTAAATCCGAGACGGCTCCATCCACACTGTCACCTTGTGGAGGGCCTCCTTATTTCTTCAAACCATCCACCTGTGCATATGACGCTGGAGCCTCCTAACTTAGCTGTTATCATCAAGCCCTTCTTTCCAATGACCTGCTACAGAGTGGCTTCAATAGGGTGACTCAGCCTGTGTCTGGGATTTCTGGTCTTGATGAGTATTTGGTCACCAACAGAGATGTATCACACAGCCTCCTATGGATGGTTCCTTTTGGTTGAGCTTGACTTGTTTTCTTTGCAAACGTCCACTGTTCATGATTGACCTTGGTCGCACGACATGGTCTGTTCTGTGATCGTCGAGGATACCTTTCTGTTGCACAGCGACCTCCCTGGGGATACTACTGTGGCTGTGTGTGGTGTTGTATGACATATAGAATACGTATGAAACACGAAATACCCCTGTCACCTGTTTGTTTAATGTGATTTACAGACCATACATTATGACATGAAGATAATATGTATCATCATGATAAAATACCCAGACTCAGTTCTCTTATGCTTATACCAAGTGTACCTGTTGGTTAAATTATTTTTCAACAGTAGTTTCTTGTTATAGCTTTTCACATACAAAACATCACAGTATAAAACAATCATTTTTTCAAGGGTTATATATAGACTGGTTTTCTTAATATACCATCCAGTTGTAAACATTACATTTGTTTCAAATGAAATTCTTTTTTTTTCGCTTTTCTACATACAGAGACATTTTCTCAAGCAAATATGTTGTTAGGATGATGTGTCAATGCGTGTCGGTCTCTTTCAATTAATAAACCCCATCCGTAAGTAGGTTTTTCCAAAGGCCTTCGTCAGGACAGATGGTGCTCTGTTTTGCTAATAAGTTTTCCAACCCTCAATATACAGTTTTCTTTTAGGGAGACTTGAAACAGGGACTGTTTTATTGTGCAGGTCTCGTTTAGTGAGGCCACTAGTTTAGCTGTAGCACACACCATATTTCCAATTATCATGAGGTGTGTCGTCTGTGTTCTCTCGCAATTTGATCTCCTCTATTTTAAGTGATGCACATCCTTTTAAAAACGTGTTTATGTTGCCAATGCACTCTACTTCACTTGTTGGTTCCAAGCAATACTACAGAACCAACAGCCACTGACCTGCTGCCACTTGGCAGCAGGTCAGTAGGTGCAGGTACTCTGGTATGTATACATTGTGGCTGCTGGTGCCGTAGTATTGCTTGGAACCAACAAGTGAAGTAGAGTGCATTGACAACATAAACACGTTTTTCAAAGGATGTCCATCACTTAAAAAAAATCTTCAATGCTGCATGCAGACACTAATACTGTGTAAACACATTGATGGTGCTATTAGTAGCAAAGGTGGAAAAACAATTCATGAAATTCTTCAAAAAGCAGTCAACTAATAGTGTCACTATTCATGATTTGTATACACATTTTGTATTATAAGTGTTGTTCCACCATTTTGCAGACTTTTATATATGTTTTGACTAAAGTGTTTTTGAAGTGATCCTGACCCAATAAAACTGCTGAGTAACAAATTGCAGGTCTGCTATGGCTTGTGGGGCTTTGTGTTTAATCATGTGCGGTGGGCTGGGAAGGAGTTGACTATGTTTTCAAGATCTGGAAAGCAGACCTTTTCCCATAGCCTCAACTTTGTTTATCAAGCACTGTGTTGGCCTGTGTACACTAACTGTGCCACCTTAAATATTAGGTCTTGATTCATGCGTGAGCACTCCATCTGGCGATGGCAGATGGTTATTTTCCCACTAACTAGAGTCCTTGGAGAAATGCTTGTGTTTCTGTTCTCCCAGGCAGTATGTTGCCCTAGTAAAGTCTTCTATTTGCCTCATCTGAACTTCATGAGATCTCTGGAGTCCACTATGTCATTAAGACACATGGATTTGGACATGTGGACCTGTGCTATCATGTGGAACCTTCAGCCTCTTTGTCAACCACTTTGGCTATTACAGTTTCTCTAGGTTGATGCCTAGACAGATATCAGTCGGGTTGTTGGCCCAGAAACAGAAGGTGACCAAAAACACCTTTCTCAAGTCAGATGGTTGGTCTTGGTGCAGAGCATGCACAATTATTAGTAGCAGTTTCTGGTTCATGACACAATGGACATAATGGGATGCCCTAATATGTTTAAGTGTAAATGCCAGCACTCCCAAATCACCGTCATTAATTCTCTTTCTATTTGGGAGTAACAATGTTCAGTGGGTATAAGACCCTTGCTTTCATACACAACGGACCATCTTGGTCAACTTGAAGTAGGAATGCCCTCAGACCTTGCAAACTGGCATCCACTGCACTCTCTGATTGCCTGTACACGTTGAATAAAGCTATGACTTTGTCTTCTTTGAGGGACTTTTTTGTATTTTGAAGTCGATTGATGTGCAAACCTCATTGAGGGAGGCCAGATTTGGAATGAAACACCCACAGTGGTTCACCCTGCCCAACTGCCCAAAAATCTTCTCACCTCTGAAGGTGCAGACAGAGGCAGTGCTGTTTTGATGCCACAAACCTTCCATGGATTAACTAATATTCCTGTATCCTGGAACATAAAGCAAAAGAATTTCAACTTGCGCAGTATGAATTTGGAGTCTGAGCAGGTGTCAGTCCATTGCGGTGCGTAGGAACAAGGTGACTATCAGACCAAATGGTGAAATTGTTACAATTTGTTTAGTTAAAATATTATCTGATATACCCTGCATTGCCTGGGATTCATTCCCTCATAGGTACAGGTGACTGTGCTAAAGCTGGTGCAGATTGGTGAAACTGTGGATTTGTATAAGGAACAAGGCTTTGGCAAGCCACAAACTCACAAACCCCAAAACAAATTTGGACTTTTGCTGAAATCCAGGGAAAGGGGTGGGGTGTCCAAATATCATGTAGCCAGTAATGTCCAGAGGGTCCTAAATGGTGACTGTGCAAAATGTGTTGCGGATTGGTGAAACAGTGTGGAATTGTACAGGGAACATACGTGAAGCCACAAACCCGTCCACACATTTTCACTTTTGCTGAAATCTGGGGATAGGGGCAGGGTGTCCAGGTGTCATGTAGCTAGTAATGTCCGGAGTGCCCTAATAGGTGATGGTGCAAAGTTTGGCACTGATTGGTGAAACGGTGTGGAATTATATAGGGAACATACGCAGAGCCACAAACCAACAAACCCACACCCAAATTTGCACTTGGGCTGAAATTGGTACAAAGGGGATGGGTTTCCAGATGGCATGTAGCCAATAATATCTAGAGGGTCCTAACAGGTGACTATGCAAAATGTGGTGCAGATTGGTTAAACAGTGTGGAATTGTATAGGGAACATATATATATGTTTGGTATGTTTTGGTATGCCCGTGCCTCAAATGGTATGTAGGAAGTACCAAATGTAAATTAAAGGTACGTATCCTACAACACGTCAGAGCCATCATAAATAAAGACTGCACATATCCCATGGCCAAGCACTTTTCAGAATTCCACAATGGAGACCCAGCAAGTCTTACATTTTTTGGTATATATAGGGTTATTCCCAGCCCTAGAGGAGGTGATAATGAGAAAACACTCCGACAAGAATAAACCAAATTC
This sequence comes from Ambystoma mexicanum, assembly GCF_040938575.1. Taxonomy (NCBI): domain Eukaryota; kingdom Metazoa; phylum Chordata; class Amphibia; order Caudata; family Ambystomatidae; genus Ambystoma; species Ambystoma mexicanum. Next base: position 954,322,591 of record NC_090937.1, on the reverse strand, counting down.
ATTCTCGACTTTGAGAGTAAGACTCCTGTTGGCCATAATATCGATGAGGAATTATATACCTTTTTGGGGACTTAATCGTTGCATTTCAGTAACAGAATGTTCAGAAATATCTCTCATCATAGACCCAAAGGTTTCCATATTATAATTCCTGATGTTTGGTTGGTTGTAAAGGCTTTTCCTTTTTTATTCTTTCTTTTCTCCTTTATCTAATGTTTATAACATTTTTTAAACACAAATTCGGTTAATGTTTTTTCATCTTTATTCACATTCTTGGACCCTTGCATTATATGGTTGGTCATGATCAGAGGCCACTTTTACGTATAATTGTTGAAAAGGGCAACACATGGATTCAGGAAAATATCTGGACATTTATTAACTGATGCATAACTCATATGATGTTGTATAGAATATTTTTCTGGCTGTCCTTTTACATCCAGCAGGATATAATATTAGTAATACATGTGTTGTAGTATTTTATACCTTGGTTTTTCCATGTGGGTCATATATGTACCATTAATCATAGGAAGGCACTATGCACTTTATATCTTGTCTATGCTGTTTTACGAATGGGTCACATTCTTATATTATAGGAATGTATCTCGCTCAGTATAAACATGTGTCTATGAACCCAGCCATGGCTCTCCTGGGAATTAGAATGCACAATGCACTAGCACTTTATAGTTTGCAATTTTGCACTGGTAAAATAAGAGCGACACAACACACAGCATTATGCTCTATATGCACATGCTCGTCAAATATTGTGGTAAATTGTGCCAGCACTGTTATATACCTTTTAGCTGAATAAGGAGTACTATACTTACATTACAATTCCATGGTTTGGGTACATATATCTCTGACAAGGTAACAGCTTTTTAAACACACTATGCACTTTAAATATGACCCTTAGAAACATGTGACACATTTTGCAACAACACAACTCTGAGGTTATGCTACCATTGTGATACAACAGCTCTTTTGAAACATAACAAACAAAGCCCAATTCACGTAGAAAAAGACAATGATTTTTTTACTGTGTTTCTTATTATGTAATAATGACAATAACATGCACGTTTCATTATCAACGTTGGAAATGATGCCTTTTTATTTTTTAAGCTAACTTTTCTTTGTTTTTTGTGATATGGGTAGGCTTGGCCCTGATAGCCCTATCCAACATGGCTACTAACCATATACTGATTCTGCTTGCAAGTCACCTTTTCTATGTTTATCACTTTGGTGTGGTGTTGGGTTCAAAAACGAACTCCCAAAGGGGGAGGAGTAACTAAGAGCAAGCCACTAGGTTGTGGCAAAACGCGTCAGGCTGCCGTCTGGCTAATGATATGATTGGGAAAATTCCTTTTTAAAGAAACTGCTATGAAATATTAAAGGCTGTTTAAATGCACGCACTTGGTGCAGTTTCTTCTTTCAACCCATGCTTTGCAATGAGGTAATTTGAAACCTCATGTTTGGAACAGGATGGTGAGGAGTGCAGCTCGAGGGAACAGCGTTTTCCATGCTGTTCTAATGTTCTAAACGAAAATATAAATATATATATATATATATATATAGGCCTATCCGTCTGTATCACAAAGATTTTCCCTACCTAACAATAAAATAACTGTGGGCCATGTCGTCAGTATGGCAGTCCAAAGTAATGATCCATCTTTTTTCAAAAACAATCCTATTCTGACCCTACCACTAATTAAATACCAAAGGGAAAAAAAAGTGTCAAAGAGAATGACTCCCTTCTCCTGGACAGGCTTCTTCCAGCCTTAATAGTCTATTTTCAAAATAGTTATTGGTAACAATATGAATCACATCCTTTAATTCTTCTATGGGATTGTTCAACCTATTCTGCTTCCCCCTTAATGCTTTCAATAGAGTTCCTTTGTCTCACACCATAGGGATTTGACCCTTATCCCTTTCAGATTCGTGCAGTGTCTCTAGATGGCTTTCTATCTGGATTATACTTGAACTACTGTGTGGACTTATTGAACTGTCCTTCACCCTCATTAAAGTGATCTTCATTTTCTTTAAGGTATTTAACACCACTGAAACGAGTATGATTAGTCCCTTAAGGCTCGTCCTGCTGTGTTCCTGTCCCGGGTCTCCAGTTACCTCGATTCTGATGGACTGGCATCGCCGGTTCTTACTTTGGGGCGGATTGCCTCTTATCTCTTCTGCATGTCTAGGGTGCCTTCTCGCTCCCATCACCAGTGTGTGACTCTGTGGAGTCTTTCCAGTTGTGGTCTCAGTGCTGTTTGAGGACTAGCTCGTCCACCTCTTCACTGCCTCGATGCTCATTTTTGGGCATACACAGTTAGGCTTTTTGCCCTCTCTGTGAATCTTCTGCCTCATGGATGGTGGTGTTCTCTCAGCGGAGGACTTCCCGTGGCTCTCTGTCTCTGTCTCTCACCAGCTTTGAACATCCCGGGTTCCACTAACAACATAAATTGGTCTTTCTTCTCTTTTAAAGGGAATTACTGGTCCTTCCCAGCATAGAACCAGAGTCCTTTGTATCTCTCACTTGAGCGTTATTCCTCACTCGCTCAATCGTCGTATGGTTGGCTGCCAACTACTGGGTAATCTTTATTTCTGGTATCTTCTTCTTCTTCTCAGTATATTTCTTTATCTGATGGTGAGTTAGTGTGACATACAATTACAAACATTGACCTGTGGAGGATCTTTCTCCTGAAGCCTTGATGGTTTTAATGGTTCTTAATAGAGGGATTTAGTGACTCCCTTGATGAAATGGGACTCATTTTCCCCAAGATAGGAGTCTATCTCTGTGAGATCCTGTTTAGTGCCACCCTTAGGAGGAATGTGTCGTAGTGGGTTCTACTCCCTAGCCTCACAGGGAAGGGCTCCCCTGTCGGGAGAAGTGACAAGATCCAGTGAATCATCACACCATATTGTAGGAACCTCTCAAGCACTGCTGAGAGCCTTGCTAGATGCTCTCTTCCCAAAATAGTATATAGCAGAAAGTCAAGACAGACACTTATGTCCCCAGGAAGTCCTGCTAGTACTACTCTGATGGTACATTGGAACCACTCTGCTGTAGACAAGAGCCAACATCTAGAACATCATGAAATGTAGTGATTCCTCATGTAAGAGAACCTGGTGGTTGTCAGCCTTGAGTTCGATTGAGGAAAAAACAGTTAAACCTTGAAGGTCAGACAGGATATCGTCAAGCATGGGTGTCGATCATGCTGGATAGCTTGATTAGGTAGCCACATGTCTACACAAATGCAAACTTCATTTGGTTGCTTGGTTTCTGGGCAACCACAATGGGAGACAACCATGGAGTCAGGCCAGTTGCTCTGCCGATGATATTAGCCTCTTCCAGTTTTGTGGGTTCCATTTTTACCTCATGTGTCAAGTGAAATGGGATCCGATGGTGGAGGAAAGTGATGGGCTGCACAATGCAAACAAACGTCCTGTCCATTGAAGCAAATTATTCCTTCAAACAGATTGACATGATCATGAAGAAGGGCCTCAATATATTCTTAATAGATACCCAGGGCAAAATGGACTAGTCATAGATCTTCTGCAGTTTCACAGCTGAGCAGTGTTTCCTTTGCATCAAGTGTGATAGAGAACACTGCTGGCACAGACAAATGATCATGAGTGTCCCTGTTGTGGAATGCCTAATATGGAGAGAGTTTAGAAATACCCCTGCAAGTAAAAATGTGGATGTTCGGAGTAGTCAAGTTCAGCACGGGTTGAGTACTTTGAATTGGGCTGTCAGCATAATCTTCTGTGTTGGTTGTGCCCAGTGGCATTTGCTCTTATTTTGTGACTGCCACCACATAGACCAGTCTCGACCTGTTTCATTGAATTTTGCTAAATTGGTCATGATCAGACGACAATGCTCCGCACACATTGACAAAGTGCTTTGGTTTTCCACATCATTCCAAAACTGACCTGTAGCTGGGCACTTTAGGTTTTGGAGCAACACTCTGTCACAGGAGTCACATCAGTTGCTAGTTCAGTCAGTCGATCGTGATATCCGGCTTCTTTCAGTCACCTCGTCTGCCTTGTTGTTGCATTTCTGATTGAGCTCTGACTTCAAGTGCCTCACCCAACTGTGTTGATTCCTTTGCGTCTTCCGTGTGTGTGGAACTCTCACTGCTCTGCCTATTTCTAGAATCCTTTGCAGTGAAACATCACATTCTTTCAGAATCTGTTGACACAACTGATTGGAGAGACAATTCAGTATAGTCTTCCCCTGAATTTCACTCCCTTCATCGATGAGGGTGGTTGACATAGCCAGGAGACATAATCAGGCATGAAATGCATCTAGTGACTCTGAATCACCCGGGCTATCCTACCAATGGTGGAATATTTCATAATCCTTATTTACCAGAGGGGTGAAGTGCGCAATGAGCACATCTTTGGCATCTGTGTATAATGCATCTCCAGCCAGTAGTATACCTCCATGTAGTAAAGGATGACGACAGCCCATCCCCTTTATCGTCACTATTGTAGCAATGTGGTGCTTAGGGAAGTGCAGTAATGCAAAAGTTTTTCAAGCAGTCATTTGCCTGGAAAACACAGTGTGCAGGTGGAATATTTATGTATTTCTTTTTGAGAAGAGGTGGGCATGGATGAGCCCTGTGTGAGTACTTGATGAAGCCGGGAAGAGCCGCTAGAGCACCCTTTCTCAGGGCCTATTGTCCCAAAGCACGGGGGTTGCACACAATTACCCCACGTAAGGCTTCCAGATCCACCTGTGATCTGGAAGCAGAGTGATCCTCTTCAATCTCCAGAGCCAGAAAATGCCAATGCAGCAAGGAGTAAGGAACGATGAGGTGAGCGTGTTGTCAGTTGTAGACATCCACGTGTTGGGGCCTACACAGTAAAGAAAGACAGCATAGACAAGCACATCTCTTTTGCTTGCTGAAGTGTAATTTGCCACCCCCCTGATGGAGTTCATAGCTTTACTGATTTGTGAATTAGGGGCATCCTGTGATGTGGGACATCCCAGCTCGTTACAGTCCCTACATTACTTTCAAATGGCTGCTAAATAAAGGATCCCTTCATTTTCCTCAGAAATAGTGTCATCTGAATGCATATTTTAGTCTTTTTGTTTTCTTTGCAGAGTTGGAGCTAGTGAATGGTATCTGCTATCTGATATGTTTCATATATTAATTTTCAATTCCTGACAGTACAGTAACATAGGTATTCCTACATATTTGTTGATCACCATAAACAAAGACCTGTTTTTCCCTCTTGCAGTGCACGGCCAATAATATCGCTTACATCCTGTTGTTGTTAGGGGGCCATGAAAATATAGGGCATAATTCAAATGCCAATAGAACATTCTTTACTCTTTCATTGAAAATGGAACAATTATTCAAAAAAACTGTGAACATATATCATTTTATTTTCGAAGTGACAAAGTAATACTCAATTTGGAAAAGTAGAACGTAATTTTCTTATTTCCTTTATACAGAGGGGAAGCCGTTTTTTGTCTACTATAATGTATGCACGGTGCAAGAAAATTATGCTTACAATGTTTTACACATGATTTAATTTTGCTGGATTTATGACATGGAGCGAGGCACAACTCTGAATTACTGATTCTGCCAAGCCCATTCACGCTCTGTCATACATCCGGTTGCATCGCCACCACATGTGACGATAATGTGGCTTTAAATGCTTTGGAGTTTTATGGAATTTGCATGTTTTTTTAACCTTTACAAAGTAGGCAGATTCCATTACAATTTGTGTACATTCTATATGCAATGCACAGACATGGCAGGCAGCATGTGTGATTTGTTTTGTTAATGGTTGCAAACATAACATGGAAACTTATGTCTGAAAAGATGTACTTATTTTAGTTAAACATATTGACCAACGAATCAAAACATCATGAATGTATCTGCTCTCATAAGAGCTTTCATATGTGTGCCTATCCTTGCTATTTAAGGGTCCATACACATGAACCCCAATGGTTCCTAAATGAGGTGGAACTATGACTCCACCTATCTCATAATATTCAAAGTTGTTAGGATTTATATGTTCCATACAGGACTGTGCCAGCACACTGTTCTCTGTAATCAATTGTCTGCACGGTGTTGTTGCAACTACTAAGAGAAGGTGGCTGGCATCATGGATTTCTTCTAACCTTTTAATGACTTTTTATTTCACTGTGAGACTATCTGAAAAACAACTCCCAAAATGCAATTATGTGCATGTTGACTTCTGCTTATCAGCATCAACATGCTGTAGTCATGCAATGTTCCAGCCAGTATTGGGCATGTCTTCTTCTTAGTATGGTTCGCATTTAAGGGTTGGCCATCTTTGAGAAGTAACTATCATAAAATCCACATATGAATTCGTTCACTCACTGTGGTTGTGAGTACTATTGAACTAGAGTTTGGGAATTTCCAAAGTGCAAGGTTTCTTTAGTTTTCTTGGCTTCATCAGGGCCACTACAGAATGTTTTTGGAGTTTTCGAACCGCAACTCTCAGGGTGAAGTTCTGCTTTGGGTGTTGCAGCTTTGTCAGTGCGTCAACATTAAGTTAGCGTGTTAGGACAGCAGGTCCTAGTATGCATTCCTTATGCTTTTCTTGGATTTGTATCTTTAACTGTCCTATGTTTTTTAAATGATACCACCACAAATGCCCTTCTGCAGTTTCTTGTTGGTTCTCTTGCTGGTTTCCTGTCCTAGCTTTGACATCTTAGTTGACTGAGAAAAAGGAGTGGGGAAAGAAGTCAAGTAACCAGTACTTTGATGAAGTGTTCCACTGAGATTCTTGATCTAAAAAAAAAAAAGAATGGTTGCAAATTAAGAAAGAATCTGAGCATGGTGGTCTATCTTTCTGACACACAACCTAGACAATTGTTGACCATTGTAAATGCCTTATATGAAAGGTAATGTGTCCTTGCTTCAATGGCAACATTATTTGTCAGACTCATTTGTGTCCAATGGTAGAGATTGGTTTTAGTGTCTCTATTTTGTTCTTCACTTCTGGTTCAACTTGAAGAGCATCCGTTTGCAAAATAAATGGTTTTGAAAGACCAACAGTAAATAGAACAGGGATCAAACTACACATAGCTAGTTTGAGGCCCTGAAAGAATGTTGTTGTTGGAACTTTTCAAAATTGAGGACTTAGGAGTTTGTTGGACAGCATATCCATCAGTACAGTTGCCCTTGAAGAGAATAGATGTAGCATACATGTGTATGCATGTACGCATGCATGTTTGTTTGAAATGCAATACTAATAATATCCTTTTAGTCCTATAAAGGCTCACTGTTCAGGAAGTCACATTGATGATGTGGCATCAATTTATGAAACCTGGGAATTTATAACCCCCTTACCTACTTGCCATGCAAGGTACTTAACAGTTTGTGCAGTCGTGGGGCCTTTAGCAGGATTTGCTTTTAGTATTGTGCCTTCTAACGGCACACATAATAATTGAAGGGGGAACAAGTGATCAGCCCAGGTATTAATGTGCATAGTGATATTATCCATATAGGAACTGGCATATTATTGATCATAGATGAGGAGGAGATAAATCAAACAGAAGAACTGTGAAGCAGACCAAAAACTAGGGTGTAGCAAATGCAGTCCTCTGTTTGCCAGTAGGATGGAAAGTAAATTACCAAACAGAATCCCTTTGTTAAATCAAGAATGGAGCTTTGCATAGATTTTCTTAGCAGCTTCATAAGATTGTCCATCTGAGGCATGGGCAGACGCCAACCTATAACACAGTCTTTAATGTCTGGATGTCAATGCAGAACCCCAAGATATTGCATGGAAGACACTATGAACTATAGTTCAATTACTGCCATTGATAATATCTTCTAAACATCCTGTTTTAATGATGAGCCCGTGGACCTCATGGAGTCTGAACAATGTTTGTTCCAATACAATATTTTTATATAATTCCACCACAAATATTGTATGTCTTAGACCTAAAATGGTTATTTTTCTTTTTTTTCTTTTGCCAAACAATTCACTTTGCGGTGTACATAATGGTACATAATGGTTCCAGCTCTCCTTTCACATCAGAAGATTAGCCTTGGAGTCTTCATCAGAGTCTTCCTCACTCCACATTTGTAATCATATTACATGATAGCTCTGGTTTTACTAGACTGCCAGGACTACATCATGACATTTTCTAAGGACCCTGGTAACCATGTAAAGACTGCGTCACTGTATTAGGAGCATGCTGTCATTTTCTGGAAGAATGCACACACCACATCTTCCACAGGGAAGGATCTTACTAAATCCCACTGTGTTATGTTTGTTTGAACTTTTCTTACTCTGGTACTCTTCATTTGCCAGAACAAGGATTGGGACGACACTTCATGCAATCCTCAAAACACCTACATATTGGGTTGTTCTAACTTTTATTACTTCCCCGGAAGGTCATGCATGGGAGTAGTACAACAGTGCCCCAAAAGGTAAAACAGTCCACTCTAATGGTCAGGGAGAAATAGTGCAACCAACTAACATGCTGAGGCCTGGCACACCCTCACAACACATTGGGGTATGTTAAATGTGTATACTATTTCAACAGCAAAGCAGGAACAAGAAAAATGGTATTGAAATGATATGATATGTTATGATATGATATGATACACAGCGGTTTCTAAGAATGGACCCAGGTATCAAGCCTCTGCTGCTCTGTGTTGTTTTGCTTATGTTGCCCCTGAGCTATCCTCCCAAGAAAGGAGTCTTTAACCATTCTTCAGGGGTGTGTGTGAGCTGGGGGTGGCAGCAGGGGGCAGTATAAATATGAATGTGGGCCGATTCCCACCCCTGCAATTGACCTTGAAACCTTCCAGGCCATCAACATTTTGGCTAAGTGACTCTCAAAATTCGGCTGGTCACTTTTGGGGAGGTTTTCATGCCCCTATGATTCTGGAGTACTAGAATTGCTATCCAGTAATAATAGAGAATACAATTATGGAGAATGCTATAACAGAGAAACAAAAACAGTGAAAAAAAAATGGAACATTTAAAAAAATAGATATGGGGGTAAGGTAAGAGTGGTACAATGGGTGGGAATGGGGGTAGGGTTGGTTTAAGCACATCAAGAAAAATGGGGTTTAGGGCCCTGCAACAAAAATTAATGTTCTGTTATGTATTCTCTGTAATCACATAGAACCTCTAGAGCCACCAGTCCGAGTGTGCAATGTTACATTGATTGTCATGACTTCACCAGCACCATCACAATGGGCGTTTGGGCGTTAGCATTGCAACTTCCAGTGAAAGCTACTTATCTGGTTTTCTTTGCTTTGTCAGAGCCAATGATGTAGGTGTTTGGAGTATCATGACAATTACACTATACATAAAACATTTGTGATTCTACTCCCAGCAACGCTGTGCTAGAATATTTGGTTCTATGTGATAATCTCGCCTGGGAAAACAATCGCCAGCTGCAGGTGTTTTTTTCCCGTACCCCTAAAAGCCTTCCCGAACATATTGCGTGACTGGCATTATTTACAATTATAACCTCCAGCCATAGAATAGTTGGGGAAAGTGCTTGATTTTCTTGGGAATGCAAATTTGTGAAAATGTCACCCTATGGTGACTTTTAGTCACTTTATCACTGGATACTGAATATTAGAGTGTTTTGAACCACAGCACTGAGTGTCCAATTGACATTTGTGGTCCCTTTCTGCTGCTTATGTCATGTTTCACCTTCTCAGCTCTTTTCCTGTGTGTTGATTCACCAATTATCTGTCACTGCTTCTTCCTGTGATTCATTGTGTGCTCTCTCCATTTCTTATCTCTTTCATCTCCAAGCTGCTCCAGAAAATGCTTCTCAGATGTCAGGTGGCTTGCTCATCAAGAACTTGCTCACAAACCCATGCTTGCCACTCCACCTCTTTCATTTTGATAGCCATCTCTGAGGTAGCTTCTGAAATGGACAACGCCACCAGTCTGCTTTCCAGCAGTGCCTCACAAAACTACTGGACTCCCTGTGCTGTAGGCTTGCTAGGCACTCTCAACCTCCCATCACTGGTTTGTTCTACCCACCATGTATTTCAGTTGCTCTGCACCATGGCTCTTTTCTAAGAGGCCTGAAATGTTCATTTTTACCCTGACCAAGTCATCCATGGGCTACCTCATTACAATGATCTTGATGAATAGTTGTGTGGAGGCTGCCACTGTTTACACCTGTTTCTGAATTCTTTAAGGCCATGCAGCTATGTGTCCGTTCAGAGCCTTGCCTGGCACATTAAACAGTAAACTAAAGTCAAACAGAAAAACATAAATAAACAATACGTTTTACATAAAAAGCAAAAACGATATGCATAGGGTACATTTCATTCTTTAATTATAACCAGTTTTCTATTCAGCGTGATCATGACACCAAAGTGTATGAGAGAGCTGTGCAAAATAACATAGCCAATAAATACAATACAAATTGTCACCATGATCGATCATATGCTGATTGTCTGTAAGAGATCCTTATACCGTGTCTTCCTTTTGGAAGTTTCCTTTTAAACCCACTAATTGTAATGTTTGTTTTAACTTTGATTACTTTGGCACTCTTCATTTGTCAGCACTAGGACTGAGATCGTCCGTGCATAAGTCGATCCACCTGCATTTCGCATATTTCAAACTTTTAGAACCTCCCTGTATTGTCATACAGGGGATTTGAGTTCATCCACAGGCAATTCATTAGGGCTCAGAAAGGTAGAACAGGCTGCTGACAGCCCCCACATTGCCCACTATTACAGCTCACTGCCACACTGAGGTCTGGCACGTCCACACATGGAATTGTGGCATGTTCCACTTCTATAACATTTCCAGCGCTCTTGAGCAGGAAATAGAACAAGGTGTTAACCAATCTTGCCCGGGTTTTGAGGGATGCATGGGTTCTGGTGGGGGTGGAGGAATGAACAGTCAAGGGCACTATAAAGCTGAGGGGGCAGGGGTTGGTTTGCACCCAGAAAACTATTCTTGGTTTTTGCAGGTCATCAAACATTTGGCTTAGTGACCTGCAACATTCTACAGGTCAGTTTATACGGCCCTGTGATTTTGGAGTGATAGAATCAGCAGTCCCAGCATGCGAGTTGTCATTGATTTTCATTACTACACCAGCACAATCACACTGGGGGGTTGTAGTGTTAGAACTGCAGCTGCCAGTCTAAGATCCTTCTGTTGTTTTCTTGGCTTTGTTAGACCCAATGGGCTAAGTGTTTGGAGTGCTAGGAACACAACTGCTGTAGTCTATTAATGTATGGTTCTCTTGCCTTTGCAAGCACTGTTGTGTTAGGAATTTGGAGCGTGCAAACCACTAGACTCAGTATGCAATTGTGGCAAATCTGCCAAAAACAAGCGCCCACTTGTTTCTTAATTCATGTTAAGTAAGTGTATGAAACCAAAGGTCAGTTCAGAGTCATGCTGTCAAGACTAAACCAAATGCAAACAAAAGCAAACAATTGATGTGTTTTATCTTGGAAGGGTGGTGAGGGATATGGAATGTGGAGTGTGGTGTCTTTATGAGGTATGGTGGGTTCCAGGAGAAGACAGTTTCCTGAGAAGGTGAAGGAGGCAGGCTGGGGGCTGCATGAACCTGTCTCATGCAAATAAACCTTAACATTTTATTATACAGATTCAGTTACATTATTTAATTGTCAAAGACCTGAGGAGGGAGAGGCAGCCCCTGGCAGCGCACAGCCAGTGGATCCTTAGAAAGTATGTTGCTCAAGAGCAGGTTGGACCTGGTCCCAAGGGAGTTCAGGGTGGCAGCAGAAGTGCAGCACAGTGGCCGTGTGCCGTAGCGCAGGAGTGTAGATGAGTCTGCACAGGAAAGGGGGTCTTTCTTCAACCAGTGTCAGCCGGTTGTAATGGATGTGGCATAAGATCTTGGGCCTTTCGGCAAATGATAATTGCTTGTTTCTAAGGAAGTTGAAGTGGCTGTGGCAACACGCAGTTAAACGCTTAGAGGTTTCTTCCTTTAAAGGATGTCTTCAGGTTGCTACGGATGCTCCTGCCCATTCACAAAATGCATCATGCTTCGATTTGAGTGTAAACGGCAGGAGCTATGTGGTCTCTTGTGGACATGGATGCCATGAATCACGGGTATTCTGCAATTTGTCTGCTAAGCAAATATAACCAAAGAGACAGAGGGCCTCATTACAACTCTGGCGGTAGCCGTGCCGTTAAAAAAGGCACGGCTGCCACCGGAGTTGCATTTTTACCGACACCCGCGAATGGGCAAGAACCGGGTCATGTCGAGCTCAGCGGACCCGGTAATTGCCCATTTGCGGGTGCCGGAATCAAGGGCCTCCCGATCCCCATTCTACCCCATAGGGCTGAATGGGGATGGGACGTTGGATGCACCGGCACATTCAGAGTTGTGCCGGTGCATCCGACGTGCTCTGCTCGCGGGTGCCGTTACACCCGCCAGGAAAAACCTGGTGGTGAGACGGCACCCGCAAACAGAGCTCATAGTATGGCGGTCTCGGAACTACGGTACCGGCATGCTTACAGGTACCGTAGTTCCTGGACGGCCATGCTCGTAATGAGGCCCAGAGAGTCCCGAAGAGGTAAGACACTATGCAGATGCCAAGCGATTTTTGGTGCGCAGTTGTGACTGTGAAATGATATAAAGGGAAAAGGATGTGCAATATTAAATCTAAGGCCACAGAAGGCCCTATCTTAGAGGCCTTGCAGGGGGTCCCTGGCCCTTCTATATTTATGGGATCATCCGGACCCACGCAAATTAGGAAGTCTCTGTAGAAAGGGGTTTGTGCACTACTTGAGAGCAGCATGTGGGAGCTGATTCACTGTAGACAGCAAGGTGTCATTGTTGATGCACTCCTTGGGATATGTGGGCCAGATATATTTCAAGTGCTGCTGGATGTGTCTCAAATTGGATGCACATTTCAACTCAAAAGCAAGTACCATCCTTGAGCGCTACAATTCTGGATTGAGGTATCAAGAGGCATTTGGCTTTAGCGTGTTACTATTGGAATTCTTTGGATGAACATACTAGGCATCAATTTATGATCCATTGCAGCAACAAAAGAAATCGTGAAGCGTCAGATAGAGTTGTGGTTTGTGATGATTCACCAGGTCTCATCACTTCTCCCCAGGGGGCACCCTTTGCCATGCAGCAGGGGAGGTGCAGCTGCTACCCAATAGTCCCTCTAGGGTTGGCTTAATGTGGTAGAACCTCATGCGGAGGGACTCCCCCTCTGGGCATAAAGATGACCGCATTGTAAGTGGTTTCAACCCAGCACTCTACCTATGTCAATGCCTAGCGTTTGATGCCCAGCTGGAGCCCTTAATTATATATTTGTATGTCTAAAGTTCTTTTATTTCTGAATGATGTACCCTTATATCACACCCCACTCTTTGAATCCCCCCGGATCTCACTGAACCAAGAAGTAGGTTGTTTTGCAAAGTTATAAGATTTATTTGATGGATTTGATCAAGATATAAATCACACTTTTATGAATTTTAACAGTATCTAGATATCACACTTATTCATATTTATACAATACAGTGTTGGGTGATATTACAATCAACAATCTCTTTAATCAATAGGTGTATGGATGAGAAGTATAATGTAGCATAGAATAAAACTGTGTGTGGGTTCAGTCAAATGCAATGATAGGAGATTAATGCAGCACAGAAATAAAACGATATGAATTCAATCAAATGCAATGTAATCACTCTTTCCCCCTGATACTACTCAATCCCCCCTAATATTCAATACAGAGATGGAAGGTTAGTAAAAAGGTTTCAGGAATAAAACTCTACAAATGCAGTTTCAATCCCAATTCCACCAGCAAGCTTAGAGAGAAACAGGAATGATTTTAAACAGGTCAAATGCTTTTGAATGTGATTTTAAATGAATGAGAAAAATGCTAAAAATTGATCTAATTCTCTAAATGGGATTCAAAACTAGTGGGAGCTGCTTTGGATAGTTCCAGGTAGGCACTAGCAATGAGGATTGAATGACTGGTAGATAGGAAACTGAATTCAGAGGTTGAGTGCAAGAAATAGCTATTTCACATGTGATGAAATTGAACCAAATGCAGATTCCCGGCAAACTTTTCAGCGCGCGAGAAATGCGATTACAGAAAGACTACAAGGAATTGTATGTTAGCTTCAATTTGACACCTAAATTCTGTTTCTAGCATGTATGGTTCAGAAACTATGAAGGTTTTAGTAGAGGTTGATGTTTTTCAGAAAGAGTCAAGGTTTTCAAATGAAAGATGCGCTTTTGAATATGACATTCAATAATTTTCTTGGCACTAAGGAGGCTATGAAGATGCAAGATACCCAACGGTACAGCCACCAGAACAGGACGCCTCCGCTCTGACTTTTGTCCACCGAGACACTTGTCTTTCTTCAGCAATTATATTAGCGCAAAGATGATATTATCACTACAATTAACAAATGACTATATGGATGAGGGAAAGATTCAGAACAGACAAAAGAGATTCTACAATGCAGTTCTGGATATGCTGGAATGGGTTGGATAGGATTACTTAAGGATAAGAGATTGGCTATGGACAATTCTATGCTAAATGCTCACAACTATGGTTTGGATAGGCTTGTGAGGATCTGGTCAAAGGTTTTGGACTGCAATTCTGCTAGCCCACCAGACAGGATACAGGCACCCGGTTCTGCACACAGCATGGCACTCTGATCTCTGCACGGCACTCTGGACTGGATCTGACGGGTTGGTTCTGGAGTTTACAGCTGTCTCGTTTCAGCTCTGCTCACTGGTTTGGATCTCTGGGTTCTGGCAAGAGTTCTTGGAAAGAAGCAGAAAACAACACAGCCAGGCTGTTAAATGTTTGATGTGCCCCTTGGAAATCTGGGGGTAAAATCAGGTTGCAAGATTTTAAAGGCCAGCTGAGAAGGGTTCAGCTTTGGGATTGGGCTTTCTGCTTTCAGAGTTCTGGAGTCTTGGATCTGGGTTGTCCTGCAGAGCGCTTCACCAGTAAATCAGTTTGTGGGTGAATGTGTGTGTGTGTGTGTCATGTCCTAAACAGACCCTATTTAACTATTTCCCAAAGGGGTGGATAGGCTGATTATACTAAGCCCACCCTCTAGGAATCTGATTGGTCAGAGTATTCCCTCTGTCGTGATTTGAGAAGGAAACCTAGTGTCATAGTGATGCTGCAATTTATAATCCAGGGAAAAACCTCCCCTTTGTTTCTACACAGACAATCTATTTTTCATAGAAAGCATAACTACAATATCACCAACTTGCTAATAATACATATTCACATTACATATTTAATAAAGCACGTATCTGTCCGAGTCCCATCTTCTTGAGAGTTTTGGTTCAAAACTGACAGTTTTTCGCGCTTTTGGTTGGTTATCCAGTGTCAGATCTGTACACATTTTTCAACATACATGCGCATGACATCTGGGCATAATCCTGTAAACGTTCATATTCCTAACATGATCACAGTTGCTACAATATCAACATTTTAGTAGTCCAGTCTCAGAATATCGCCCAGGGTTCAGAGTAGTTTCAAACTGTGAGTAGCATTTTCATATTAACAACCTATAAAACACAGATTTTTCCAAATTGTTCACAGTTTTCTATGAGTGTTTTTCCCAAAAAAATATTTCCTTGAAGTTTCAGATACACATATCAGTCTAGCTCCGCCTCCAAGGTTTGGCTGGGCCAAGAGCAACCTGAACCTCTCTTCCTTAGCAGTTGGTTTCTGTTGACACCCAAATTTGCATTTCCTTTCAGTCAAGGAAGCCTTGTGCCCCTACTCAGAGCAACAGGCCAAAATCTCCTCCCACTCCCCTTAACAACTCAATGCCAGTTCCTGAGCAGAGAGCAGGAGGAAAATTCCTTTGTTTGGGGAGAAGCTGCAGAATGTCTTTGAAGTCCAGTGGGGCTGACATTAGTTCACTTTAAAAAACTGTTTAAAAATGGGCTTTTCTAAAATACAATTTACATTTTCTACAAATATACACACAAATCTCTTCATTCCAGTCTTTTTAAAAAATGGAAATTGAATTGTAGCAACCCATATTGCTTTTGCTGGCAAGTCTCTTCTTTTCTACAATTTGATTTTAAGATACAAGATTTAAACTGATAGTATAGGCAAATGACAGCTTGGATACAGGCTAGTGGCGGTACTGCGCCCATATCTGACATATTTCTCCCAGGCAATGTGGATTTTTTTTATGATGAAAGGTGTTTCTCCTGACATTGTGCTTATGGGGATTCTTTAAATAAGGCGATGGTGAACACCCCACACGGATGTTGGATCTTCTCTGCTGTTTGGGAGCCATGATTCTGCACTTTCAACAGCCAAGGAAAAACTGATGTAAACACTTCTGGATTTTCCTGGCAACGCAGCACTGCCTTTTCAAGCAGTTCTATTCCACTCTGTGGGCAGCCCAATGAGTTTTTGGCAGTGCGGTCTCCTGTTTTACCACTGACATAGGCAAAAATAGATTTGGCAGCCTATTGTTCAGGTTTCCCTGCGCACTTCTCACAGATTATTAGCACACATAAGGCTTTTTGGCGGACATACTGTTGTTTTTTGATGCAAGCAGCATCCAGTGATGTGGCAGCGCATAGACTAGTGGGTCAGAACATCCCACAACATGGGGTACAACCCATTGGACAACATCACACCCCCACATACTATATCCCCCCTCCATTTCAAACCACTATATTGACAGTAGACCAATGTACTTCTGCAGTACCTGGGGTACAGCCAATACAGAAAATACTAGGTCAAAGAAGAGCACAGAAAACATGAGGATTGCCAGTTAAGCTAGTACTGAGATAAGGAAGCTCACAGGAGGCATGGAGAGTACCAAGCAGCCATTGAAAACATGAGTTGACCTTACACTGGGGCACAGTAGGCCCAATAAAGTGGAGATAGAAGAAGGACTCTGCTTCTTCCTTTCTCATTAGAGAACCCAGGAGATTCGAATTCTGCACTTGACCTGAAGAGAGGGCTCTGCAGAGGACACCGGTGAGTGTATCAGGGTGTCTGTGACAGGGCCTGCATCGGCAAGATCATGGCCAGTTGAGGCAGTGGCATGACCTCCAGGAGGAGGTTAAACACACTCTCCTCTAATGGTGTCAAGACTGCAAGGAGCCACTACATGCAGAATCGCTGCAGAAGCAGCAACAAAGCAGACGGCTGCAGTAAACAAGAAGGAGACTAACTCCAGTCCCTGGAGAGACCAGAACTGTGTAAGAAAATCCCAGAATGTAACTGGAAGCACAGGCAGACCAGTAGGGACATGAGGGGATTAGTGAGGTCTATGTTTCATGCTGGGGCAAACATAAAGCCTATCAGTGGACATGATAGAGTGAATAATGCATCTGAGAAGTGTTTCCCTGTAGCAGTGACATGGATAAACCCACTGACCACCGAAGAGGGACCTGGGACCCCAACAAAAGTGAGCCAAGCATCCAAGCAATCATTCCTAGTATCAGTGGCAGACATAAGCCCACTGACCACCAGAGAAGGGTCTGCAACCCCAGCATAACTGAAACAAGCACCAAAGGAAACTATCCTCACAACAGTGGTTGAGAGAAGCCCACTCACCACCAGAAAAGAATCTGGTACCCCAATATAATTAAAACAAGAATTGGAGGGAACCAACTTCAGAGCAGTGGTAGAGATAATTCCACTGATGATCGGATAAGAGTATGTGACCTTAACACCACTGGAACAGGCATCCAGGGAGTTCTTCCTCATCACAGTTGCAGAGTGAAGTCCACTTGAATCCAGAGAAGGACATGAGCCTTTGCTGATATAGTGAGAGAGTGTCAAGAGAAACACCAAGTAAAAATAATAAATAAAAACACTCTCAAGTAGAATGGAGTCATTATTCTGGTAGGGAAACAGAATCCTTTCAAGTACACTAAAGAGGTGCCAGGGGAAGGGAGTGATTCCCCCTGGCCCTGTTCTGAACTATATGAAAGAGTGCAGACCGAATCCAGAAGAAGAGAGACATTCTCCTGGTCCAGAAGTTGAGTGTACAAGGTTTTGGAACTACAAGCCAGGGAAAGAGAATCATCCCCCTGGCATCCATTTGCAAGAGGCCATTTTCGGAAACCATCCGTATACCAGGAGAGGGGAGTCATTCTCCTGGACAAGGAACTTTCTGTTAGATTGCTACAAGCCACGGGAAGCAAGTTATTCCCCCTGGCACTCTTGTTAACAAGAGAACATTTGGGAACATCACCCATATACCAGGAGAAGGGAATCCATCTACTAGAGATGGAACTTTCTGTTGGATGGAACTTTCTGTTGGACTATATTATTCTTTGTTTATAGTGTAATGGATAGGTTGTGACACAGGATGGGGAGCTTGATTTTGACAGACAATCGGACAGATTTTCTAGCATTAGTTTGAGGCAGAGACACCCCTCCTAGAGATAGGGCTAGTGAGGTTCATTTTTTCCTCAAATAAATGTTTAAAGAAACCAACATGCCACCCTTGTGTCGGCTTCCTTCTTCAACACCCTTACAGGTAAACAATGCCCCCAAGTTTAAATGAAGTGATTAGTGTTCCAAAAAGAGTGTATACAAATTCTCAAAAAAGGGTGAGAGGGAGGTACCTACTGAGGTACTCAGGATTGCAGTTGATGATAACAGCAAAAGGAAGATTAAAGTGAGGGAAAGAAAAGGAATGCCTTTTGGAGAATGCAAATCTGGACCCAAGTGGATGAAAAGGGGTGTAAGCGAGGAGCGTCTGTATTGCAGGTGTGGAAGCAAGAGTCGTTTGGCGGGGGCACCAACATGCCCTGGTCGGAAAGTAAATGATTTGAAATGCAAGAGAAGGGGTCACTATGCAAGTTGCTGCAATAACTAACAAGGGAGTTATGGGTTACCCAAGAAAAATGTGATGTGGTGAGTGGTGAAGGGGGGCCTGTTAGTGTTTTAAAATATACAGTGGGCACAGCCAATATCCATGGCTAGTGTACCCTTAATGTGTTGAAGTATGCACTGGCACAGACACATGCTATGACCACTGCCCATGGCCGGTTAGTGATGTAATGTAACCAGTGATGTCATCAGCGATGTCACCAGTGATTCCATGGATGGTGTAATGTGTGATGTCGCCAGTGATGTCACCCATGATGTCATCAGGGATGTCAACTGTGATGTCATCTTTATGGTCAGATGGCTGCACAACAGTATATGTTAAGAGTAAAAATGAAGGGTGAATGCAATTTGGTTTCCAGTTTTACCGTTTCATTTAAGCTGTTTTGTCAATGCTTAAAACGTTACAATTGCTTGATAGGGTCTCAAGAGTAAGCAAGTACTTATGCTCGTGGTTCCCTGCATGCAATCAATATTGTTTGCATAACGACCCACTTGTTGTTTAAGTATACATTTTCAAAATCATTTTTAGGGTCCCTCCCTTTGTTGCTGTGTAAAGTTATTGCAACATTACTCTAATTATGCTGGCAAAAGGATCTCATTTATGAAACAATAGGATGGCAGTCTAAGTCACAGATAGTCAAAACAATAATTAAAAAAACAACTGATCAGCCTAATAGCAATAATATTGAACGGAATGTAAAAAAGGGATAGACTCGCTCAGTGAAGTTACTATAGCGATATTCATTTCAGGTACCAGAAATACTGCCAAAGTCAGGGAACACATTTCTGAGAACATCCAGGAAGTATACTCGTCACCTTCTTTTATTATCTAGAGGCATGAATAACACATTATAGTGTCCTTCAATAATTAGGAAAAATACATGCCTGCTCCTGAACAGCTTCAGGATCCTTTGGATTGCCGCATGGAATCATTCCAGGGACCACATACAGAAATGTGAGATTCTCCATTGTTTTATGCAATTCTCGCCCTACCAGCGATAAAATATGGGGATTTACAAAAATACTGTACACTTCAGAAAATCTATATGCGCAGAAATATCTGAAAGCACCGTTCTGTGTGCTATAGAGCACAGAGGAAGAGCACCCTTCTGTGTGCTATGGATAATAGGGGAAGAGCAGGAGGGTGCTTCAGTTGCCACTGTTCACTGTCTTTGAGGATTCCCAACTGTAAGGGACACGTTTATGGGAAAGATTACTGTGGGGCAAAGGGTACTGGTTGGAGGTAAACATGTGCAGCAATCCTTTACAAATGTCCAACTCACTATCAAGCAGTGTCTACTACATCCCATACTCGCCAGACCAAGCACCAAGGAGACAGTTATATTGCCATTGATGTTACGCTGATGGGAACCCTCATTTTTAAATGGGACAGAGACCAGGTTTTAATATAAGAATAAAGTGCATGTTTTATAGTCTTTCTACGTACCAGGTGTGCCACCTGGCTGTGACTCACATTTTCACCCTGACGCCCAGACCGAGCGATAACACTGCATTACACAGAACCCCAATTGAAATGGAGTGGCTAAAGCTGCTAGGCAATGTGGCTGCTTTTCGTGAAAAAGATGGATATGTATCATGTAAAGTTATGTGTTCTTGAATCACTGTGCAATACCAGTTGCTGAAGAATACATTGCATCATGCATGTGGCACTGCGGTGATTGAATGCGGGGACTGATTATAGCTACCATGTTAAATCTTTAAACATAAATAATGAAATTGATTCAATAATCCGAACATAAGTAATACGATCAGTTCATCAACGTTCTCATTTAAGTTTACCTTATGTTAAGTGCAAGTCACGCTTCCCGCTTCTTTAAGGGTTGTCTCATATCCGGATGCTTAGCCGTCCCCTGGCTGCAGGGCGGTCTGTAATGAACGCTTGCAGAAAGTGAGTTCTATTCAGAGGACTCCGGTTCTCACAGCATATCTGGAAATAATGATTACATATGGTTTGTTTAGAAACACAACTCAAGGTAATGACGATCAGCTATTAAAATGAAGAATGCCTCCCACCCACACTGTGCATGTCCATGAACATCAAGCAATCTGAGTGGGCTTGAAACATAATGTATCTGCAAAACACAAAGGGGCCGATTCATGGAACAAACGTGCGCCGAAAATCCTCGTGCAAGCATGCGCAAGCAGGCGCAAGCGGAAAAAAACAGGCGCACGTGTGCGATTCATGGAAGTCCCTGCGCGTGTTCACCGCGGGATGTGCGCCAAACCCGTGCATGGCACACAAGTCACTGCAACATCCCGAAAGGCGTGCGCGACGCGCACAGTGAAAGCGCACAACCTCAGCGCATACACCAGAAAGTGGGCGGGACACGGGGCATAACGCGCGGAATGGGGAACAACGCGCGAAAATAAGGGCGTAACTGGGGATGTACTGCAGGGAAGCAGACGGATCGCCCACACGCACCCGAACCACACGTATTCATGGAATCGAATAGGGCAAAGCCACGCACAGCCAAAGACACGCACAAGCTGAAACACGTCCGCCACACGAAGGCAGGCGGTAGAGTCCCAGCGCATCAAAAAAGTGGCGCGCGGGAAGTTACACACGCGATTGAGCGGGGCACGTGTAATTCGGGGTTGCACGGGAAGTTACACACGCGATTGAGCGGGGCACGTGTAATTCGGGGGTGCACGGGAAGTTACACACGCGATTGAGCGGGGCACGTGTAATTCGGGGGTGCGCGGGAAGTTACACACGCGATTGAGCGGGGCACGTGTAATTCGGGGGTGCACGGGAAGTTACACACGCGATTGAGCGGGGTACGTGTATTGCGGGGGTGCGCGGGAAGTTACACACGCGAGTGAGCATGGTACGTGTATATCAGGGGTTCGCGTGAAGTCTGTCACGCGATCGGGCCTGGGGGAGCGGGCTACGAGTATGTCAGGGGTTCGCGTGAATCACGCGATCGGACCTGGGGGAGCGGGCTACGTGTATTACAGGGGTTTGCGTGAAGTTATTCACGCGATCGGGCCTGGGGGAGCGGGCTACGTGTATTACAGGGGTTCGCGTGAAGTCATTCACGCGATCGGGCCTGGGGGAGCGGGCTATGTGTATTTCAGGGGTTCGCGTGAAGTTTTCCACGCGATCGGGCCTGGGGGAGTGGGCTACGTGTATTACAGGGGTTCACGTGAAGTTATTCACGTGATCGGGCCTGGGGGAGCGGGCTACGTGTATTACAGGGGTTCGCGTGAAGTCATTCACGCGATCGGGCCTGGGGGAGCGGGCTACGTGTATTTCAGGGGTTCGCGTGAAGTTTTCCACGCGATCGGGCCTGGGGGAGCGAGCTACGTGTATTACAGGGGTTCGCATGAAGTTATTCACGCGATCGGGCCTGGGGGAGCGGGCTACGTGTATTACAGGGGTTTGCGTGAAGTCATTCACGCGATCGGGCCTGGGGGAGCGGGCTACGTGTATTTCAGGGGTTCGCGTGAAGTTATTCACGCGATCGGGCCTGGGGGAGCGGGCTACGTGTATTACAGGGGTTCGCGTTAAGTTTTCCTCGCGATCGGTCCTGGGGGAGCGGGCTACGTGTATTACAGGGGTTCGCGTGAAGTTATTCACGCGATCGGGCCCAGGGGAGCAGGCTACGTGTATTACAGGGGTTCGCGTGAAGTTTTTCACGCACGATTACGCGCATTACACGCGGACGTGCAGTTTTTCACGCACGCTTACTCATGGGCCCTTTCCTCGTATTATACGCGGACGTGCAGTTTTTCACACGAGCTTACGCATGGGCCCTTTCCTCGTATTACACGCGGACGTGCATTTTTTCACGCGCGCTGTAATGCCCATGCACGTCTGTACGCGTCACGTCACAGGGGAGCTTGCGCTCGAGGGGCCTTCTGTCCAATGACAATGCGTATGCGTGCAGATGCGCTTACGCGCTAAGGGCCTTTCCTCGAATTACACGCTGACGTGCAGATTTTTCACGTGCCAAATCACTCCGTATCAAGCTGGCCACGCGAAAACACATGGAAGACCACGCTCCTGCCCAGAAGGCCGAATCACTGCCCCCCAGTGCCCCGAGCAGCCTCCCACGTGCCATCTGCTGCTGCCTGCCTGCCTGCCTGCTGCCACCGTGCCCTGCCATTTGGTGCCTGCACATCAGCCATCTGCAGGGGTCTAGTTGCTGTGTCCACCCCTGCTGGTACAGAAGACTCCCGACTCGAATAACATCGCTCCACAGCCCAGCCCCAGGACCCAGTTGCCCACCCACTCCTGCCCCTGGGGTTGCCATGTCGGGCACATCCACATCTGACCCCAGTGGCAACCCCCGGCCAGAGGGGCAGAGGGGCACCAGCTTCACTGCCACCGAAGTTGGTGTCCTGGTGGAGCAAGTCCTGGGGCAGTATGATGCCCTCTTCGGATTGTCCCGTGCCAACAGGGAAGGACGGGAGAGGATCTGGGCCGACTGTGTGGTTGCCATCAACGCGGAGGGGGTGGCAACCCGCACCATCCAGAAGGTCAAGAAGCGCTGGGAGGACTTGAGGTCCAGGACCCTCATGAATGCCCGGCGCCTCGTGGAGGGGGGCCGGGGCCGCATGAGTTCCATCCAGTTGAGGGTCCTGGAACGCGCACACCCAGCACTCCACGCCCAAGTCCTTGAGAGGGAGACCCGTCTGGAGTTGAGCGGTAACTGGCCAAGCATTGCTGTGTGAGACAGGTCATGTTGCAGCGTGCTGGTTGTCTGATACTTGCCTGCATGTGTGACATAGGCCATGTACGCATGTATGTGTGCAGGGACATCATGGGAATGCATGTGCGACCTGTAATGTGTGAACCGCATGGTTGTTGCATGTGTTTGAATGCAACATGGGGAGCCCTGTGCAGATTGCACACATGAGAGCATGGCAGTCTCTGTTCCTGGACATGGGTGGGGGCGAGGGATGGGTGCTGATGCCAGATACATATGTGGTATCCATGTCTGTGTGCCTGACCTGCGTGTCTGTGATTTGTGAGTGCCATGGATGCATGACACATGTCTGTGACAATGTACAGATTCACTGATGCAGCCTAGTCATCCTTGTATGCACTATGATTAGGGTGTACGGGGCCAGATGGATGTGACTGAGGAGAAGTGTGTGCATGTGATAGGCATGACCCATGATGCATGTGAGTCCCATTACATTGTATGATTCGAGAGTCCATTGAACATGCATTGAAATGTCCATGGCACGCACCATGACTGTCACTGTGTGTGTTTTGCCTGGACTGACACATGTGTTGTGGTGTGACATGATGGAAGTGTACTTTGACAGTGGCACTCATCTGCTATTGCTTCCTGTCTAGGGAACCATTGTACAGTACCCTGATGCTTGTGTTCTATGTCTCCCTCTACGCAGCGGCTAGTGAAGGAGAGGGCGGAGAAGGCGCTGTGGAGCAAGGCGGCGGGGATGCCCCCACGGCTGCAGCGGAAGGGGTGGGTGAGCCCCCACAGGGGCCTGCTACGGCAGTAGATGACGAGGAGCCATCCAGGTTGGTGGTTTCCACAGAGGAGGAGGAGGCTGCCACTAAGGCGCACATGGGGCCTGGTGGGGGCATCCCTGCTGGTGCAAGTGGTGCAGTCCAGGGGCAGGGGCAGGAGGCAGCACAGGTCACCGTGGAGGGGCCTGTGCATGTCGCTGTCCCTGAACCTGTGGGTGCACCACCTTGCACCAGCAGGGATGCCCCGTCCCAGGCCCGTCCGCAGGTAGAGGGGATGTCCATGTCATCTGACTCCCCTCCACCTGTGGACGAGGGGACCCCTGGCCGTGTGGAGAAGGTCCTGATTGGGGTCGCGATGCGCACGGCTGTGATTCGTGATGCCATGCGTGCTTCCCAGGAGGAGCACGCACATCATCACGAAGAGCACCGTGCAGACGTGGCCCAATTGGGATCGGCCATGTTCGGGGGTTTCCTGCATGTGTCGGCCAATCTGGCGGCCCTCTCCTCCTCTGTGGAGACTATACGCCAGTCGTTCTCCTTGCCGTCTTCCGGCCCAGATGCCACCAGGGCCCCCTGTGGACCTGCCCTGACCAATGCAGCCAGCTCGGTGGGGATCCCATCCCTGCCACAGTCGGGAGTCAGAGGTCCAGCAGGGGTGGACAACACAGCAACTGGACCCCAGCAGATGGAGGATGTGACGGCATCAACGGGCAGGGCACGTGCACGACTGCGTCGGTGGTTTCCATCATCCTGGATGCTGTCGTGCTGGCAGAGGCAGTGGCGTCGGAGGCAGCAGCAGGCTCGACGTGGGAGGCATCATGGCTCGGGGCCATCAAGATCAGAGGGGCAGGCATCGGCCGGAGGGCAGGAGAACCCTGGGATGGTAGTGTCTTCCGTGTGGGAGCAGTTGGTCCAGCGGATAGGTGCGGAGCGGCAGCGGGCGGAAGAGGAGCGGCTCACCATGGTCAGGGCGGAGTTCTCCATGCGTCGAGCATTGAGGCTGGCTGAGTGCCTCGAGGAAGCTCGCAGGGAGTTTGAGGTGAACATGGGGTTATCCCTGCGAGACCTCGGGGCCAGGACAGAGTCCCGCCTCCAGGACATCGACATGGAGTTCGATGATGCCCTGGCCGGCAACATCACAGAGTGAGCCGCAGGACTTGCCTGCTGCCATTGTATATAGTTCTTTAGTTAGTTATTGTTAGGTTTCCTTTATTTTTTGAGATTTTTTTGGACCGCTCGGACAATGGCCACTTTTCTGTATATAGTTTTTTTATTAGGTAGTAGTAGGTTTCATTTATAGTGTTGGGCTCATGGACCCTGGAATATTCTTGTGTACAGTTGGATTTTTTAAAATACATGTTTTTGATTTATATTTGTGTTCACCATGAGGCAATGGTTTTTCCTTATTTTTTTTCACCATGATTTTGCTTTGGACAACATTCGTTTTTGGATTCCTTTGTATTTTTGGATTTTTACATTACTTATCGGACATGGACAATTTATTTTGTTATCCCCATTGTTGTATGTTTGATTAGTTTACTTCATTTTATTCGAGAATACATGTTTTTATAACTTTCTTTTGTGGTATTTTCTCATTGGTTTCATGCATGTCATGATATGGGTTTTGACTTTCACTTGCACCCATTGTGTATGTGTGTGTGACGGACATGTGTTCATTTACATACTTGCCATTGGGGTTGTATCATGTAATTGCATTTGCTATGTGGGTGGATGCAATCCTTGGCTGGGTGTTTGTGCTGGGTATGCTGCCCATTACTGCCATGATTGTGTATCGTCAGGACCTGAGGGCAGGGGGACATGTTTGGGGGCCTGCTGGCAGGTGCCCCACAGTGCTGAGGGGTGGGGGTGCAAGGGGACATGAGTGGGACATGAGTGGGGGCCTGCTGGCAGGTGCCCCACAGTGCTGGGGGGTGGGGGTGGTGGGGAACATGAGTTGGACATGGGTGGCGGCCTGATAGCAGGTGCCCCACAGTGCTGGGGGGTGGGGGTGGTGGGAGACATGGGTGGGGGCCTGGTGGAGGCTGCCCCTGGTGACTGGGGGGGGTGGGGGTGGTGGGAGACATGGGTGGGGGCCTGGTGGAGGCTGCCCCTGGTGACTGGGGGGGGTGGGGTGCTGGGAGACATGGGTGGGGGCCTGGTGGAGGCTGTCATGGTGACTGGGGGGGTGGGGGTGCTGGGAGACATGAGTGGGGGCCTGCTGGCAGGTGCCCCGCAATGCTGGGGGTGGGGGTGCAAGGGGACATGAGTTGGTGATCATTGGTGCAAGGAGACATGTGCCTTTGCTGGGGGGCATGCCCATGTTGGGTGGGCTGCCTGCGGGACATGACCAGGGATGCATGGTAGTCCCCTGTGGTGTGGGCTGCCTGCAGGGGCCGTGGAGGGTGTACAGGGAACACCTGGGAAGACCCACACTGGCAAATCACATGTAGGACTCCCCGGCACCCCTGAAATACACGTACCCTGCTTAAATCGCGTGTAAAACTATACCCGCACGCAGCCCAAACGCGTGTAAAACTTTGCGCCACCCCTAATACCCGCACGCAGCCCAATCGCGTGTGGAACTTCCCGCGCACCCCTGGAATACACACGCCCAGGCCAATCGCGTGTGGAACTTCCCGCGCACCCCTGAAATACACGCGCCCAGGCCAATCGCATGTGGAACTTCCCACGCACCCTTGAAATACACGCGCCCAGGCCAATCGCGTGTGGAACTTCCCGCGCACCCCTGAAATACACGCACCCAGGCCAATAGCGTGTGGAACTTCTCACGCACCCCTGAAATACACGCACACGCTCCCCCAGGGCCGATCGCGTGTGAAACCACCCGCGAGCCCGTGAAAAACACGCGCCCAGGCCAATCGCGTGTGGAACTTCCCGCGCACCCCTCAAATACACGCGCACAGGCCAATCGCGTGTGGAACTTCTCACACACCCCTGAAATACACGCACACGCTCCCCCAGGGCCGATCGCGTGTGAAACCACCCGCGAGCCCCTGAAATACACGCGCCCAGGCCAATCGCGTGTGGAACTTCCCGCGAGCCCCTGAAATACACGCGCACAGGCCAATCGCGTGAGGTACTTCCCGCGCACCCCAGTGATACACGTAGCCCGCTTGCCGTGCTGGTACAGGGTTAGCGCAGCCCTTTGCGCTGGATTGGGGATTTTGATGGCTTTTCCCTGCGCGGAAGGCGTTCTTGGGGGCGTAACTGGCGCTGCTGCAAGGTCGCTGCGCCACTGTGCGCCACGGCTGGTTTTGGTGGCTGGAATCCATGAATACGTTGTGCGCGGAAATGGGTTTTGGCGCACGCGGCTGGCGCAGGGATTCGCACGCGCACACTGTGCGCCAGCCGCGTGCGCCACTTGTGCGCTGAATTCTATGAATTACCCCCAAAATGTATTCCTTCATTCATGTAAAAAATCCTATTATTTGTGAAAGCTAAGAGCCTTTTTCATTATGATTTTAAGGCAGCATACATGAAGTAGAAGAAGCAGAACAGAAGTTCGCGGATTTAACATCCACTAGCATTGTAGGTAGTATGAGGTCCACCCAATTTGTCAAACATGCTGCTGCCATCCTCCATACGGCCCTGCATGTCCTACAGCCGCTTAGAGCCTTTGCAGCACCCCACATGGTAGTGAGGCATATTTGCTAAACTTTATTTTATATTTCCAGCTCACTTGTTTTACAAAGAAAGTGTTCGAATATATAATCCGAAAGTCTACAACCGCCTGAATCTGATTGTGCGTACCAGAAAAGCTGCACCAAAATGTTCCCCAGAATTGGTTGCTTAATCCATGATTGCACTTCAGAAGGATACTGGACTCTGCATTGCTTACCAGAGCCTAATATGCATAGGATAATGTAATTCCCTGGAAAGTACATTATCTTACTTTTAAACATGGTTGGTCAATATATCATTACAATGTGCACTGGCATTTAAACTTCAGATAAAAAGTGCAATTAACTGTGCATTCAACTACCTGAGAATGTAAAAGCTTTGGATCAATTGGTATGCTTTAAAACGTGCATAATTCCATAATCGATATCTGACAAACTCACAGTGGTGGCAGCAATTAAGATAACAGGTTTGAGGTTAAGACAGGCCGGGTTACAAAGGCAATTAGAATCATAGGAACACATTTTTAAATAAAATAGTGATTTTGCTTTCAACATTTTTTTTAAAAATCAGAACTACAAGAAAGACTGCAACTTTTAAAACCTGCAGCACAATTTGGGAACTCAAATCCATGTTTTTTTTTTTCTGCAGTGTTTGACACTATATGGAAATTCACAGAATGTGCCTTTACATGCTAGTAGAAAAGAATGAATCTACCCTTTTGATGTACATTCCATGACAAATACTTATTTTATTTGATCTCGTGTAAGTGGTGGGAAGGAAATTACCCTCTCCCACCCCCTAGGTGCTTTAGATTAAGGTGAATCCCATAACTATACTTGTGATGTACCAGAGAGTAGGGGTTCGTGCTACAAGACCCTGCACGGACACAATATTATGCGAAATATAGATGCTTAGAATTAGTGTGCACATACAAGTAGGTGCCATTTTTGTACCTATGGTAGAAACATTCAGCCCTGCATGGCTGCTCGGTAAACACAGACCGAATGAAGAAACCTGAATAGGCCAAAGCGCTGATGATAGAGAGACCCACGCTGCTAGCTCCCATAGAAACATTCCTTTGATCCATAACTATTGCTAATGCGTGTTATCCAAAGAAGGAATGTGCCCTGCAAGGCCGTGAGACAGTACTATGTGCCTCACAGTGCACGTTTATCGCAGCCAGGCCAAAGCAGTCCCCTGACACCACCCAGCCAACCATGACTTATAACACTCACAACTGTCCAAGTCCAAGATCCCTCAATTCCACGATAGTAGGTGATCCCAGACCATCAACCATAAATCCCACCTTATTTCATAATGACAAATTTAGTAATGTGAGGAACAGGCTGGAATAAATTATAGTCCAAAGCAAGGGTAGAAACATTGTGTGCGGATAGTACGATACTGAATGAAGAATGTGTGGGTCAGATCGACCTTAAGCCTCCCCCTGTGCCAGTTCCCAAGCCTCCCAAGTGCATACCATAATGATAGATTAGCATTGTCTTACATAGTAACTAGTTGCAAACTCGACCTTGGTTCCCTAGCGATGATGAGCCCAGCAGACCCCACATGATGGAAGACAGACGGACAGGGCTGGGACCAATAGCAGGCTGGTTTTCCCTGTGGAGCAGTCCATCAATGTATAGGGTCTCCCCAACCAGCCATGCAGGTTTTTGCTATATATGTGTGTCAATGATGACAATGTTTTTCCTTATAGCATTCTGATTGAGCAATTGTTTGGCAGAACGTTCTTGAGCAGCAGAGTTATTTGCTGGCATACCTTTTTTGTGTGATTTAAACGTGTTATCCTTGCAAGAATCTCTTGACCTTTTTCCCCTAGCAGGTTGTATTTTTTCTAGCATGAGCGTTTACGGGCTTGCCTTCATTTGGTAACCCTGATGTGATCCCAGAACCCCACGTACCTTCTGGAGGTGTCCAGGCAGCCTCTCTCACGGGGCCACACCCACCTACAGCGACCAGCCCCCAGAACATGTATTGCACTCTGCTCGTACAGGAGCCGTCTTTGCACAATGCCTGTCTGTTGTTTGGAGCGGCGCAGAACTTAGAGTCGAAGTGCAGGCTGGAGTTGAACCACACGAGGGAGGGGTTTGGGTGAACAAGCGCACATCAGTATAGCCTATCAAGGGCTAACAAGTAGGGGATAGATACATGGGACAGTGTGAACAGTGTGAACACACAGATATTGGAATTGTAGGTGGGACTTGTGTGTGGAGTGTTTTGTTTTTTGGAATTATTAATTTATTGATGAAAATATTAAGGAAAGATAAATTGAATAGTAGGGAGCCTCTACAAGTGACCCCACGTGAGAGGAGAATGTGGTGACACTCATAGTGTGTAACAGAGGAAAAAGAGCATATATAGGAGCCCTGCATAATTAGAGGGCGCGGGAAAAGTAGTTGTCATTTTAGCTTGTTACTTTAGCTTGTTTAATTGGTATATTTATTGTGTAGGGCAGAAGCCCAGGAAGGGCATGGTGTAATCTGTGGTATATTTGAGTGTGTGGAGTGTGTGAACAACAGTGTGGAGAGAAAGAAGAGGGGGGGGCACATTTTGAGTTTTTTAACAAAGTGGATGAGGTGAAAAGTGATTGTGTTTTTTCACAAACTGTAACACTGTATGCAGCACACTAGTACAAGCATAAGGGCAGACAGGGCTCACCCACCACCACCATGGGAGTAGAAACACCAATAGAGGGCCTGTGACAGGCCCTACTGCTATATTGAGACAGACTTGAGAAGTAGCATATGCGTTGGGTGTTAGAAACAAGAGGCGGGGGATGCCCACAATAAGGGTATGCGAGAACATATGTCCAAATTCCTAACAGCCAAATATAAGGGAAAACAATTACAAAGACAGAAGGAAATAGACCTTTGGAAGATGTCGAAAGACACTGAAGAGTGTAAGGAAGAGGACGCACAGGACGGTAGCAAGGGCGATTGCACAGGAAGAGAGGGTGGGGCAGCGTGCAGAAGGTTATTGCAGTCGGTGGTTTTACAGAACAGGGTGGCACTGTAATGAGTTTCTTTCTTCTTAATTAAAACATTAAGGAAAGTGATTGTGTCACGTGACATCTCTCTGGTAAATTGAATACGCTGATCGATGTTATTAAGGTACTCGAAAAAGACATCAAACACTGCCTCTGTACCTGTCCACACTCCAAAAATGTCATCCATGTAACATGTCCATAGATGGATGTCCTTGTTCCACTCATGTTTGTTCAGTATGTTATCCATCTCAAACTTGTACATAAAGCAGTTGGCGTATGTGGGTGCCATGATGGCGCCCATAGATG
Source organism: Ambystoma mexicanum (assembly GCF_040938575.1). Taxonomy (NCBI): domain Eukaryota; kingdom Metazoa; phylum Chordata; class Amphibia; order Caudata; family Ambystomatidae; genus Ambystoma; species Ambystoma mexicanum. The sequence continues at coordinate 954,291,360 of NC_090937.1, read as the reverse complement.
TACCGGAAGTCTGTAAGAAGAACTGATTGTGATATTGAAAGTAAGAATTCTCTGCAATAAATTGAAGAATAGCCAATATGAATTCTTTCTGTGCTCGGACGTCAGGTGTTTGTAGTAAAAGCCATTCGACTGATTCAATTCCAAGATCATGTGGTATAGAAGTGTATAGACTTTTAACGCCAATGGTAAACATCAGCTGATTCCGTTGAAAAGTCGTAGAGTTGAGTTTCTGAAGGAAATGAGTAGTGTCACAAGTGTATGTGGGGGTTTTCTGAATCAATGGTTGCAGAAGAAATCAATGTAGATACCTAATGGTTGGTTAATACAGTCCATACCTGTGACTATTGGTCTTCCAGGTGGTTTAATTGGATCTTTATGGATCTTTGGTAATGTGTAAACGTTTGGAATCCTGGGATGATTATTTGACAAAAACGTATGTGTATGTTCATTGATCCAATCCAATTCTGATGCTTTGTCTAGCAGTACCTCCAAGTTCTGTTTAATGGAAATGGTCGGATCACGGTCCAGGGTAGCATATGTAGTGCGGTCTTGTAGTTGTCTCATACATTCTGTGTCGTAGTCAACAGTGTTCTGGATAACTAATGTGCCCCCTTTGTCGGCTGGGTGGATTGTTATATTTTTGTCGCCATACAGGTCTTTAATGAGTCTCATCTCGTGGGGTTTGAGATTCTTGTGCGGAGGGATTTTATAGCTGATCCGTTCAAGGTCCCGGGTAACGAGTTTCTGAAAAATGTCAATAGACGGTACTGTGATGGGTGGTATGAACCCACTCTTAGCCCTGAATTCTCGGAAATCGGGAATCTTAGTCGGATTGTCTTGAGTTTCTAATTCTTTGAAGAAGACCTTTAATTTAAGCTTTCTAACAAATTTGTACAATTCGATCTTGGTGTCCAATAAAGTTGTGCCATATGATTACCACATGTACTTTCCTTATTCTATAATTTTGTGGAACGATTAGCCACCCTGCCGCACATCCTGGGCCTCCTGTCTGGGACCCGAGGTGCCGCCCTTTGGCGACACCAACCGCGACAGGGTTGAAAAATTATCAATATTGGTTTATGTGCTCTACTTATTGATGCGCATGTTTTTCCTTTACATACCCACCCCTCTTTTGAGTATTTTGTCTATATCCATACATTGTGTTTTTTTTGTTTTTTATATTTACAAATGACAATGAGCTTAATCAACACACTAAGCCAGATAAATGTCTGATTTGCTCATTATCAAGCTCATTGTCTTAAAAACAACATGAGTTTTGACCGTGCGCCCATTCGGGACGTGATGCGGTCACGTGTTTATAAAAAGCAACATTGCTAACGTAACGTTTGGATGCGGCAGACAAAGTTTTCACTCGCCGGCACTGGAAGGATCTCACACTGCCCGTGAGACACACGGTACGTTTGCTGCACTGCTGGGTTCCCTCGCACGGACCAGGCTTTAACTTCTAATGATTACGGCTTTCTTTTACACACAGCCACAGCTGTGACGGCTTTTTGCCTGCCCTGAATACACATTGTGCACTTCATTCGAACATCCTAATGGCTTCCATGTCTACCCAGCACTACTAATGTATTTAGCAGGCCACCACACTCAGGTAAAGGAGTCTTTCATTATCCGATTGTTTCACTTTAAATTAATACCAGATAGGTTACTCATTTTTTTCTTTTCTTATTTTTCCTTGACACATTACCCTCTATTGAAAACTTCAACTGGATGGTATGTTTTTGCTTTGTTATTATGTTTTATGACATTAATGTTATATGTTTTTGCATTATTATGTTGCATGACATTGATGTGTTTTATTTTTATTGTGAACCTAAATGGATTACTAATAGACTGGTCCTGATGAAGGAAATTACTTTACGAAATGCATTGGCATATATGGCCTGATTTACTAATAAGTTGTGGCAATTGCTTCCTCACTAAGAAAGTATTAGTGACTTCTCTATCTTGAGACCGTTTTTTATAAATCAATTCTGAAAAACAACGAAATAATGTTTTCTTTTTAAACAAGTGCATTACTTCTGCTACATGATTTAATTTACTTTAACTTTTACTAACTACATGCCCAAGTTGGGTTTAATGGAGAGCGGCTGTGTGACTTAGTATTTCTACTCGGTCTCCTGCTACACATGTATTTCGAGCCAGGGTGTCTCCAGACTCATCACAGCCAGCTCCCTCATAATTTTTGGAACAAATTGTTTTGAATAAGACTTTTTTACTACAGTTTTGCATTACTCGATACAAGTGGATCTTTACTAACTGGTGCCCACTAATTTCTCTCTTTAACTTGGAGTATGTGCCTGCACAGTTGTGGACAACAAACCTGCATGACATAGGGCTCCTAAAAGAAGTGACCCCATTACAAATGACACTAAAGATTGGAGCAGAATTACCCTGAGTAAAACAGTACCCATTATCAGGGGAGGCAGAAAAAGGAATAAAACACACGATACAGGCCCTGCTTCACCAAGGGATAACAGTGCCCTCCACCTCACTGTGCAATATTAGGATCTACCCTGTCAAAAAAAACACGGGGCAATCAGAGAATGATCAAGGACCTCTGCCCTCTAAATGATGTATTACAGAACGAATGTCCTCAAGTTATGAACCCTGCCACCATTTTATGTAGTATCCTTCAAGAAGTGACCCACTTCACAGTGTTTGATTTGCAGAACACATTCTTATCGATACCCTTCCACCCTTAATTACAGTACCTCACAACATGGCGGAAAGCGCTACAAACACACTTGTTTACCCCACGGGTAATGCGAATGCCCAAGCATATTCAAAACTGAATATTACAAGCAAACTTAGGTAACATCCAAGTGCCCAGCACAACCATTCAGTACATATATGATTTACTTGTGGGTAGTGACAAGGAACAAAAGTGCAGACAGAAGGGACTCCATTACTCTGCTACAACTCTTGGCCTGCAAGGGGTACAACGTTGACAAGGCAAAACCAAATATTGTTAACTGGAAGTACTTTACTTGGGCCAGTTGATATCAGTAAATGGCAAGAAAATAATACCAGAAAGGGAAGCATTTGTGCACGCCACATCCAAACCTGTTCCAGTAAAAGACATGCAAAAAGTCCTAGTGTTGTGTAACTACTGCAGAGCATGGATACTAAACTATACAGCCTAGACAAGGCCGACCACTTCACAAAAAGGCAACCACAAACTGGAATGGACAACAGACATGGTACAACATTTCAATGATTTGAAATAAGGTATTTCAACAGTCCCAGTTCTCGCCACCCCAAGTGTTCTATATACTTTTGCATTCAAACGACACACTTATGAATGCCGTACTGACCCAGAAAAGTACAATGGGCCACAAGCCATTGGCCTGCTACAGCAGAACGCTTCATTCAGTTATGCAAGGGCAGTTTGCATGCAAACAAGCACTTGCTGCAGCTGCCTTTGCAATTGAAAAGAGTTCCACAATTGTAATGGGATGCTCAGTGACATTGTACGTGGGACATTCAGTGTTTATCATAATAATAATAATAATTTGGCATTTATATAGCGCTACGAACCCTCAGGTATCTGAGCACTGCTTATTATTACCCACAGTGTGTGGTGCTCATTTATCGACCTCAGAAGGATGAAAGGCTGTGTTTGGCCCCACCGGGATTCGAACCTTCGTTAGCAGGCTCTGCACGGATGTCAAAGCGAGCGCTCTACTCGCTGTGTCACTTGACCAGCTAACCATCATCTTAGAGAGGCCAAAGTCTACCCTGACGACACAGAGAGGATTGGCATACAAGATTATCATCTCAAGCCCAAACATTCATGGTGTGCAATGCAAAACAGTAAATCCTACCATGTTCCTAACAGAAGTATGTACAGGCGACGACTTGCAACACCAAGACTTTGCCACATATGAAGTTGAGGAGGATGACATCCCCAAAGCAAAATACAGCCCATTAGACGTAGGGGAACTACTCTTTGTTGATGGTACAGCAACAATTGATCAGGACACAGGACACATACTTAAGGGCGTAGCAGTTGTGTTTCTTGATGGAGGAGAATATGAGACATTAGTGATGAAGAGTTTACTCATTCATTGTTCAACACAACTGGTGGAGCTTTGGCGCTTATTGAGGCACTACATGCATCACAAGGATGGCACATGACCTTTTATTCTATCTGAGCATATGTCACTACCACAGTGCATGCTGGGTTGTCATGGTGGAAACGGAGAGGTTTCCCCAGAGCATACGGCTCCCCTGAATAACACACCACACTACTAGATACAATGATTGCTGCACTATCACAACCATCTGTGTTAGCGGTCATGAAATGCGCTGCCCACACAGGCAACACTGACCACTTTTCCAGCATCCTCCGTGGAGAAACACTTGGACGCATTTATGTTCACAAATGGGACATTTCCGCCGCCATCGGCTATTCTATTTGGACAGAGACTTTGATTCAACAACAGCCTCTATCTGCATACTGGTGGCACGGCTCCACTGTTTTATTTGTCTCATGCTTAGAGCACCCACAGCGCAAGGTTCCACCTTTCTGAATGGACTTACACAGATTGAAAGAATGCCTTTAGGTGGATTCTACATCCAGTGTTGATGCTTATTTTGACCTACCTGTTGTGTATTTCGGAATTCCCATGCACTGGACTCATAGCCTAAAGGGTTCTAGCCCCTAACTAACCTTCCTTATTCACTCACTTCTTCAGGATCATCAGGGAACAGTTTTCCTAGTCCCAGGTAGGGTGTAAATCACGTTGGTTATTATTGAAAATGGTTGGGGGCGAGATAGTTGACCGTTTCCTATATTGAATCCGATCCTCCTCTTTCTAGGAGAAGATACCATCTCTGGAGAAGATACAACTCTGCATCCTTGGCTGACCCTGTGATAGAGAACACCACGTCGTTTCCGGTGCTCCACTGTGCTAGCTTTAGCTTTAGCTTCTTCTCGGTAGTGGGGTTGGTCATTAGGAAGGTCTTACTACATCATTGGATCCTTCTTTGAACGAGGGCACAGCACTTCAAACCAGGACAGGGCTGCAGTCCCAGTAAGTTAAATATTTCTTCTCGATGTTATCTGGTTGTATTTTGAGTGCCTAGCATAACAACGTCTGGGCATCCTCATCTGAAAAAGTGCTTCTGTGGAGTGCATATCTTCATTGATCCTTTCAGAGATCCTCCTGACTTTTCATGGCCATCAATGGTTGTCTTCTTGCACTGTGTGATTATTATTCTGATCACACCAATAGTGCTCTCTTAAACTTAAAAATATTTGCCATCCATTGTGGAACCCATGAGAAGATTGATGCAAACCAGCTGTCATCTGGAATATGTTCCACTTCATCATCCATCTTGGTGTGCAAGTTTGTTAGCAGTGTTATGGCCTCTGTCGAGCTCCCATTCGTGTCATCGTGAGAAGGTATGAATGTGTTACATGATTCTCTATTTTGGCTCAAACACCTCCATCCATTACTGTAATCATTTCCAGGACATATCTGTTCTGGGGGGTCATAAATCTTATCGCTCTCAATTTTTCCTTAATTGTATTGAATACCTTTATGGTATTGTTGATCATCTGCCGGAGCTCCCAGCGAGTGATTTAAAACCACTTTGCATTTGCCATTGTCTGGATCCCTGGCATAACCATAGTCATGAATACTGCAGCAGTTTGACTGAACAACCTGTGCTCATACGGATAAGAATCAATGTAATTCTCTCTTTTTGTTCGATTGAGAAATCCAACTGCTCTTCTCTTCCTCATGTGAGCATCTGCCTTTAGGAACTCTCTGATATTCAGGCCACTTTTCGGAATCACCAACGCTGGAACATGAACAAGTAGTATGGAGCATATTCCTCCCCAGTCCTCCGACAACTTCATATAGGCTCTAGATTCACAGACGCAGTATCAATCCATTAGGATGGCTGTCCCTGCTCCCATTTTAGAGACATCAACTGTAGTCTTACACCCTACATTAGCTCCTAGGTATCTTTTCCCTTTTCTCTGGAAGCACAATGTCGCATTTATCAATGGGATCATCGACATTGGTCCTGATTCATCTTTTCATCATGTCAGCAATTTAACATGTTCGGCTCATGACTTGAGACACTCATCATTCACCTTTTGTACTTCTCACACATATTCTGACTTCATTAGATAAGTTGGACAGGGCATCAGACCCTCTTCCCATCCTTTCGTTGTTCTCACTCGTCCGTAAACTAATGTATGAGTTTGTTCCCAGCATCCAGGTGCCCAAGGCCTTTCTTCCTTGTCAGGACAGTCCATTCTATTCATTTTCCTCTACGGCCACTTCATCCTGTTCTGACCCTGAATAATTAAGCATCCTGTTTTTCCATGCAGGCTCTTTTTTCTTTTTTTAAACTTTAGTTTTTATTTGCATTTTTTATGTAACAAACAACCAAGAAAGAACTAAATGACCCCTCCCCCCCTCCCTTAGTAGCCCCCCCCCGAACCCCTCCCCCCCGTATCCCTTCCGGTTGTTTGTCTTTGGGAGACTCCCTGTGTGGCTCCGTCTCATGAGCCTCGAGGTCGATGCGAATTGTGACCGCTTCTCTGGTTGGCTTAACGCCTCCGTAACCCCGGACGCGGGGACCCAGTCCGTATTTTTCTGTCTTGCTGGACTAGACCCGTTCCTTTCTGGAGAAGCACCTTCCCTTAAGTTCAGTGGACATCCCATCCCCAGGACTGCTGCACCCCGTACCAGTCTGTAAGGAATGAGCTGGAATCATTATTCACCATGGCGGTTAATTTGTCCATCAAGAACATGTTTTTTACTTTTTTCAGCCAGTCCTCCTTGAATGGGGGTTCGGGACTCTTCCATTTTTGGGCCAGGGCTACCCTGTCTGCTCTCAGCATGGTTTCCCACATCCTTGGGTATCGGTGGAGCTCTGTGTCCTCCGGGGGGAGGCCCAGCAACATCGTTAAAGGGTTTAGCGGCAGACTATCCTCCGTTACTTCCTTTATCCAACCCCTCACCGACTCCCAGTAGGACTGTACTTTCGGGCAGTGCCACCACATGTGGCTTCTAGATCCTGTCTGACCGCAACCTCTCGGAAACCTCGGGGACACCCCGGAGAACATTTTGGACAGCATTACCGGGTCTCTGTGCCACCCCTGTATTATCTTAAAGTTATGCTCCATGTCCGAGGTGAATAGGTTTCCATGGAATGCTATCTTGAATATTTTGGCCCAGGCGTCCTCGGAGATCTCCTCGCCTGCCAGGTCGTCCCAGAACCGGCGGAAGCCCCTTCTTCCTTTGAGGTTGTAGGTATTCAGTAGTTTATACACACTGGACACTGCCCCCTTCTATCTAATCTATCTAATCTATCCTGGAGAATGAATTATGTATAGCAGAGTGGTAAGTGAAGGAGGGGATCTCTGTCCTCGGGGTCGGGATAGTATCTATCAGGCCCAGGTCCTCATTTACTCTCCGGAAGTTCTGTGCCATGGCCTCTTCTACGGGCCTGGGGTCGAGGGGGCCCATCCGCTTCCTATCCAAGGTGGGATCCAGGACCATGTTAAAGTCACCTCCCACCACTAGTGGGCCCTTCGTGAATAGCCTGAGCTTGTCCCTAGTTTCCTCCCAGAATTGGGCCTGGTTTTCGTTCGGGCCGTACACCACCGCAAGGGTGATGGAGGCCCCCTGTAGGGTGCCCCGTATCAGCAGGTAACGGCCTTCGGGATCTTTCAAGATCGCCTCCTTCTCAAACCTTACGCTCCTTCCTATTAATATGGCCACCCCCCTTTTTTTAGATCTGTGGGAAGCGTGATAAACCTCCTCAATTCCACCCCCCTGCAGCCTGGGCTCCTTCCCCCTAGCCCAGTGTGTCTCTTGGACAAACAGTAGGTCTAGTTTCGCCCGCTTAAACTCTCTACAAATCAGAGATCTTTTTGTGGGGGTGTTCAGTCCCCTCACGTTCAGGGTGCCCACTCACAGGGCCGGATGGATGTCAGCCATAGTCAATGTTTCCTGCCATACTGGTCAACAATTTCGCATCGGTTCTCCCTTTTCGCTCCCCTTGATTCACCGGTTGGACACTATTGAAATGAACCCCCAACAGCCCCTCTAACCCTATCCCCAACAAACAAACCCCAACTTGGTCATAAACCCCCACCCCCTCCCCCGGCGTCCAGCCAGATAGTTCCGCCATTACTGGCTTTTTGGCCGGACCAACAGCCTGCCCCTTTCGGCCAGGCAATCCTTACGGAATCTCTTTCGTGTGAGCCCCCCCCCCCCGATTTCTTTCCCGTAATTGCCCCCTTTTGTACTTGCTGTTCAGCATGATTCTGGGATCGTTCTTGCCTTTCGGCGGTCCCCGTGTTACTGCCTTGTGGTTAGTCTGCTAACTCCGGACGTTCCGGGGGACCGGTCTTTCACGCCAGTGCTGGTTGGGACCCCCTTGGTAATCATCCCTCCGAGTCATTTCGCTCTGCTTCTTTCGCTGGAGAGGGTGTGTTCATTTTTCTAAATTTCCGTGCCCCAGATTTCTTTCTCCTTTCGCTCGCCGGGCCCGGGCCGCCCGCTCCGCCCGTCGCCGGTCCTGATGGCTCCCTTCGGGGGGGCGGGTCCACCACATAGTCCTGGATGGCTCCTTTAATGTCCTCCTCAGTGATCAGCGTCGTCCGTTGGCCCTGATATTCGAAAGTCAGGGAGAAGGGAAAGCCCCATCTATATCGTACTCCCTTGTCCTTCAGCAGCTGTGTGAGGGGGCGGCACATCCTGCGTTTGGAAAGAGTGTATGCAGAGAGGTCTTGAAAAATGGAGACCTGCAAATTATTGTACGTTATCTCTTGAGTCTTCCTGGCTGCTTCCAGTACCCGTGTTTTCTCTAGGTAGTAGTGGAACCGGACCAGGATCGAGCGAGGGCCCCCTGCTCGTCCTTCCGCCCTGTGTACTCGGTCAAATGTGAGCTCAGCTGTCATCTCCTCGTCGAAGAGGAGGGCTATTATGCTCCGCACCATTCTGGTAAGCTCTCTCTCCGTTTCCCCCTCTGCCTCCGGAACTCCAAAAAACCTGAGGTTGTTTCTTCGTTCCCTATTCTCGAAATCATCCATTTGTCTGGACCTCTCCTCTTCCTTCTTCTCCAGAGCTGCTAACCTCATGTTAGTCTCTATCTCCAGGGTTGTTGAGGAGGATTGGTTGGATTCAACCTGCAGGAGTCTGTCCTCCACTTTGTCAACCCGTCGGTCCATCTTCTCCAGTTTCTAGGCTATGTCGGAGCGCATGTCTCTAATTTCTTGCAATATGGATGCAAAGCCCCTCTCCATTGCCTCCGTTGCGTGGGTAGTGGCCTCTGAGTGGGCCATCTCCCGGGCACAGGCCGGATCTCTTCCGTGTGTGCTTGGGTCTCGGTAGCGGTATTTCTGTAGACTCTTTTGCCAGTCCATTCAGTCTCCCCCTGGACGCTCCGTTGGTTGTACTTGGGCTGGGGGGGGCTCCTGGAGGGTCACCTCGCGGGATCACCTGAGCTCGTGGAAGGGCGGGCACACGCCCCACCTGTCTCGGGCGGGGGCCTCACACCCGGTGACCGCCGGGCCTTCTGTGCCCTCTGTGTCTTCCTTGGGGGGGGCTTGATTGCCCTTATGTCGTGCTGCTTGGGCCCAGAGCCCTCTCCGGTGGCGGGGCTGGGGGGCCGAGGGGATCCGTCACTTCTTTCTCCTCCCGCCTGCTCCTGCCGTGCCTGGGGGACCTCTCAGGGTGGGCACTCGCCCCGCCGTTCCCCGGCGGGGGCCTCACACCCGGCGTCTTCCGGGCCTTCCTTGCCCCTTGTGTCTTCCTTACCGCGGGTGGGGTGCGGCCCGCTCGCGATGTTGACCGTGTGGGCGCTTCCCCCCGCTGACTGTGTGGGTGGGGGTGCGGGGAGGCTGCTGACCGCCCCGTAGACAGTCCGCCACCCCCACCTGGGGTCCCTGAGTCCGCCCCGGGACTCTCACCTCTTCGTGGCCTGTTCGGGCCTATGCTCCTCTCCTACTCCACTCCCCGGGTCAGGCGCGTCTCCCACGCGGTGCCCGCCTTCTCTGTCGGCGGTCCTCACCCCCGGGTGGGTCCCACCGGTTCTCACTCTGTGTTGGCGCCGCGGGGGATGGGCGGTCGCCGCGGCGTCGGAGGTCGGCTCTCCTTTGCCTGTCTCCAGTGCGGTGGTCCTTGGCTCCTACTTTCGGCTACGCACCGCCCGGGCCCTCTGACGCACCTCCGCTGCTGTTCCCGCGGCCTTGGATCCGCGGCCCTGGATCTCCGCTTTCCCTGGGTCCCTCGACCTCGCTGTTTCGCTCCGCGGGGGCACTAGGGGTTCACCCCACTCTACCACCCGTTCTTTCGCCTCGGGGGGGTCTATGGGGGGGCTCAATCCCGATTCAGACCCGGCCGGTGGCGGAGCGTGGAAATCAGGCAGCCATTGCCTGTGCGCCCCCTGGTGGCCTCCGCAGGCTCTTTTTTCATTTGTGTAGTCTTGATATAATCATCCCGGAATGGGAACGACCATCTCGATCTCCATCCCAAAGTGGCCCAATTCCCTTGAAATTGGTCTTTTGTCATGCAAGCTGTAAGTGGAACAAGACATCTGTCATCATACTCCAGGATTCATTTAGCAATGAAAGTTTGGTCTGTATTCATGGCATAACGCATGAGAGCACATCCGTTGCAATTATCTTTAGATGTACTCTCTCCTACCTTTTCCATGTGCTAATACCACATGTTATTTCCCAGGTGTGCTGTACTATCTATGTATGTATTTATCCCATTATCATCTTCCTCTGTGTTTCTACTGTGTCTCCCTCTTGCAAAGTGAGTGCTAGCATAATATTCCTATAGGGGAGATCATTGGTACATTTGCTTTAATAATGGGCAACCTTTCATGAGCTATTGGTGTGGGGGAAATCACAAATGGTCTTGGTTTTTCAGCAATGGACAACTCTGCGTGAGTCACTGGAGTGGGAAGAATCAAAGGGATTTGTACCTTGTTTGGACCAATGAAATAAACAGTATGGACCAAAAGAATCAGGGAAACAATAGTAAATGCTGAGCATGCATATAATATGCACAATACATGAATCCCCACCAATTATTATTCTCCACACATCCTTGAGTTTGCTCACTTTCCAGAACTATGCCATATTCAGCGTTCCTCAATGTGCCTCTATACTGGTTTAAGGAAGGACATTTTTTTTTTAAACCAGGCAACTCTGTTAAATGGCCAGGTAACTGCAGGATCTTCAACTATCGCGATACGCAGCCTCCTGATAGCAGGGATATTTTTAGGATCATGCAAAAAAGTGTGTATGCTAACACAGGGATCAGCAAGAGCAGGATTAGCTCAATGAAAACAAAAACAGCGAGAAGGAGCATATGGGCATAGGCATCTGTCAGGACTATTGGATTAACCAAACAGAAACTCATTGAGAAATGAGACTGGAAACTACTCACATTTCCAGTCATCAAATTCGAACTCTAGGTTTGGCATATTTATAGTACGTCAACACTTTCTAAAGTCCAATTAAAAAGATTCTTGTGACTCAAGAACTGATTTTGCACTCTTGCTATAATATCTATAAAGAGTTTCGGGGGTGAGTCACAGTCCAAATGCACACTTGCATTTATGTAATCAGCAACCTTAGTCTCCTTCTTACTCATCATCAATCGGGTCTGCACATGCTGAACTTCTTCGTGTCTTGCTTCTGAATCGATAGTCAGGGGTGCATTGGTCTCACCAGTGTATGGCTTTACTTCACTCAAATGGTTCCAAGCATGTCTTCCTTGGACTTTCACTGCTGAGGGAGTAATGTTATCCACCAAGTAGGGACCACTAAAGCGTGGCCTGTGCCACTTTCTGATGAAATTCCTTATTAGGATTGGATCTCCAATAAAAAGAATAGGTGCAGGTAGTGATTCCGCAGCTCTGGTTGATGAATGGTCTTCAATGTGTCTTGAGATGATCCCCCTGGCTTTTGAGTTGATCTGAATTGACTGAGATACTAGCGGCCATACATGTCAAAAAAGCACATAACTCATTTCCTAACATTTCTGCAGTCTTCTGGGCATCACTTCTGCTCCTCGATGGAGGAGTCAAAGGCGTTCTCATTTGCCTTCCTGTCACTAGCTCGTGGGGTGTGAGGTGGTGGTCCGACATAGGCTGATTCTTTAATGCATATAATGCAAGGGACAGGCAATACAGCCATCCCTTCTTCAGTGTCAATTTTAGTTTCACAATTCTCTCTTTAAGGAGACCGTTCAGTCTTTCACATATACTGTTCACTTGCAGGTGATAAGCAGAATAAAACATGTTTTATACAGAACAATAGGCGTATCTGTTCAAATACATCATTAACAAAATGGGGTCCATTGTCGGATCCCAACACCTCACACACTCCCCATCTGGAAATGACTTTTCATACTAAAAACATTGCTGCGCAAGTGGCATCAGGGTGTGTACAAGCACCTGCTTCGATCCACCTGGAAAAGGGACACACCATCACTATCATATACCTGTATCCACTACATACTTGTAGCATGTCAATGTAATCGATATGTAAATGCTGAAAAGGACAGTTTGTTCGAGGAATCACTCCTCTGATCATTCGCAGTGTTTGACCAGCAGTAAACCTTTGATACACAATGCAATTTACTACATAAAATGCAACATGTTCCGTATGAATGAGTCCTCCGCAATAGCTGCTGCGAGGCTTTTCCTAGTAACATGCACAGGGTAGTGCAGCTGTTCAAGCGCTACATTTAACAATGCTTCTGGCATCACTGGTGTTCCAGTGCTCTCCTGCCTCCATAAAGCTTTGGAGGGGGATAACAAACACCCCCTTTGTTTCCATAGCTCTTGCTCTTCCTGCGGTGCACTGTCCTGAATTTCCATCAACTGTGTTCTCCATAAATTATTAAATCCTTCATTTCCTATCATGATGGTGACTACCTTCTCCATTACATCTGGAGTATCAAAACTTGAAATTTCTGACGGATATGCAACCTTTTTGGCCTCTACGTCTGCGGCTTTGTTCCTGCGAGAGATAAAGTCTGTTTGCTTAGTATCTGCTGAATATTAAAGTATTGCAATGGCTACTGTGCTTTGTAGTGCCTCAATTAGCCTTTCCAATAATGCTGCGTGTTGCACTGGAGTGCCATCCACTCGGAGGTAGCCACTCCTTTTCCAACGTGCTAGCCCGCCATGCATGGTTGATGCCACATAGGTGGACTCACTGTACACTGTCACTTCCTGCCCTACATGATTTTCGAGCACGACAATAAGCGCCACCATTTCTGCTGCTTGCACCGAAAAGTGAGATGGTAGTCTTGCACTTGCTACAACCTCAAATTCACCATTTGCTCTGTGTCTCACTACAGCTGAGTAAGAAGACCTTTCCCCAATGGTTTGATTGATTTTAAAAGAACCATCAATAAAGAGAATCTCCACCCTGCTAACACATTTTCCTTTACGCGCTGGATTCTTCGTAGTTAGAGCAATCATTCACAAGCTCACCCTCTGCCGCAGACTCAGCTACAAATGTGGCAGGGTTCACTATTTTACACCTGACTATTTTTATTGCTGGATTAAATATAACCACCTCATACGCAGAAGCTCTCTGAGATGTCAAAGTAACCTTAGGTAGACGTCTCAATTGCGAATGTGGCTGCTGCCAGTGATTGTTTGCAGGGAAAGTGCCCTTTCATAACCGGATCCAGAATCCCACTATAATATGCCAGAGGCTAATACCCCAGCGTAGTACTCTATGTAACCACTACTGTCATGACTGTCCCATTCGTGTGTGAAAATAAAAATAACTCCTCATCATAATGGGGAATGCCTGAAACTCGAGCTGTACAAATTGCTGTCTTCAACTGTTCAAACCCTTCCTCCATTTGTGAAAACAAAATCAAAATATCCAGGCTGAGTACCCTAAAAGGAAATTCACCGAACACGGGTTACAAAGGAACATACAAAGATCTTTATTTTATACTGAACAGTTTTCCAAGAAAAGTAACAGATAGCTATCGGCCCTCAGTAGAACACAACGAACTCCAGCGTGGTTCAGTGTGTTCAGTGAGAGACGCTGTACATTAGAATTCGTCTTTCTTTTATACCATCTGTGAACACAATGTCCAACCCTACTTCGGGTTAATATTCCTCTAATACATTACTGATCTAGGGTTCATGCCGGGTTCATACCACTATATGCATAGGGATTGCCATTAATACATTCGCCAACAAGCCTACACGGCAACAGTGCATTTTAGGATTTCTCATAAAGGACTTCTCAAACATTAATACAATGAAGTTAAACAAGTGTTCTTAGTTCAGTATTTGGATACATTGTTCTTAACATATGCTTGTGGATTAGTTTCATTGCACGAGTAATCCTTTACACACCGGTCAGTGAAGGACAAGGTCTCAGTTCACGACCCCAACAAGTGGCCTGCAGGCAAGTTACATATTAATTACACACAGAGGTCAAGACGGCCATGTTGTATTTCGGAATGACATTGTCCACCTTTTTAACTCACAGGGTGACTTTACAGAGAGAACTTAAAATGGCTGTTTACATTTATTCTAAGGTCAGGACCTTGCAACACAGATTTCTTCGCAAGTGGCTTAGAAGCAGCTTGGCGTAGGCCAATATACATATATTCGTTGCAATAGGAGGTACAATATAATTTTTCGTTTGGCACATTTCCTCAGTACATTCTATGTTTTCCTTATTCACTTGTGCTTTCTTTAGAGCCTGCAAAAGGGGTCTTGTGTATGGACTATAATGAAACACCCATGCTCTAACGTAGTTGCATAATCCCAAAAACTGTTGTAAGCATTTTACCGTGGGTGGTTTTTATGTTTTCATGATCGAATCAGCTCTCTCAGTTGTGATCCTTTTTCCCTCATGTGAGATCAACTGGCCTATATACAACACTTCTTCTTGAAAATATTGCAGCTTATTTTTGTCTACATTATATCCCTTGTCTGTCAGGATAGTCATTAACTGAATCGAGTCTTATCTGTACTCATCTTCTGTTGTGCTACAAACCAAAATATCATCTGCTAGCTGTATCACAATGCTTTTCAAATCAATATTACTTAGGTCCATCTAGAGGACCCTATTAAAGATTGATGGAGACTCACAATACCCTTGGGGCAAACAAGTGCTTTTAGTTTAGTTTGGCGAAATGTAAATGACGTAAGGTATTAAGAGTCCTTATGCAATTGGATTGAGAAAAACGCATTTTCTTGTCAATCACGGTCAAATATTGTGCTTCTGTTGGGATACTGCATAATATTGTTGCCAGATTAGGAACTAAAGGAAACTCTGCCTCTACAATCTGGTTAATCGGTCTCATGTCTTGTATGAATCTCCTCGACCCCCCTTTTGATTTCTTACTAGGATACAATGCAGTATTGCATTGTGACTCTGACATCACTAAAACACCTTTTTCCATCAGGGCTGAAATAGTCCTAAAAATATGCTGATCCGCCTCTCGAGACATTGAGTACTGTCTTGCTCAAGGTAAAATTGCTCCTGGCTTCAACTTTAACTTGACCTTCCCTATCTCCTTCAATAGGACTACGTCATAGGGGCCTGTAGTCCATAAAGAGTTTGGTACCTTTTCCAAATCTTCATCAAAAAATGCTAGAAGCTGCCGTACTATTACCATTCGGTGTGGGATCTCTCTTTTCGCTATTCTGTTCCAATATGTGATACTCATCTCGAATATTGGTTGTATACAAATTGTTTGAACTACAATTGTTCGAATTACAATTGACCTTTGCTCAATTGACCGAATTTTCAAGGTCAATTGTTACATATATGCGGGGGGGACACCCGCAACCCCAAACCCAATGCAAAACCCCCCACCCAAACCCATTATATATATACAGTATGAAAAGTATGAAAAGTAAAGGCAGACAGGCAGCATTTAATGAAATACGATATTCAGCACACACAATAATAAACTGCTATTGTGATGGTATACAATTTGCATGTTTAAACATTCATTATGGATATAATGTTGAGAAGAAAGGAACATTTCTTACTCACCCTTTTTCTCTTTTGGAAATGTTTTTATGTATTAACAATGACTCATCACACTGATCATACCGTTCAAATATGGCAGACCTCAACAACAGACAGTCTGGATGTGTACGTGACTCTATACACAGTAATCATAGAGATGACACCCGTTTATAAGTCCTTTCCTAGTGTCTACACCCTAAACGTGAACAAGCAGTGTGTTTGCCGCGAAACGCGTCATTTTTCGTGTTTTTTTCTTTGTCCTGGACATTTAATCAATTAAAGAATTACTTTTTGCCTGGCAATTCCTGGTTTCCTGCCTTTATGTTTGGTGTAGATTACCTGCTCTAATCTGCTTCCTGGAGTGCATTCCATCCAACTTGCACCGTGGTACATGGTTGAAACCTCATCAAAAAAAGTATGTGGCCCACTCTTAATTTTTTTGCAAAGTTTGGTGAGGTTTGTTCTGAGGGGTGGGGGGGGCAAAGTTATAGTTATAGTTTTTTTTCCAATAGACTGAATGGAGATTGAATGGAGAAAAAAATTCTGTCGCATCTACAGCCCAAACCGCTTGAAGGGTTTTCACCAAATTTGCCAAATTTGCGGTTGGAATAGTGGCTTGGTCCCGAGCTTTGGTAAATTTGGTGAAAATCCATCCAGTAGTTTTTTTTAAAACAACCAAAATGTAGATCTCAACAAATTGGTGATATCTATGTCCGCTCTGCGGACACACTTCCCTGCTCGCTCCGTGGACAGAACACCGATTGGCTAATTGGCTTGCGTCATGTCCACGGACATGCAACGTGTTATCTGATTGGCTGAGAGGACGCGTGAGGTGCGTCACATTGTTTTGATGAGCCCGCCATATTCGATCCATGGACATCGACGGACAGCGTGGCGTGAAAGTGAGCAAAAACCCTATTTTGGGGAGTGTGTTGGTGTGTAGGAGTGCCTGGAGAGGGTGGGGGAGTAAGAGATGGGTCAAATGCTGTATTTGTTCAGGTGGGAGAAGGCCTTGATGTGTTTGCTGTGTCCGCGGACACCGCAGTTGTCTGCGACATACTAAACACTGGCCACACTACTGGCTATTTTACTTTAAAATGATGTTGGTTTTGGGTCGTTAGTACAGCATGGTATCAGGTAATATTATCCCCACCAAAAATATCACCGTACGTAAGGTTGTCGGGAACGGCCATAGGCAATATTTTTGGTGGGGATAATTTATGGGGTAAATGAATGGGTGGGTTGTGGGGGTGTCCCCCGCTCCCTTTTAAAATATATGGGGGTTGCAAGGGTGTCCCCCGCAGGTTCCATGTGGTAATATCGCCGGAAAAATATGGCGAAATGTCTGTATGGCAATATTTTTGCAGCGATATTATCACATGGAACCGTATAGCATTGGGTGAAGAGGGTATATGATGAAGAGTTTTTGCGTTGGTTGCAATTATTTTTAGAATGTTAATTGAAGTGGATAGGTTTTGAGATGAATGTATTATGTTTTTGGTGTGTGGTCATTTGGTAGGTGTTTGCTTCTATGGGTGTGTTATGCTGGTTGTGAGCATGGCCATAGGAACGTAGGCCTTCGGCCATGCACCCAAGACTCCAGGCCCTCGCCACAACCACTGCAGTATAACACACCCATGCTACCAAACATTTTGACTGTGGTATGTGGGTTGCTTAGGGAATATGTTTTCAAAAATGTGTGTACTGATTGGCAGTAGTGTAATAGTGTTTATAGGATAGTGAGATGATGCGTGTTTGTTTATTGGATTATTTACAGAATATTTGTATTGAAGACTCTAGGCATTTTGGGGTGTATTCATTGGTGAGGTGTTTGTTTGCATGGCTGTGTTATATTGTGGTGTTTGTGAGTCTTATTATTAAATACTTACTGTTTCCTTTGTTCAGGCTGTATGTAGTGTTTTGGCTAGTCTATGCAGATAAGATTGTAGTGTTTGGCAAAACGCGCTGCAGCATAATATACCCATGGAAGCAACCATTTTGGATTGTGGTCTATGGTCAGGTGTTTGCTTGAATGGGTGTGTTATGCTGTGGTGTTTGTGAGTCCAATCATTGATTTCAATAGGAGGAATTGAATAGGTGTATGGTTTTTGATTTGGAAGTGGTGGTAGTATTGTTGCAATTAGATAGCAGTTGGTGTACTCTATTCGTTTATTTCTTTTTCCATTTTAGTGGTATTCATCTATCTGTTGGCTTGTTGCAGATATTTGGGCAGTTAGATTCCTTTTGGCGTATTCTAACTGTATATTTCTTGTTTGATTTTAGTGGTATTCATTTATCGGTTTGCTTATTGCAGAATCTTGGGGCAGTTAGATACCTGTTGACGTATTGTAACTGTTCATAGTTTTGAAGTTGAAGTTTTTTTTATGTTCATACATAGATTAATTATAACATTTTTGTTTTAAGAATATTAAGTAAGTTTTTACAAGAGTTGCTTGTGATCTCTGTTTCAGAGTAATGGTACTATCATTACATTTGAACCATCCACAATTGTTTTTTATATATGAAGTGTAGTGACCTGCATTGGTTGTGGCTCCTGCGTGGTAGATTATTACTATTGTTGTGAAGGTTTTCTTACCAAGTGATACTTGAACATATGTGAATCCAGTCAGCTTGCAGTTGTTCTTGGTACCATGTGCATTATAACATAAATTCATTACTATTATGTATTTACTATGTGTAGAACGAATATCAGAATTGCAGGTAGTACATAATCTGCTATGGTTTGCTATGGTTTGCATTTTGTACATGTTGCTGAAATGGAATGGATTCACAGTTAGGTATGGAAACATTCACACAGCGTTCATTAGGAACTTCTTCTTGGGCAATATGATTGCAAAGAGTGCATGTATGTTTCCAAACATATGAAATCTGTGAGATTTAATTCATAAGTATGTTTTTGTTTTCTAGTACTTGTAGTAAGTACCATTCCAGCACAGTAGTCAAATTCCTGCCTTATTCCAGAAACACTAAGTGTTGTCAGGATTATTGGTTGCATTTCGGTGAAGGACTAGCATTTGCAAACACAATTGGTCTGTCCCGTGTAAGTAAATGTTGTCAATAATTGGTGGTAATTGGAAAATAATATTAATTACTACATTTGCGTAGCAATTTACACCAGTTGTATTTGAAAATTTGAATGGACCTGACAGTTCTGTGTCCATGTCATTTGTTCAGAGTGTGCGTTGTTTCTTTGAAGAGGTAGTTGAGTTAGTTTGAGCAGTAGATTTTTCTCTGGTTGTGGTC